>NW_020837961.1:19331372-19807856 GCF_003676395.1 Aethalodelphis obliquidens
ATTCTCTTAATGGAAAAAATTTCAGTTACCTGGAAGACTGTAAAAGGCACCTGGAACAGTTCTTTGTGCAAAAAGATAAAAAAGTTTTGGGAAGATAGGGTTTCCCTGGTGGCGCAGCGGTTGAGAGTACGTCTGCCAATGCAGGGGACGTGGGTTCGTGCCCCGGTCCGGGAAGATCCCACATGCCGCGGAGCAGCTGGGCCTGTGAGCCATGGCCACTGAGCCTGCGCATCCAGAGCCTGTGCTCCGCAACGGGAGAGGCCACAACAGTGAGAGGCCCGCGTACTGCAAAAAAAAAAAAAAAAAAAGTTTTGGGAAGATGGAATTATGAAGTTGCCTGAAAAATGGCAGAAGGTAGTGGAACAAAAGGGTGAATACGTTGTTCAATAAAGTTCTTGGCGAAAATGAAAAATGTGTCTTTGGTTTTTACTTTAAAAACCAAAGGCACTTTTTTGGCCATCCCAATACTTCATTAGCATATGATGTGGAACAGAGAGTAACTCATTTGCAAAGGTGAGAAGTTAATCTGGGAATGAGAAATGGCCCCTCAGTATGACTCCACCTATTGCAGTCACAGCTCATAAGCCTGTGGGTTACAAGTATGCCGCTGACCAGTGTCATCTCCTGCCTATTCTCGCCAGACACCCTTGCACTTGGCAGTGATCACCAGGCAGGAGGCTGTGGTGGAGGACTTGCTGAGGGCCGGGGCCGACCTCACCCTTCTGGACCGCTCGGGTAACTCTGCTTTGCACCTGGCTGCCAAAGGAGGACACGATGAAATTCTCAGCATTTTACTCAAGCACAAGAAGGCAGCACAACTTATCAACCACCCCAACGGGGAAGGTAAGAGACAGTCACACATCATGGTGTAACCCTCTCTGTCTGCTTTCTACACAAAAAGTAGCTCTCTGGTAAATGTGTGTTATTTGATTGGCACCCCAAAGTGCTTTCCTTAATCACTTAGAATTCATCATCTCTTATGGAAATTTCCATTGCTGGCTGTAGCTAATTCCTTTAAAGATGATTTGGAATAGGCAGTCAGTAGGAGGAAAAAGCAAAGGCCTGAGCAAACACCAGTCTTGGTATGTAGAAAGCATCCGTTATTCGGGGAATGTTTATATGCTCTCAGTGTCTCCTGAGAACGTGAAAGGAGTCTGGGTTTACATGCAGAATAACTGACTTACAGCACCTGTAAAGACTGTCTGAAGGAGAGATTCTGTTGGCACTCGACATGCTGACCCCCGACAGCCTTCCCTCCCCGTGACCGTGCCTGTGCTTGGGCTGCAGGTCTGAACGCCATTCACGAGGCCATGATGAGCAACAGCTTGCCGTGTCTGCTGCTGCTCGTGGGCGCCGGGGCTGACGTCAACGCTCAGGAGCGGAAGTCGGGGCGCACGGCGCTGCATCTGGCCGTGGAGCACGACAACATCTCCTTGGCTGGCTGCCTGCTCCTGGAGGTGAAGGATGCGCTTACCTGCCTTTGCATTCAATTCCCAAAGGGGATTGGGGGAAATCTTTTCGAAGAATGATGTCGCGAACAGGTTATCTCCCTACATTCTGCTCCACCTTTGTAACATCTACTCTATCTACTCGACGCTTCAGAATAGCAGCTCAGGCTCTCCCGGCATCCCTTGCCTGGTTATTTCTAACTGGGGATTTCTTCAATGGCAGAGCCTGCCCAAAATAGCAACAGGGCTGGTAATATGACCCGGGGAGCCATGCAGACAGGGGGAGGCGGGGACAAAAGGGCGAGAGAACCTTGGACTAACCGTTTTCTGTGTGGGGGGATTTTAGGGTGATGCCCATGTAGACAGCACCACCTATGACGGAACTACACCCCTGCACATAGCAGCTGGGAGAGGGTCCACGAGGCTGGCAGCTCTTCTCAAGGCAGCAGGTAAGGGAGCCTGGCGGTCGGTGATGGAAAATGTCATCAGGAATGCAAACCCAGCCTCAGTAGAGCAGCCACGCCACCTTCTTAAGCCACAGACCCGCTGCAGAAAGGCACAAGTAAATAAAAGTTCTCTGGCAAATCACATTCAACTGCCGTAGAGGCACTGTTTGGACTAGTAGTCCCGGGCTTCGTGCTGACAGTCACGTTAGTTTTTACTCTCCAGTTCACCTGTTTGTTTTGGATGTGGGCTGTCTTCATTGACTCCCATGACAAGAGCTCTTAACGTTGAATCGAATTCCTTGTAGAACTCGGAGCAGTATCCACCTCAGGTCATGTCACAAGTCCTCAGAAGGAAAAGTTTATTGGGTAAGAAATGATTTAAAGACTTCCTTTTGCAAGAAAGGTCCCTGAGAAGCCAGAGTAATAGGAAGAAACAAGCGGGCGGTGTGTTGAGTACTGTCGCGCACCAGGCACTAAACATCGCTAGCTGCTGTTGGGCTGTTGGGCTGTAGGCACTCCACACGCACTGTCTCATTTAGTCTTACTTAATCCACAATAACCCTTTGAGACAAAGCCCATTATTAGCCCCATTTTATAGCCAAGGAAACAGACTAGAGAGACTTCTGCATCCCGGTCCCAGGGCCCCAGTAAGGGGCAGAGCTGTGAGTCACACCTCGTCACCCTGAACTTCCAGACTCCATTCTCTCTGCTGTGTTTCTGTCCCCTGTTTTGCTCAAGGATTTGAAGGTGTTATTCCAATTCAATCCTCTCTTCCTGTGAAATACAGAAAAAATTATTCCTGCTCATCCTTGCATCTCTACTGCCTTGTGTATTTAGAACCTCAAAAAATGTTTAGTGGAATTGGTATCTCAAGCCTGTCCTGGCCTATGTGATTTACCTCAGAGGTTATTAAATTTTTTTGAGAAAATAAATGCTTCACAAATTCAAGAAAAGAGAAGATTAAATACCTTCTAAAAAAAAACTGAGGCCAGAAAAATATGAGAACCTTTTCTTTGGCAGCACTACATTTTTCTGACATCACATCCCGAATAAGCAGCAGCCTTTTCTTTCCTCCTTTGTCAAGTTGACGTTCCCGTGAACAAGAGACGATGATTGCAGTGTGGATGAATAGTGTGGGGAGTCACTGGTTATAATTAAGAAATGCCTTCAGACGAGAAGCTCTGACCCTTCCAAGAATGCTTTCTCTCTAATTCTCAGTATCCCATGAAAGGAGTAGCAAGTAGCAGTTTCTCCAGTATATAAATGAAGAAACTCAGAAGAAAAACCTAGTCCTGGGCTTCCCTGATGGCGCAGTGGTTGAGACTCCGCCTGCCAATGCAGGGGACACGGGTTCGAGCCCTGGTCCAGGAAGATCCCACGTGCTGGGGAGCAACTAAGCCCACGCCACAACTACTGAGCCTGTGCTCTAGAGCCCGCTAAGCCACAACTACTGAAGCCTGTGCACCTAGAGCCTAGGCTCCGCAATAAGAGAAGCCACCGCAATGAGAAGCCCGCGCACCGCAACGAAGAGGGGCCCCCGCTCATTGCAACTAGAGAAGCCCACGCGCAGCAGCGAAGACCCAACGCAGACAAAAATAAACAAAATTTAAAAACAAAAACAAAATCCTAGTCCTGAGCTCAGAGTCATGAAGAAGATCACTTAAGGAACAGACCTAGTTAAGCTTCTCCATCTTGGGTCCTGCAAATTGTTCATCCTAGTTTCTCTACTGTTTCCGTGGTCGGGTGACACTTACTGCCCCAGAGATCAGGCTGCAGCTGGGAGAACAGAGTAAGAAGTGGCATGCAGATCCTCTCATTATTATTATTATTATCTCTATTATTATTTATTATCCCCTATTATTGAAGTTGTCAAGAGTCAAACGTCCTCCCAGCAAGACTAAAACAAGGTCCTCTTTCCAAAAGGAGAGCGTGCTGAACTTCCTACTGTTCATCAGGCAGCAATAAAATAGTCTCTCTAAGCCTTTGAGAAGTTAACTCTAGCCTTAATTTTTGAGTTACTTCAGGTGTTTCTCGCTGCTGGCTAAGGAACAGACCAGATTTTCCAAGATTGGCCCTAACTTTTTCAACAACTCCACATCCTACCAGAAGGTTTTCTTGGCATTTTGCGTTTAAGGATCAGTGCCGTACCCAGGAGTAAAGCGGAACAGGTTGGCACTAGACAGCAGCAGCTTTGCTCTTTTGAGCCAGCAGGTGAAGAGGCTGAGAAACGTGCGGCGCTGGGCATCAATTTGAACATTTAGGACCTTAATCCCGAGCGTGCACCCTGGTCCCTGTAAACTGCTGCCGTCGGTCCTCAGGTTAAAGATGCATCGTTCACTTGAAAACTGTCCTATAGCGTCAAATGTGAGAGTCAGCATGTTCCAGGTCTTTTGTTTTTGAAAGTGTCCTTGGCCATATGGGGTATCTGCAGTCACCTTTACAGTCAAGATGCATTAGAACTTATTTAAATTTAAATTTTTAAGTTTAAAAGCAGGTTTCTGGATATTTCAGTAGAAAATGTGTTTTATATGCTTATAAATAAACATGTTTTATCTGTTTATAGACTCTGACCCCTGCAGGCAGTTAGAAGTTGACAAGATGTGGGTTTACCTAACGCTGTGTTAACTTGACTTCGCAGGAGCAGATCCCCTGGTGGAGAACTTTGAGCCTCTGTACAACCTGGATGACTCTTGGGACGAGGATGGAGAGGATGAAGGAGTCCTGCCAGGAACCACTCCTCTGGATATGGCCACCAACTGGCAGGTGAGTGCGGCTCCGCCCGTGTGCTGGCTGCTCCTGAGGGAGCTCCAGGTCCAGGGACGTCAGAGCAGGTGGCCTTCCTCAGTCTTTACTCCCCAAAACACATGCCTGTTATTTTTTAAGAAAGTCTGCTTGTCAAGAGCTGTATTTATCTTGAAAAGCCTATCTGTGCAAGATCTAGGTCAGCAGAGTTCTGAGTGTAAAAGTATATGGCTAATCAGATCAGAGTTAGATGAGAGAAACACAAAATTCACGTTACAGGTTACCCACTCTGAACTTACACCACAGTCGTTCCCATCTCAGTTTCTGAAGCCAGGATAACTGTTACGGTTGGCTTGAACTTCGGTAAGTGATTTCTGAACATAAAAAGAAATGGGGGTTCTTCTGAGGATCTGCACAAATGTAAACAAAGTAAACAGCCTTAAAGCTTTCCTCGGAACTCTGCTGACCTGAGATCTGAAGGCGAAAGCAGTTACTGGGTCTTTTGGGCGCCGGGAGGGGAGCCAGAGGGAGGAGGTGGGCGGCCCAGCTGAATATTAACCCTTCGCAGGGCCAGGTGCCGCTCCCTGTCCAAAACTGCTCGCCTGCCCCTCGCGGGCCGCGTGGGTTGAGCTGAGTGACGCTGGCGGAGAGACCACACGGCTCTCTTTACGTTGAACGCCTGGTTTTCCCAGAAGCCTCACCACAGAACACAAAGATAACCCACTTCAGTGACCCCCATGTGGTCCTCGCCCAGGTCAGCCAGCCACCGAGTGACTGCAGAGAGCGCAGAACAGCCCCCAGAGCTATGCAGTTTTGGTTTTTTTCCTCCCTTTTAACCTAAGACTTTTCTGGCCCCGCAGTTAAAACGTGGATGGTGCCAGGAGGCTGACCCCAAGCCCTGTGAGCGTTTGTACACCTCAGTTTGGGCACGTTCGTAAAACTCGCTCTCAGAAGCCTTTTCACTAGGGAGGAGGGGCAGCCGCAGAGCCCAGCTTCACAGCTCAGCGTGAGCTCAGCCCCCTCCCTAGCTCTCAGGGAACATCGCTGACCCACACGTGGCTGACTGGGTGGCCTAGACTGCCTCTGCCCCTCAGCAGGGCCGTGGCCTTGGCTCTGTGTGAGGCTGGGTTGGGTCTTGCTCCCCACCTCAGGCGGCTCCCGTGGAGCACAGCCTCCCAGGCCCAGAGCCCCCCAGAGGGCACGCGTATTCCCGGGCGATGGTGCTGACCCCTCTTCCCATTCCTCCGTCTTTGGGGTCCTGGCCCCTCCCGAGGAGGACACGCCGAGTCCTTTATATTACAGAGAAGCAGATTTCCCTCATGGTCCCTGTAACGTGCAACATCTCCCCGTGCTTTTCCTCCCAACAGGTATTTGACATATTAAATGGGAAACCCTATGAGCCAGAGTTTACATCTGACGATTTACTGGCACAAGGTGAGTTGTGGGAGAAGCGGGTTCTTTGAGCCAGTGTCATCTCCACCCTGTCACTGAAGGGGGGGGGGGTCAGGGTGTGCTGTGAAAGGCACAGGGGCTTCTCTCAGAATCAGGAGACCCTGGAGGGGCGCCACGGAGAAGGTCCGGCTGTAAATTACGACAGCGTGGGCTGCTGCCGACTTCCACGTGAAGGAACGTGACTGCTTCCCCGGGGCGGGAGGGTGAGCGGTGTGGCAGTGATCCATCCCTCCGGAGCGTCTCTGGTCGGTTAGGACGGTTGTGTTTCTTCTTTATTCTCTTCAGGAGACATGAAACAGCTGACTGAAGATGCGAAGTTGCAGCTCTACAAGTTGCTAGAAATTCCTGATCCAGACAAAAACTGGGCTACTCTGGCACAGAAATTAGGTTTGGGGATACTAAATAATGCCTTCCGGCTGAGTCCTGCTCCTTCCAGAACTCTCATGGACAACTACGAGGTAACACGTCGTCTTACATCTTTGACTACGTTTATTTGACTTTGCTCTGTTAACACCATTGGCCGGAGCATAATCCCTTTCCTTCTCCCTTAACTCTGAGGTAGAAAATCAGTCATTACCCGTGTCCTGGGAGGGTTGACCCAGGACAGCAGGAAACCCACCTTGGCTGTTTTCAGACACCTTGAGACTTGCTGCAGAAATGCTACTTAGAGTGTCAGGATGGTCACAGAACTTTGATCTCGCTGAACAAAGACGAAAGACTGTAATCAACCTTCATGCCTTGCCCTCCCCAAGAACATGCCTTGATCGCATGTCAGCACATGGAACCAGTGACGTGACTCCTTGCGGAGCCATTACCTGGTGATGCTTTCCTTTCTAAAACGAAAAGGTAGAAAAACATGGGGTGAAATTACTTTCTGTGGCAAAGTTCATCATCAGCTCGTTTCTCAGTGGTTTCCAGAGCTTCAGGGATATGGGGTAGACTTCACTCTGGGTAGAGTTTTACTGCCTCAGCACCTTCTCTGCTTACTATAAAGTGCTTCTCCGTGATTTCCTGAGTGGTCTTTGAGCTGAAACAGGAAACTTGATTCAAAGACCGCGTATCTTTGAGTTGCTCTCTGCCCTGAGAGCAACCTCCCAGGCTGCCGGCTATCTCGGGGGAAGGGGCGTGCTGTCGTGTTCACAGCCTGCCTGCTTGTCCCTGCACAGCTTTGAACGCAGAGACATCCTCTTTCTTCATTTCTGTCTCGCAGGTCTCTGGGGGGACAATAAAAGAGCTGGTGGAGGCCCTGAGGCAGATGGGCTACACCGAAGCCATTGAAGTGATCCAAGCAGCCTACTGCACGTCGGGCAGTGCGGCCACCAGCCCGGTGGAGGCTGCCCCCCAGGCCCACTCGCTGCCCTTCTCGCCTGCTTCCACAGGGCAGCAAATAGGTAAAGAAAAAGGATTGAAAAAGCAGTCGAGACATTTCCCCGCCCTGCCAGGCTGGCGCCTTCAGCCTCTGGGGCTGTGGTCTGTCCTCCCCACCACCACCTCCCGGACACGCCGTCCGCTACATCCGTCTCCCTCGGGGACCATAGGTTGTACTGTCTTCCCCTCCGGACGCTACCATTCAGGGGAGGGGCTGTCCCCACAACAGCCACATGGGCACCCGAGTCGCTCAGGTTCACGGTAAATACCAAAACAGCAGGCTGCAGGCGGTGAAGGCCAGCATTACTTCTCTCACTGCTTAAATTTACGAAAGAGAGAGAAACGTCCAGACCCGGGTCGGTGGAGGCAGGACTAGCACCCCAGGCTGTGGACTGACGCTGCGATGTTTCCCACCGCTGCCCAGGCTCCCCTCCTGTGGTCCTGTCTCTCCTCCCTTCAGCCTCCCCCCGCGTCCACAACGCTGCCCCGTCACCCCACCTAGAACGCGTGCCCTAATGGACTCCCAGCGCCACAGTCCTCCATTTCCCTTCAAATGTATTCTCCCGCCCTAACAACCATTTCTCTCATGCTCTCTCCTCCTACGCTGCCCACACCCCTTCCCACTCCTCACTCATCCCGTGTCCTCGCCTCACTCCACCGAGAACAGAGAAACCACTAGACTTCTCTCATCTTTGCACCATCAGACCTCCAGCCCGCCTGGGCCCGCCTCTTGCCCAGCCAGGTCCTGCTCCTCTAACCCTCGCTTTGCTCTCATGCCTTAGCATTTTCTCCCTCCCGACTAGATCCCCTCGCAAGCGTGCTGTAGTTTCTCTCATCTTTTCAAAAGAAGACGGAAACAAACATCCCCTTGATTCCCCCATCCCCTTTAGCCGCAGCCCGATTTCTCTGTTCTCCTACCCAGCCAGGCTTCCCGGAAGAACTCTGTAGCGTTCTTCTCTCCACCTCCTCTCCTCTCTCCTCGACACCCTGTGCCTGCACCAGGCCCCTCTCACCACGAGGACCGGCGTCTGCTCACATCTGGTCGCCATCCGCTCGCAGCGCGCATCCCGGGGGACCGCTCTTCAGACAGCCTCCCCTCCGGGCTCTCCCCTGGCACACTCACCTCCACACTCACCTTTTAAAGTTGCAGCCTCCAGAGCCCCATCCTAGGTGCTCCTTACTTGTCCTCACCTGCCCAGGACTCTTGATACCCACTCACAGCCAGGCTCGGCGCTGGCCACGGCGGTCACAAGCACTGCTATCCTCCAAGAGGTTGCGACTGCGTGTGAACGCTCGCTGGCCCCGACCGCCCCCACCCAGCCCACCTCCATCTCTTGCCTTGATGCCTGCCGCAGCTCCTAGTCAGTCTCCCTGTTTCCAATCTCTCCGCCCGCCTTCAGGCCATTCCCTACACAACAGGTAGTGTGATTCTTTTTAAAAATGACGTTCCTCCCTCCCCTTCATTCAGCCATTCAACAGATCTCTACTGAGCACATCTGGCATGCCCACCCAGCAGTGTTGCAGGCGTTGAAGATGGGTCAGTGAGCAGCAAAGACAGTGTCCCTGCTTTATCTGCTCTCTCTTTCAAACATCGCTTTCGCCTGTGCTTCCTCCTGCCCCCCTGCCCTGCCGCGTGTTCCTTCTGCCCCCCCAGATCACTAGTCCGATCCAGGCTCAGGGTCTTTGAGCTTTCTCGTCCCCTTCCCCGCAAAGGTCCTTACCTGGCGGGCTCCTTCTTGCCGTTCAGTTTCAGCACTGGTGTCACCTTGCTGGGGTGGGAGGGCCCTTCCTAGGGGAGTGAGGACAGGTGTTGTGCACGCTTTAGAAAGGAATAGCGTATCCACCAGAAAACCACCCACATCTCCTGTCATATGACCTGACGCTCCGTGTGCACAAACAAAGAAGTAGGTGAATACTTATATTTTAAAAAGCCTTAAGCCCTCAATTTGTAGTTATTTTTAAAATACCTCACAGTTCCTAGCACATAACAGAAACCCATAAAGATTGATGGGTTGAATAAATCAATGACAATAGCCATGCCCCTGCCATTAAGGTCTTAACGTTTTAACACTGGAATTTAATATACAAGAAGATAGCTTTTTGATTCGCGTACGGTAGACTTCTGTTTCCTTGGTCACTCTCTCCCTGTAGGAAATAATTCACATTGCTCAGATCCCTCAAGACACTTCTCAAAGGAGAATCTGACCTAATTGCCCAGTAGAGGCTCATTTTCATCAAAATCACTCACTTTTTTGGCTACCAAAATATTTTTGAGGCAATGTATAGTGTCTAATAGCATACGAGGCCCAGAGGGAGATCTCATTTTTATTTCCTACTTCTGTCACCAATTTATTTTGCCTACGTTCAGCAATTTCCCCAGCTATAAAATAGGTAATACAGTGCGTGGAAAAAATACACCTAATTTCTAAGAAAAAAAAAAAAAGGTACACTTTGAGTCTAGAGAATTCAGAAAGGATTCTGATAAACATGAGGCTAGATTATAAGAAAGAGAGGTGAAAACACTTGGCTAACTTTGACATTTTCACACTTTTTATAAAGCTCAGTGTTTTCTGTCCCCACCCCCACCCCCGCGCCGTGAACAGTAGCAACACCTGGGGCGGCGTAGGTGGGCCCGTGGTGACTGGTGGAGGGGAACAGGCAGAATTCTGCAGCCCACGAGCCTTCCAGATACACACGGGAGCCCAGCGGGGATGGCCGTGTTCCCCGTGCACCCCTGTGAGTCCGTGCTTTCTCCCCCCAGACGAGTTCCGGGACGACAGCGTCTGTGACAGCGGCGTAGAGACATCCTTCTGCAAACTCAGCTTCACAGAGTCTCTGACCAGCGGCAGCTCCTTGCTAACTATTAACAAAGTGCCCCACGATTACGGGCAGGAAGGACCTCTAGAAGGCAAAATTTAGCCTGCTGGCAGCTTCCAACACCGAGTAAACCAAAGCTCTGAAATTCCATCGCGTTGTCCAGAGGAAGGAAGTGCATCCGAAGTGCTCCGAGGAATACCGGCCTGCTTGGATCGCGCTGGGTGTAATTCAAGGCCTTAAACGTGGATTTCTTCTTTGGTTCCGAAATGAATTTTAGTTCAGTTGACTTACCGATAGCGTCTACGATCACAGCCCGCGGCTGGGCTGACGCCTCTTCGGGAGTGCGGTAGCTTGTTGAGCTTTACCAGCTGCTTTCTGTTCTCATTGCTGCTGTGCCTCTGCTGCTTCCCCACTGTCATTAAAAGTTGTCACAGTCCCTACTGGGTGTTCCTTCTGGCCGTCCATAGCACAGTTGTGCATTCAGATTAAGGATTATGAATTTTAAAGTGAGAGTTATTTGGTGTGTGATTTAAAAAAAAAAAAAAAGAAGGCTCATTAGGACTTTCCTGGCTGTCCTTTGGTTAGAACTCGGTGCTTCCACTGCAGGAGGCCCGGGTTCGATCCCTGGTTGGGGAACTAAGATCCCGCAAGCTTGAGTGGCTGAAAAAAAAAAAAAAAAAAAAAAAAAAAAAGCTCACTGCTTTTCCTAATGTGGTTCTCTCTGTGATTTGAAAAAAGAATATGTACATGCCAGTATTTAAACATGGTTACAATCAGTCCTGAAAATGGTATTTCCCCCCTTGGCTGCATTTTGCTATTGTAAATATGTTTTTTAGATCAAATACTTTAAAGGAAAAAATGTTGGATTTATAAATGCTATTTTTTATTTTACTTTTATAATAAAAGGAAAAGTAAATTGATGAGCTCATCTTGTTTGATCTCTACAAATATTTTTCTAAGATTATTCCTTATAATCACGGGATCATTCCATAGCCTGGTTCTCACATTCACAGTTCCCTCTAGAATCAATTTTTTGATCCAGAAATGAGCAAAAAAAAAAAGAAATATTTCAACCTGAGATGAAAGCTTTGGGTTTGTCAAATCCTTGCCAGGCTCATTTCATTTAGGCTGTGTCACTTCATCTTCCTCCATCATCTCATGCAAAACTGTTTCCTCTTCAACCCTCAGTGTGTTCCCAACGCCTCTGCGATGCATAAAGTATTGAAAAGCCTTCCAGCACGAAGCTTTGCTGAACTCTTCACTCAAGAGGTTGAAAATAAGGGAGAGGAGAAATGAAAAGTGTTTGAATGAGGTGCTGTGCAACCCAGATCCTTCTTCCACAAAGGACTTGTCAGCCCAGCTGCTGGGGGCACACTAAACCAGTCCTTCACTGTCATTTCAACAGTCTTCACCAGCGATAGATTCCATCTCGAGAAACCACTTTCTTTGCTCATCCATAAGTAACTCTTCATCCCTTTAAGATTTATTATGCGGTTGCAGCACTTCAGTCACATCTTCAGGCTCCACCTCTAATTCTACTTATTGTTTCCACCACATCTGCAGTTCATTCCGCCACTGAAATCTTGGCCCCCTCAAAGTCGTCCATGAGGGCTGGAATCAACTTCTTCCAAACTCCTGTAGGAATGTGGATACTTTGACCTCTTCCCATGGATCATGAATATTCTTCATGGCATCTAGAATGGTGAATCCTTTCCAAAAGGTTTTCAATTGAATTTGCCCAGATCCAGCAGAGGAATTTCTACCTATAGCCTTACAAAGTGTATTTCTTAAATGATAAGACTTGAAAGTGGAAATTACTCCTTGATCCACGGCTGCAGAATGGATGTTGTGTTAGGAGGCATGAAAACATCATTAATCTTATTGTGCATCTCCATCAGAGCTCTCAGGTAACCAGGTGCGTTGTCAATGAGCAGTCCTATTTTGAAAGAAATCTTTTTCTGAGCAGTAGGTCTCAACAGTGGGCTTAAAATAGTCAGCAAACCATGTTGTAAACAGATGTGCTGTCATCCAGGCTTTGTTCTTCCATTTATGGAGCACAGGCAGAGTAGATTTAGTGTACTTCTTAAGGGCTCTAGGGTTTTTGGAATTGTTAAGTGAGCACTGGTTTCAACTTAAAGCCACCCGGTACATTAGCCCCTAACAACAGAATCAGCCTGTCCTCTGAAGCCAGGCATTGACTTCTGCTCTCTAGCTATGAAAGTCCTGGATGGCATCTTCTTCCAGTAGAAGGCTGTTTCATCGGCATTGAAAGTTTGGTGTGTGGTGTGGCCACCTCGTTCAGTTATCTTCGATCTTCTGGATAACCTGCTGCTTCACCTTGCTCTCTGATGTTATGGAGACGCCTGCCTTCCTTCAACCTCTTGAGCCAACCTCTGCCAGCTTCAGACATTTCTTCTGCAGCTTCCTCACCTTTCTCAATCTTTACAGAATTGAACAAACGGAGGGCCTTGCTCTGGAACAGGCTTCGGCTTAAGGGAATGTTGTAGCTGGTTTGATCTTCTATCAGCAATAAGGCTCTTTTGCTTTCTTACCTTTGGTGTGTTCACTGGAGGAGCACGTTTCATTCCCTTCAAGAACGGAAGGGAATTGGCTTGGCTAACTGCTGCGAGAGGCCTCGTTTTCAGCCTTTCTTGGCTTTCGACATACCTTCCTGAGCTTGTTCGTTTCTAGCTTTTGATTTAAAGGGAGAGACGTGCAACTTTTTCCTTTCACTCGAACACTTAGAGGACTTTGTAGGGTTATTAACTGGCCTGATTTCAATATTGTCGTGTCTCAGGGAATAGAGAGGCCCGAGGAGAAGGAGAGAGACAGGGAACGGCCATTCGGTGGAGCGGTCAGAACACACACATCATTTATCGGTTAGGCTCACCGTCTTCTATGGGCATGGTTTGTGACACCTCAAGACAATTACAATAGTAACATCAGAGATCACAGATCACCATAACAAATACAATAATAATGAAAAATTCGAAATACTTCAAGAATTACCAAATTGTGACACAGAGACACGAAGTGAGCAAATACTGTTGTAAAAAATGGCGCTGGTTAACACAGGGTTACCACAAACCTTCAATTGATAAAAAAAACAAAACAAAAACCCCCTGCAATATGCAAAGCGCAATAAAGAAAAACGCAATCAAACGAGGAATGCCTGTATTCCAGTTTTCGAAAGTTCTACGTTTAAAGTAAAAACAGTAGCTTGAGTCTCCATGATTCTCCAACAGCAAACCCACGCCTCCATTCCTCCGCCAGTTTCATTCCTCTGTGAGAAACAGCTATTTTCCAGGCGGCCACGACGAGGCCTCCGGTCTTACGGTATCGTGCGGACACTCCTCCTCCTGAGGGGAGGGGCCTACGTTCCTTCCCTGTACATCTAGCCGGGTGTGTGACAAGGGGAGAAGTGATGCTAAGGGATTTCCAAGGTTAGGTAAGAAAATGCAATACAACTTCAGTCCCCCTGGGTCGAGTCTCTCCCTCCTGGAGCCCAGTCACCAGGCATGCTCTGAGGGAGCCAGTGGCCACGTGGAGAAGCCACGTGTAGGTGTTCAACCAACAGCCTTCACCAAGGTCACAGCCAACGCCGGCGTCAACCGGCAGATGTGTGAGGGAGTGAAGCTTTGAGAGGATTCCAGCCAGAGTCACACCTGACTAGCCTTCACGCTGCCTCAGCTGACACGCGGAGGCCTGCCGCAGTGGCAGATTCAGGAGTAAATGAAACAATGGCTGATGTTTTCAGTCTTAGGTGTGGGCTGGCTTGTTACCATCTCCAGGTCTCTAGCCCAACAATTCCCACACCAGGAGGTCACTTTAAAGAGACGCTGACGGCAGCAGGAACAACGAAGCAACTCATGCCCAGACTAAAAATAACATTCCTCTACTTTAATAAGAAGCCCTGCTTCTGTTCCAGAAACTTCCTCTCTCTCCTCCCAGATTGCAGCGCTGGCCTGAGCCTCTGCATGGTGCTCAGACAAAAAGGCTACCAACGCTGTCTGTGCCTCTGAGGAAGGAGTGTTTTTCATTTTGGACCAGCAGATGGGGAAAAATACCAGAAGGAATGCAGGAGGCAGGTGGAAAGCTACAATGGGCCTGAAATAAACCTTCCCAGGAAGCTGTCTCTCGGCAGGAAGCCATTTAAAAATAGCTTCCTGGACTTCCCAGGTGGTGCAGTGGTTAAGAATCCACCCGCCAATGCAGGGGACACGGGTTCAAGCCCTGGCCCGGGAAGATCCCACATGCCGCGGAGCAACTAAGCACGTGCGCCACAACTACTGAGCCTGTGCTCTAGAGCCCGTAAGCCACAACTACTGAGCCCGCGTGTCACAACTACTGAGCCCACATGCCACAACTACTGAAGCCTGCGCACCTAGAGCCCGTGCTCTGCAACAAGAGAAGGCACTGCAATGAGAAGCCTGCGCACCTCAATGAAGAGTAGCCCCCACTCGCCACAACCAGAGAAAGCCCACGCGCAGCAACAAAGACCCAACGCACCCAAAAATAAAAATAAATAAATAAATAAAATAAAAATAGCTCCCTTAGAACCTTCGTCATCTTTTGAGCTTTCTCTACCCTGCAAGCATAACCTAGCCTTTTTCAGGATCGGCAGTCTTTCTTTTTTGGCTGTAGGAAGCCAGCCTGCTACTCATTTACCCACCGGCGTCCCCTGCAGTAGTTGGATGTGGCGAGGATATTCCCAGCACCATCTCGGAGGGCAGCCCCACAAACCCACAAACCGGACCCTCTGCATCTTAGCAGGAGAAAAGAGGGGAAGGAGTCAGGCAGATTTGAGCATTTGTTATTTGCCAGCCCCTTTGCTTTAATGAATTCTAGTGATAATTCTCATGACATCCCCATGGGGTACATATTTAACCCCAATTTTACAATGAGGAAACAGATAATCTGAATATTAACTAACTCACCCCAGATTCAAATCCAGGTGTGTCTGATTCCACAGGTTATTCTTTAGCCATATCTGAAGTCCTGTATGTAAGAGAGAAAGAAAAAAATCCATACAAATCTGTATAAGGATGATGGAGTCATAATGTACCCCAGGCAAAATGCAAAGTGAACCCAGAGTATCACTAAAAAGATATGTTGCTTAAATGTCCACATGACTTGATTTCCCCTGTAATAACAGGCTAAGATGCTTAACTATAAATTATTCATAGACTGGAGGTCTCTAGTTACATCTCTTTCTCCTCCTTATTTTGTGTTTTGGGGGGAATTTTCTTTCTGATTGTGCTTCCACAAGTAATGGACTTAGGGAGGCACAGAAGTCCAGAGAAGGTGGAACTAAAATTCTTCTATTTTCTTAAGGATCACAGAACTTAGGGCTAGACAGTATCTTAAAGATCATCTAAATAAATCATCCAAATTGCCATCTTTTTTTAAACACCTACGACGTGAAAACATCTCCTCCCTATAATCCTCAGTATAGCTGCTGCTTTGTTTCACCACCAATCCCACAGACTACAAGTTCCTGTCCATGGGTTTTCTAGGTTCGTAGCTTGGGTTTGGGGTTGAGGGAAGTGCTGAGGAGGGGCGTGAAATTAAATGGATAGCATTCTCCGTTATTATAGATTCCACTGTGTCTGTAATAGCCTGCTTCCATTACCCTGGACAAGTGACTAGGTCCACAAATTGTTAAAGTTTCTTAGAATAAGAGGGAGGAAGGGGCTGAGACAGCATTTTCTCACCTCCAGCAATTAGCTTTTCCATGTTGATATCTCTCTCCAAAATGATTTTTCATTAAGATAGCACAACAACCCTCAAGGAACGAAGATATGTATTCGGTCTAGATCTCTCGAGCATCTGTCACCTGCCAGGCTCTACAGTGAGTGGTGACTCATTATCCCATATCACTTGTTCAGAAACTCTGTGAAGTAAGAACTTTGTTGCAGTTTTACAGATGAGGAGACTGAGGCACACATAAAGCATTTAAACCACAGGATCTCCCGTCTCCACTCACGTGTTTCAATAAACCACACTTGCAGTAGGGGACAGGGGTGAGTAGGGCGTCTCTCTTCCACATAGTCATGAAGGGATCCAGGCTGACAGTGACTCTCCCGCCAACCCTTGGCTCCTAAGGTCTTGCTGGGGGTGATGGTCCGGTCAGCTGGAAGGGAGAGCACGGAGAAGTACATGTGGGGGTTTAGAATGGGCTCCTTCCTCCCTCACATTGCACTGGAAAAAAACTTTAGTCCCATGGCCACACCAAGAGCTGGGAGGCTACCTACGTGGGTGATGTGATTTTGTTCCCAGTATCAGGTTCCCAGTATCAGGACGGGGGTTGCTTTTGGCAAACAGGTCCCGGTTTCTGTCACAAATCAAAATTCCTTACCTAAAGGATGGAGATTGAACCTGAAGTTCCTTCGAGTTCCAACTTGTGTGCAAACATCCACTCACTCTGAAAGTCACCTGCAATCATGGTAAATGGCCATGACCAAGGGCAAAATCATTTCCCTGGATTAAGAAGGAAAGCAGCATTGGAAGGACTGTCACAGGTTCTCTTACGGAAATCCTCAGAGATGACCAAGGGTATTAGATCAGGTAGGATGAGGGGAGGGACAGCTACCGCAGCAACGTCTTGTTATCCCTGCTCTGACTCAGGAGGACTCGCGCTCTCCAGCCTCCATGGTCTGTAGTCCCTTAAGTGCCGTGCAAGAGCCCTTGGGCATGATGATGCTAAAGCTGAAGGTCTTCAAGGGGCCGTGGTGCTTGGGATCCCACCCAAAGGAGAGGGACAAGCAAGTTCATCTTTCTTGCAGTCTGCAGAGAACTGGCAGAAGACTAGCAGATGAAACTGAATTCTAGCAATCCCATCTCCCAGGCTTCCTTCTTGGGACTCAGGAAGCAGAGTTGGTGCTGAAGATGGTGAGATGAAACCTTGAATACGATGGCATCAGCTCAGGGAGGGTGACGAGTTGATGCCGGATACCAGATAACCATGTTGCTAGGTCTATTCTCTGGCCAGAGAGAGATTTTTTCTCTCCAAACCTGTTTTACAGTTTTCCTTCCCTTTCCTAAGGCAAGAATGCACAACTGAAGTTATTTTTGCTTCAAAAATTTTAAATGAAGGGCTTCCCTGGTGGCGTAGTGGTTGAGCCTGCCAATGCAGGGGACACGGGTTCGTGCCCCGGTCCGGGAGGATCCCACATGCCGTGGAGCGGCTGCGCCCGTGAGCCATGGCCGCTGAGCCTGCGCGCCCGGAGCCTGTGCTCCGCAACGGGAGAGGCCACAGCAGTGAGAGGCCCACGTACCGCAAAAAAAAAAAAAAAAAAAAAAAATTTTAAATGAGAAACTTCATGCCATGATTTTTTTTCTTTTGCAGGACAACCAGTTTGTCACTTTGTTCAAACGTAAATGTTCTCTTTTGCTTTTGAAATAAACTTCCTTTCGTAATTTTGAAAAAATATAAAAACAAAACTTGTAAACATGAATTCTGTCTTTTACAAGATATTTTCAAATATTTATTCTCATAACAATCTGAGAGGTAAAAAGCAGGCAGGGGGAGTAATTCCTGCCATTTTCCACAGAAACAAAAAGATGCTGAGGTGCCTGGAGGTCCCCAGTCTAGTGTAAGGGGCTGGACTCAGCCATCAGTGCTCACATTGTGCTCCTGGGCCTCTCTCCACAGGCAATCACGGACCGCACGGCTGCTCTGAAAGGCAAGGTGGCACAGACGTGCCCAAGAGGGGCAGGCGAAGCTGCCCAGGTGCCGGCACTGAAGGCTGGTACACCAGTGGGAAACGGGCATCCCATCAACAAAGGACTCGGCGGCTTCAGTACGTGAGGCACTCACGCTAGTCTCTGCAAATGAACCCCAGAGGGGCCGCGAGAGCCATGCTGGTTTTCTCTCCCTACCCAGCCTCCTTCAGCCTCACTCTCCTTCTTTGGCTCTGGAGCCCTCAGAAGCTTCATCTCCACACCCTGCCTGGTTCTGCCCATTTCCTTGTGTCCCTTCCATCCCACCAAAATTCAAGCCAGGGCATCCGAAATGCTCCCCAAGGGGCACCGTGTTAACGCGGAATCCTGTCTCATAGCCTGGCCCAGAGAGCCCAAAGGATCAGCAGTCACATCCCTGTGAAGACCCCCCGCAGCTCCACAGGCAGGTACCACCACCCGAGCAGGGCCGCCCAAAAGACACATTCCCGTCTCCTTCCTAAGTACCACCCCCTGCACCCCTTCCATCGCCGCCTGGGCCCCAGCACCAGGGGTGACTTTACCTCTCCCACAGACGGGGCCATACATGCTCAGGAAGTATTTATGTGCTCATGGACGACTGGGCAAGTCAGCCTGATGCCAAAGCAGCCCTTAGCCGTCTTCTCCTTCCCAGTGTTGATCTGGGAAGGTCAGAGTCACCATCTGGCCCCGACTGCTTTCCTCCCTCACCAAAAGCACGTCTTGAATGATGATCAACATATGCACACAGCAAATGCACCAGAGACCGTTCGTTTTAGTTCTGGAAGGCAAAGAGACTCCAGGTTTAAAGCTTCAAGAAAGAATGTATGGCCAGCGAGTCACCCACAGGGCCACCGCCTTAGACAGAAGAGGCCATGCTGGACCAGGAAAGACCCTCCATCGCTCCCCCCATCACCAGAAGTTTGGGCCTTTCTGCAAACCATGCTGTAACTCACGGTTTCAGTAACTCACGGTTTCAGTCCTTCTCGCTCGTCACCGTGGCTTTTAAGAGATCATCTGACTTCTCCTCTATCAATCAGCTATGCTGGAGGCTTTGTGCCAAGTTTTCATAGCTCCGTAGCAGTTAAATTGGGATTAAAAATCATTTAGATGCCCTTTTGCCCAGGTAGCAACAATGAAGGGAAACGAAATAAACTGGAAGGCAGACAGCAGAAAGAGTCTCTCTGCAGGTCTGACCCCTGGGATCATCAGCCCCACGGGTGCCCTGCCTCTGAGCCCTGGAGCTTAGACAAAGCCGCTGCCTTCCTTCCTCCCTCTCTCCCTCCTCCCCGCTTTCTCCCTCTATCCATCCCTCTTTCTTTCTCTCCTTCTCTCTCCCCGTCTCTTTCTTTCAAGAAAGACTCCAGAATTCCAGGACACTGGCATCCAGCTCTCTGAAGCCTGGACAGGGGACGGGGGTGGAGGGTGGGGGGCGGTCCCCACAAGCTCTTCCTTAGACTCCCCTCCCTGCTTTACTCTGGGGGAGCTTCTGGGAAACCAGTGCCCTGGCCCAGGGTCCCCTCCAGCCACCACCAGCCTCATTTCCTGTGCACAAGGGGCCTCTGCTGGAAGAAGCAGAACTCTGCACCATCACCGAACAGCTGGCATGCCTCTTGTTACTCAAATTTTTGCGTCAGTAAAATTGGAAGGAGGCTCACCAAAAGCAAGAAATTTAGAAATTCTTCGGCTTACCGCCTGAAAATTTCTCCTCCAACTCAGGTCACAGAAGACTGCCGATTCTTTTCCTTTGGTAGAGAAAACTGAAATCATTCTGTTTCTTTTGGCAAGGAAAATGTAAGACCCCTAGGCCTGATCGTCCCAGCCACAGCCAACTGTATGCTGTGAGGAATAACCATCATAAGCCAGCACTTAGAACTCACTTACCCGTCCTAGGCATCGTACATCCTTTATTTGACGTAATCCTCACAGTTCTATGAGACGGTAATTCCTATTAACCTCATCTTAAAGATAAGGAAACTGAGGCTTAGAAGTTAAGTGATTTGTCCAAGTTCAGTACGTGTTAGAGCCAGACTTGCATACTGGAGGTTTAATATCAGAGCAAGAGCCTGTACTGCCCTCTCCAAGGTCCGGCTATGTCTCACCTGCAAGCCCTGCCTTTATCCACAAGAATACTTTTGATTACAAAATCAGAACACCTGACTATGAGTGGATTAAACAAATAGAGGCTTTCTTTTAAAAATATCATTGTGGAGGCTTCCCTGGTGGCGCAGTGGTTGAGTCCGCCTGCCGATGCAGGGGACACGGGTTCGTGCCCCGGTCCGGGAGGATCCCACATGCTGCAGAGCGGCTGGGCCCGTGAGCCATGGCCGCTGAGCCTGCGCATCCGGAGACCGTGCTCCGCAACGGGAGAGGCCACGGCAGTGAGAGGCCTGCGTACCACAAAAAAAAAAAAAAATCATTGTAAGAAGATCGGAGATAGATCTAGATTTTACATGGAATCTTGCCTTTTAAAAATGTTAATAAGTAATACAACTTTTAAAAACACTGCGTGGGCCTACAAAATCATCTGCTGGCCGAATATGACTTGTGTATGACCTGAACCACACTTTCTGCCATCGTACTTTCAAAATGACCAGGCAGGGGACTTCCCTGGTGGCGCAGTGGTTAAGAATCCGCCTGCCAGTGCAGGGGACGCACGTTCAATCCCTGGTCCGGGAAGATCCCACATGCCGCGGAGCAACTAAGCCCGTGCGCCACAACTACTGAGCCTGTGCTCTAGAGTCTGCAAGCCACAACTACTGAGCCCGCATGCCACAACTACTGAAGCCCACATGCCTAGAGCCCATGCTCCACAACAAGAGAAGCCACCACAATGAGAAGCATATGCTCAGTATTGAAGAGTAGCCCCTGCTCGCCACAACTAGAGAAAGCCCGCGTGCAGCAATGAAGACCCAATGCAGCCAAAAATAAAATAAATTAGATACATTAAAAAAAAAAAACGACCAGGCAGAGTGATGCGCTGACAGCTCTGAGACAGAATCAAGGTCTTTACCTCTCCCCTTCCAGGAGCCACTGCTGTCCCCTCACTCCTATGGGCTCCCCTGGATGATGCTGTTTCCAACCCTCATCCAATGCCCTGAGCAAGTGCCAGTTCTGCCCACCTCCCTAGGCTTTCCTTGATGACTTAACACAGAGGTAATGATCATGATAATAACATTCATTGAATACGTATTGTATGCTATCAATATCTATGCATCGACCCATTTAGTCCTCACAGTTAACATATGAGGTATGATTATTATTATCCCACGTGTACAGGAAGACCCAGTAACTTATATGCAATGTCAAACAGCCTACTAATGGTAGATCTGGAACTCAAACATATGTATGTGTGATTTCAAAGCCCATACCTTTAACTGTTGTAGGATGCTTTTGGTTATAAACTCAGAATACCTGACTACAACTGGGTTAAACAAATAGGCCTTATTTTTTATAAGACCAGAGTGAGATGATTACAAGGCTAGCTCAGTAGTTCAACATCTCTGACATCCTCCTATTCAACACTGTTTCCTCAAGGTCACAAAAAGGCTGCAGCAGCTCCAAGTATCAGGCCTCACACAACAGCCTCTTATCTTTGGCAACAGCATAGGGTTCCTCCTCAAGTCTCTCTCTTATTAGGCAGGAAAACCTTCCCTCAGAACCCCACATTAAGTATCACCTCATGTTTCATTGACCAGAATTCAGTCACATGCCTAACCCTAGACCAATCACTGGCAAAGGAGAATAGGATTAGTATAACCAACTATGATTCAGTCCCTGGGGCTGGACGCATAGCCACTTCTATTAGCAGAGAACAGGAGGAAATAGCTGTAGGATGGCCTGCCAATAATGTCTGTTCCAACTACAGGGAACATGTGAATTGTCTCCCAGGATCCAGTAAATTTTACAAAAGCTGTAATAAGTAACATTACAGAATAAGAACAAAGGGTTGTTCCCCTATGAGACAGGAATGAGTACCAGTTCTCAACCAGAAATTTCCATGATCCCAACACCCCATTTCCCCAGATTTCTAGGCCATTCTGGTGTTGCTGTCATCCTTTGTACTCACTCACTGCATACACAGCACAACACGACACAAGCTGGTGCTCAATAGATCCCGTGCAAAGGCTGAGACCTGACCTAAGGAGTTCAGCTGCATCACTGATGCATACTTTCTTTTCATGGCAGGATTCAGTAACCTCTGTCTAAAGAAAATGAGAGACAGTTATAAAACATGACACAGGGATGTGATGCCCGTATTTCTGCAAAGCCTGTTCACTGTTTGGCCCCTATTTGAGGGCAGAGATGTCATGGCAGGTTAGTCCCCTTCAGCTTACTGATCACAAGCTCAGAGCCCAGCCTAGCTGACCCGCTGGTCTTTGTGCTTTTCCTTCCTCGTGTATTAATTACAGTGACAGCCTTTTAAGACTCCTTTCTCAACTGACATTTCTTTCATTTATTTTTTTTATCATAAGCTTTCAAAAAAACTTTCCTGAAGTGTTGAACAAGATGGCCTTATCCTACGTTGCTCCCCCAGAGAATATTCTTCTGTCTCAACTCTGTGTCACTTTAGGAATGCTTGGGAAATATATCTCTCTCTCCTGTACTCCAGTTCACTTTCATTCCAATAGCCAACAAAATCTTCCTGCTTATTTTCCAAAGTCAAGTAAGAGGAAAAAGGAGAAGAGTTTTAGTGAATGTGATTGAGAATATTACCATCTTTGCTGTTTTCTTGATTCTAAACTGGGAAGATGTAATCCTGCGAGCTGACCTCCTTCCATCTCACTCTGGAATGCGCTTTGCAGCCACGCAGCAGAAGGACCGGATACTGGTCTTCCCATTCTATTAATGTTTGCATAACCACTAACAGAAAAGCCTTCTCAGAACTCCAAAGCCAAGAGTGACTACATCCAATTCTCTGCCAGCAAACGTGGCAAAAGAAATCCACTAAAATGGCAGAAATTATTAACCTCAGTGCCACATACAAACTGTGAAAGAACCTTTTGGATGTAACTATGCTCTTACAGAAATAATGTATATACAACACATTTCTCTCCTTTTATAAATTGTTGTCAGCATATATTTATGTCCATTCATTAATTTATTCTTCCTTTATAAATTCATTAGTTTCTGACATCTCCCCTCTACATACACACTTTAAAAAAATTCTTAGGGCTTCCCTGGTGGCGTAGTGGTTGAGAGTCCGCCTGCCGATGCAGGGGATAGGGGTTCGTGCCCCGGTCCGGGAAGATCCCACATGCCGTGGAGCAGCTGGGCCCGTGAGCCATGGCCGCTGAGCCTGCGCGTCTGGAGCCTGTGCTCCGCAGCGGGAGAGGCCACAACAGTGAGAGGCCCGCGTACCGCAAAAAAAAAAAAAAATTCTTAAAAGACATTTGCCTTGAGGAGGGGAATTAAGATGGAGGACATAGAGCTTCCCCACCCCCCAATCCCTGCACAGACAGAGCAAAAATACACCCACTTGTGGAACAATTCTCACAGAACACTAACTGGGAACTGGCAGAAGAAATCCTATACACCCAAAGCTGCTAGAAAGATCTCCATGTAACTGGGTCGGGCGGGAAAAAAGCATCAGGCCGGGACCTGTACTCCTGGGAGAGATCTGTAAGGAAACAAGGTCCGCATGGGTGGACCCTCGCCCAGAGGAGTGAACCGGTTGACTCACAATCTGGGCGTCCCAGTCCTGGGGTCCTGCAAGGAGGAGACAAGACCCCTTGCCTATCAGGAAATCTGCTGGGACAGACAGAAGGGCTGGAGAAGCCTAGACTTTACTCGCGAGGAGTGTGCACGCCTGCAGGCACGCTAACAGTCAGGGCAGAAAAAGCCTTGACCTGGCGGCTGCCGCCTCAGCACACTTCCCAATATGAAGGGTCAAACCACCAGGTCCTGCCCACTCCTGTCCACTCTCACGCCTGCTGTGAGATCTGGGCAAAGATTCAGTCTAGCTACACAGAGACAGACTGGGGCGCCTGGGGAGTGACCTAGGTAGAGCCACCGAGACCACTGTCAGCACTTGCTCCGGGCTGGCGGTCCAGCCGTGGCAGACATCGTCAGCACGCGCACCGGGCAGCACCACAAGAACGCGCAGCATCTGAGCTCTGAATCTTGGGCAGACAGGCCCAGGAAGCGCGCAGGCGCAGGCAGCGGCTGTTTCCCAGACAGAGCGCCCTGGCTCCCCCCGCTTCACACCGAGGCTTAGCGCCAGACCTGGGGCACACAGATCCAGGGATAAGCCACCTCAGGTCCTGCAGGCACAACGCCCCGACCCCAAGTCCCAGCCCACTCCACACCACAGCCTAGCACTAGATCTGGGACAAACACAACAGAGAAAGAGACGTGGCCCTGGGTTGCTTCTAAGCGGAACCGCGGATGCCTACACAGGTGGCACATGCATCACCTTTGGGGCAGGGCACACACTCAAGGGCAAGGGAACCTGATCAAACCCAACCCTCAGGGCTTCTACGCCAACAACTGGGCAGCAGACCCTGCCACTGACAGGGTGGTGACAGCCGCAGGGGAAAGAGGAAGCCCCACCTCACATCCAGCACAGGCTCTAGACATTACAACACCAACCACTCCCCCTTAGTCTAGAGGAAAACAGCCAGCACACTCTTAGGAAAAGCATGGCTGGCATCTATACCAAAACCAGTCCTTGCACCAAAAACACTGAACACAGAGAATACACAGGACACTCCCACATAAAAACACCCCTTTAGAGACTTCCTCTGGTGGCCCAATAGTTAAGAATCCGCCTGCCAACGCAGGGGACACAGGTTCAAGCCCTGGTCCGGGAAGATCCCACATGCCACGGAGCAACTAAGCCCGTGCGCCACAGCTACTGAGCCTGTGCTCTAGAGCCCACAAGCCACAACTACCGAGCCCATGTGCCACAACTACAGAAGCCCGCACACCTAGAGCCCGTGCTCCACAACAAGAGAAGCCACTGCAATGAGAAGCCTGCGCACCGCAACGGAGAGTAGCCCCCGCTCGCCGCAACTAGAGAAAGCCTGTACACAGCAATGAAGACCCAACGCAGCCAAAAGCTAATAAATAAGTAAAATTAAAAGAAAAAAACACCCCTTTAAGGCCACAGTAGACACCTTTCTCTGTCTCTGTGAATTTAGGAGAAACAGTTAAGTAAAATGAAAAGGCAGAGGAGCTACTCCCAATTAAAAGAACAAGAGAAATCCCCTGAAAGAACAAATAATGAAACAGACTTCACCAGTGCACTAGATCCTGAGTTCAAAAAGGAGCTTTAAAAAAATGCTAAAGGGATTCAGAAAGATTATCGATAGAAATGCAGATCACTGTAACGAAGAATTAGAAACTATAAAGATGAACCAGTCAAAAATAGATGCTTCGGGAAGAGATATGGGAACATACGTATAACTGATTCACTTTGTTATAAAGCAGCAACTCACATACCATTGTAAAGCAATTATACTCCAATAGAGATGTTAAAAATAAAAAAATGAAAAATTAAAGAAAAAATAGATGATTCAACTACTGACATATAAACCAATCTACAAGCAATGAATAGCAGACTAAATGACACAGAAGAACAAATAAGTCATCTGGAAGATGGAATAATGGAAATCACACAATCGTAACAGCAGTAGCAGACAGACAATTTTTTTTTTTTTTTTGCGGTACGTGGGCCTCTCACTGCTGCGGCCTCTCCCATTGCGGAGCACAGGCTCCAGACGCTCAGGCCCAGCGGCCATGGATCACGGGCCCAGCCGCTCCGTGGCATGTGGGATCCCCCCAGACCGGAGCACAAACCCGTGTCCCCTGCATTGGCAGGCGGACTCCCAACCACTGCGCCACCAGGGAAGCCCCCAGACAATTTTTTTTAAAAATGAAAGCTACATACGAGATCTACAGAATAATATAAAGTGTGCCAACCTATGTACAATAGGGGTTGCAGAAGGAGGAGAGAGAGAAGGGCATCAAAAATGTATTTTGTTTGTTTGTTTTATGCTTTAGTTACTGAAGCCTTACAAGGTTATGTAGAGAGGTACCATCTTCAGTACCAAAAATAGACAAGAAAATGCTATTGATACTGGTGTACTGTAATGTGAATCGATACTGGTGAACAGAACTTTTTGTTCCCCTTATTAAAACCGCAGTGTCCTTTTCTCATTTGTAGCTTCCTGCATCACCCCAAACAATAATAATTATATATATATATATATGTATATGTACATATGTATATGTACACACACACATATATAAAGAATGACATTGATAATGTGATCATGGAGACATTATCTTCACAAAAATGATGAAAATATAAAATTCTGTTTTCTTTTCTACGTCAACCCTAAGTATCCCAAATCCCCTTCATTTATAAGCGTTTGGTTTTTCTCTCCCCTCGAGGATACAGGTCCTGTTTCCATCCCCAGGTGGTATTCCACAGCTTCACCAACTTTATGAGAAGTCTTGTGCCTGCCCTCAAATATGACGGATGCACATGCTGGGTAAAATTATGTTTAAAAACGCCACTCCTGAGACTGTTGTTACAGAAAGTCGAGCTAGTTTAAATAAGATAGCACCCGTTTCACTATGAGGATTAGCAGTGCAGTGACTGACGGTTCAGATGGTCGGAGGACAGAGAAAGAGACTGATGGATAAAGTGTATCTCGAAGGAAATCACGTTCGATGTTAGATTGTTTGGCTTTTACATTTTAATTACTTCTTACAGAAGACTGCATTAAAAAACTTTGTACTTCTACATAGCGATTTATCCATTCAGACCTCTTCTTTTAGAACAAGAAGTTTACATAAAATCCTACCTTCTAAGGACTGAGAAAGTGCCGGCTGCAGTTATCATGAAGAAATCCTCTGGCTGACTTCACAGAGCTTGAGTGTGATCCTGTAGTCTTGTTTCCAGTTCCTGAGTCACCACAGTGATGTTCGTTATTAAGATTGTTTGCGGGAAACTGGGCTATTTTCCACAGTGGTTAAGCAATGTCTACACATCCCTTAAATATTCCTCTCTTCCTTGGGATAAATGTTAGCATTCAGAAGATATCTTCTCATTTATGATTTGGAAAATTTCACGAGTGTAATCAACTGTACATTTAAGCAATAATTAACAAATATTTTTGGCATAAAAATTACTTTATAATGTTCTAACTTGTTTTATAAGTTTGAAGAATGTTTTTGTCCCTTAATTGATTTTGCATTTGTGGATTTGATAATCAGACTGACAGTAGCAAATCTGATATCACTTAAATAGGTATACATTGCTCGTCTGTTTAATGAAGTAGTTAACATATTTAAAATATATAACACAAAAATTTTAGCATCCTCAACTTTTTCCAGAACTATGGCTTTAAGCACTTTTCGTATAAAAGCATATTGTTGATTAAAGGTGACGAATCCTAACCATCTTTTATTCGTTGAACTGGTGCTATGTTCCATCAAGAGCAATAAAATTTTCCCCAAATGTCAAAAAAAAATGTATTTGAATAAATTATGGCTGAAAACTTCCCAAACCTAAAGAAGGAAACAGATATCCAGGTACAGGAAGCACAGAGGGTCCCAAACAAGATGAACCCAAATGGACAACACCAAGACATACCATGATTCAAACGGCAAAAGTTAAAGGTGAAGAGAGGATTCTAAAGGCAGCAAGAGAAAAACAGAGTCAGTTACAAGGGAAGCCCCATAAGGCTGCAGCCAATTTCCCTGCAGAAAATTTGCAGGCTAGAAGGGAGTGGCACGATACATTCAAAGTCCTGAAAGGGAAAAGCCTGCAACCTAGGATACTCTACCCAGCAAGATTATCATTTACAATAGGGGAGAGAAAGAATTTCTCAGAAATGCAAAAACTATAAGAATACAGCAATTTCCTCTTAGATTTCTTCAATGATCTCTTGGTTATTTAGTAGCGTATTATTTAGCCTCCATGTGTTTGTGTTTTTTACAGTTTTTTCCCCTGTAATTAATTTCTAATCTCATAGCGTTGTGGTCGGAAAACATGCTTCATACGATTTCAATTTTCTTAAATTTACTGATGCTTGATTTGTGACCCAAGATGTGATCTATCCTGGAGAATGTCCCATGTGCACTTGAGAAGAAAGTGTATCCTGCTGCTTTCGGGTGGAATGTTCTATAAATATCAATTAAGGCTATCCGGTCTATTGTGTCATTTAAAGCTTGTGTTTCCTTATTTATTTTCTGTCTGGATGATCTGTCCATTGGTGTAAGTGCGGTGTTAAAAGTCCCCCACTATTATTGTGTTACTGTCCATTTCCCCTTTTATGGCTGTTAGCATTTGCCTTATATATTGAGGTGTTCCTATGTTGGGTGCATAAATATTTATAATTGTTATATCTTCTTTTTGGTTTGATCCCTTGATCGTTATGTAGTGTCCTTCTTTGCAGCTTGTAACAGACTTTATTTTAAAGTCTATTTTATCTGATATGAGTATTGGTACTCCAGTTTTCTTTTGATTTCCATTTGCATGGAACATCTTTTTCCATGCCCTCACTCTCAGTCTGTATATGCCTCTCGGTCTGAAGTGGGTCTCTTGTAGACAGTGTATATATGGGTCTTGTTTTTGTATCCATCCAGCCAGTCTGTGTCTTTTGGTTGGAGCACTTAATCCATTTACACTTAAGGTAATTATGCATATGTACGTTCTTACTACCATTTTCTTTATTGTTTTGGGTTTGTTTTTGTATGTCTTTTTCTTCTCTTGTGTTTCCCACCTAGAGAAGTTCCTTTAGCATTTATTGCAGAACTGGTTTGGTGGTGCTGAATTCTCTTAGCTTTTGCTTGTCTATAAAGCTTTTGATTTCTCCATCAAATCTGAATGAGATCCTTGCTGGGTAGAATAACCTTGGTTGTAGGTTTTTCCCTTTCATCACTTTAAATATGTCCTGCTAGTCCCTTGTGGCCTGCAGAGTTTCTGCTGAATAATCAGGTGATAACCTTATGGGGATTCCTGTGTATGTTATTTTTTGCTTTTCCCTTGTTGCTTTTAATATTTTTTCTTTCAATTTAATTTTTGTTACTTTGAATAATATGTTTCTTGGCATGTTTCTCCTTAGGTTTATCCTGTGTGGAACTCTCTGCGCTTCCTGGACTTGGGTGACTATTTCCTTTCCCACGTTAGGGAAGTTTTCAACTATGATCTCTTCAAATATATTCTCAGACCCTTCCTCTTTCTCTTCTTCTTCTGGGACCCCTAAAATTTGAATGTTGGTGCATTTAATGTTGTCCCAAAGGTCTCTGAGACTGTCTTCACTTCTTTTCATTCTTTTTTCTTTATTCTGCTCCATGGCAGCTACTTCCACCATGCCATCTTCCAGCTCACTTAACCATTGTTCTCTCTCAGTTATTCTGTTATTGATTCCTTCTAGTGTATTTTTCATTTCAGTTATCGTGTTGTTCATCCCTGTTGGTTTGTTCTTTAGTTATTCTAGGTCCTTGTTAAATGTTTCTTGTATTTTCTCAATCCATGCCTCCATTCTATTTCCAATATTTTGGATCACCTTTATTATCATTACTCTGAATTCTTTTTCAGGTAGGTTGCCCATTTCCTCTTCATTTATTTGGTCTTACAGATTTTACCCTTGCTCCTTCATCTGTAGCATGCTTTTTGTCATCTCATTTTTTTTGATCAGTAGGGCTGTATTCCTGACTTGCTTGTTGTTTAGCATGAGGCGTCCAGCACTGGAGTTTGCAGGCAGCTGGGGGGAGCCAGGTCTTGGTGCCAAGATGAGGACCTCCGGGAGACCTCACACTGATTAATATTCCCTGGGACCTGAAGTTCTCTGTTAATCCAGCAGCTTAGACTCAGTGCTCCTAACAGCAGCTCAGGCCCGACCCCTGGACTGGGAACCAAGACCTGCAAGCCACGCAGTGTGCAAAACAAAACAAAAACAAAAACAACAAAACACCATAAAAGCAACTAACAGAAAAGAGCATAACAATAACAAAGAATGAAAACTAAAATAAAATTAGAAAAATAAAAAAATATATTAGAAAAAAATAACAATAAAAATGAAACAACAAAAACAGAACCATAACAGCAAAACAAAAATAAAATAAAGAAAATTAAAACATAAAATAAATAAAAATGAAAAATTCCCTGGTGCCTTCTCTATCAGTGTCCTTGCCCCCACAGGGAGCTACAGCCTCTCCCCGCCTCCCCAGTAGGCCTCCAGGACCTCTAGGTAGGTCTCTGGACCCGCTGCGTCAGCCCCACCTCTGCATGTGTTCCTCTCACCAGCTGTCCCATAACACACATGCCCGTGCAGGCCAGCTGGGGCGCAGGCCTCCACAGGCATAACCGCAGGGGTCAGCATAGCCAGAGGAGGCATTGGAGGAGGCTGGTGCTCAGCCTGCCTTGGACCCACACGGCCAGAAGAGACTTCTGCGGAGGTGGGGCTCAGGCCCAGGACCCATGTGGCCGGCATAGGTCTTGGGGTGGGGCTCAGGCCCAGGACCCCCACGGCCAGAAGAGGCCTTGGGGGGTGGGGAGGACAAATGACAAGGAAAATACGATGACCCAAAACGTATGGGATGCAGCAAAGCAGTCCTAAGAAGAAAGTTTACAGCAATTTAATCCTACCTCAAGAAAGAAGAAAAATCTCAAATAAACAACCTACCCTAACACCTAAAGCAACTAAAGAAAGAACAACGAACAAAACCCAAAGTTAGTAGAAGGAAAGAAATCATAAAAATCAGAGCAGAAATAAGTGAAACAGAAATGAAGAAAACAACAGTAAAAATCAATGAAACTAAAAGCTACTTCTTTGAGAAGATAAACAAGACTCATCAAGAAAAAAATGGGAAAGGACTCAAATCAATAAAATTAGAAATAAAAAAGGAGAAATTACAACTGACACTGCAGAAATACAAAGGATTATAAGAGACTACTACAAGCAACCATATGGCAATAAAATGGACAACCTGGAAGAAAGGCACAAATTCCTAGAAGGGTACAGCCTTCCAAGACTGAACTGGGAAGAAATAGAAAATATAAACAGACCAATCACAAGTAATGAAATTGAAACTGCAATTAAAAATCTTCTAACAGGGACTTTCATGGTGGTGCAGTGGTTAAGAATCCACCTGCCAATGCAGGGGACATGGGTTCGAGCCCTGGTCCGGGAATGCCACAGAGCAACTAAGCCCGTGTGCCACAACTACTGAGCCCGCGTGCCACAACTACTGAAGCCCGCACGCCTAGAGCCCATACTCCAAAACAAGGGAAGCCACTGCAATGAGAAGACCGTGCACCACAACAAAGAGTAGCCCCCACTCACCGCAACTAGAGAAAGCCCACGCTCAGCAACAAAGACCCAACACAGAAAAAAATAAATAAATAAATTTATTAAAAAAAAAATCTTCCAACAAACAACAGTCCAGGACCAGATGGCTTCAAAGGCAAATTCTTTCAAACATTTAGAGAAGACTTAACACATCCTTCTCAAACTCTTCCAAAAAACTGCAGAGGAAGGAACACTCCCAAGCTCATTCTACAAGGCCACCATCACCCTGATACCAAAACCAGACAAAGATGTCACAAAAAAAGAAAATTACAGGCCAATAATACTGATGGATATGGATGCAAAAATCCTCAACAAAATACTAGCAAACAGAATCCAACAACACATTAAAAAGATCATACACCATGATCAAGTGGGGTTTATCCCAGGAATGCAAAGATTCTTCAATATATGAAAATCAATCAATGTGAAACACCATATTAATTAATTAAAGAATAAAAACCATATGATCACCTCAATAGATACAGAAAAAGCTTGTGACAAAATTCAACACCCATTTATGATAAAAACTCTCCAGAAAGTGGGAATAGAGGGAACATACCTCAACATAATAAAGGCCATATACGACAAACTCACAGCAAATATCATTCTCAATGGTGAAGAACTGAAAGCATTTCCTCTAAGATCAGAAACAAGACAAGGATGTCCACTCTCACCACTTTCATTCAACATAGTTTTGGAAGTCCTAGCTATGGCAATCAGAGAAGAAAAAGAAATAAAAGGAATACAAACTGGAAAAGAGGAAGTAAAACTGTCACTGTTTGCAGATGACATGAAACTATACATAGAGAATCCTAAAAATGCCACCAGAAAACTACTAGACTTAATCAATGAATGTGGTAAAGTTGCAGGATACAAAATTAATGCACAGAAATCTCTTGTATTCCTATACACTAACAATGAAAGATCAGAAAGGGAAATTAAGGAAACAATACCATTCACCATTGCAACAAACAGAATAAAATACCTAGCAATAAACCTGCGTAAGGAGGTAAAGACCTGTACTGAGAAAACTATAAGACACTGATGAAAGAAATCAAAGATGGCACAAACACATGGAGAGATATACCATGTTCTTGGATTGGAAGAATCAATATTGTGAAAATGACTATACTACCCAAAGCAATCTACAGATTCAATGCAATCCCTATCAAATTACCAATGGCATTTTTCACAGAACTAGAACAAAAAATTTTACAATTTGTATGGAGATACAAAAGACCCCGAATAGCCAAAGCAATGTTGAGAAAGAAAAATGGAGCTAGAGGAATCAGACTCCCTGACTTCAGACTATACTACAAAGCTACAGTAATCAAGACAATATGGTACTGGCACACAAACAGAAATATAATCAATGGAAATGGATAGAAAGCCCAGAGATAAACCCATGAATCTATGGTCAACTCATCTATGACAAATGAAGCAAGGATATGTAATGGAGAAAAGACAGTCTCTTCAATAAGTGGTGCTGGGAACACTGGACAGCTACATGTAAAAGAAAGAAATTAGAACACTCCATAACACCATACACAAAAATAAACTCAAAATGTATTAAAGACCTAAAAGTAAGACCGGGCACTATAAATCTCTTAGAGGGAAACATAGGCAGAACACTCTATGACATAAATCACAGCAAGATCTTTTTTGACTCACCTCCTACAGTAATGAAAATAAAAACAAAAATAAACAAATGGGATCTAATGAAATTTAAAAGCTTTTCCACAGCAAAGAAAACCATAAACAAGACGAAAAGACGATCCTCAGAATGGGAGAAAATAATTGCATACGAAGCAACTGACATGGGATAAATCTCCAGAATATAAAGACAACTCATGCAGCTCAATATCAAAAAAACAAACAACCCAATCAAACAAGTGGGTGGAAGGCCTAAACAGACATTTCTCCAAAGAAGACATACAGATAGCCAAGAAGCACATGAAAAGGTGCTCAATATCACTAATTATTAGAAAAATGCAGATCAAAACTACAATGAGGTATCACCTCACACCGGTCTGAATGGCCATCATCAAAAAATCTGCAAACAATAAATGCGAGAGAGGGTGTGGAGAAAAGGGAACCCTCTTGCACTGTTGGTGGGAATGTAAATTGATACAGCCACTATGGAGAACAGCACGGAGTTTCCTTGAAAAACTAAAAATAGAACTACCATATGACCCAGCAATCCCACTACTGGGCATATACCCTGATAAGACCATAATTCAAAAAGACACATGCATCCCAATGTTCATTGCAGCACTATTTACAACAGCCAGGACAGGAAGCAACCTAAATGTCCATCAATAGAGGACTGGATAAAGAAGATGTGGTACATATATACAACAGAACATTAGCCATTAAAATTAACGAAATTGGGTCATTTGTATAGACATGGATGGACCTAGAGTCTGTGATACAGAGTGAAGTAAGTCAGTAAGAAAAACAAATATCATATATTAATACATATGTGTGGAATCTAGAAAAATGGTACAGATGAGCCCATTTGAAGGGCAGGAATAGAGATGCAGATGTAGAGGACGGACATGTGGACACGGTGAGGGGGATGAATTGGGAGATTGGCATTGATATATGTGCACTGCCATGTGTAAAATAGATAGTTCATGGGAACCTGATGTATAGCACAGGAGCTCAGTTTGGTGCTCTGTAGTGACCTAGATGGGTGGGATGGGGGTGGGGTGGGAGGGAAGTCCAAAAGGGAGAGGATATGTGTATACATATAGCTGATTCACTTCACTGTAGCAGAAACTAACACAACAGTGTAAAGCAACTATACTAAAATAAAGTAAAATAAAATGGCAATACTAAACCAACCCTGAAAGAAATATTGAAAGGTCTTCCCTAAATAGAAAAGAAGCAAAAATCTATAGGAAAGGGAAAATCACAATAGGAAAGGCAAATATATAAAAGGGTTGAAGATCATTTAAATAAGCCTGTACTTGGATTTAAAAAAATCAAAGAACTGTAAAGGTGATTATAACTACAATTAACAGTAAAAGTATAAGAATGAAGATGTAAATAGGACACCAAAATCACAAAATGTGAGGGAGGGGTGGATAAAAATATAGATCTTTTAGAATGCCTTTGAACTTGTATGACTATCATTTTAAAGCAAATAGATAGGGACTTCCTTGGTGGTTCAGTGGTAAAGAATCCACCTTACGATGCAGGGGATGTGGGTTCGATCCCTGGCCAGGGAACTAAGATCCCACATGTCATGGGGCAACTAATCCTGGGCGCCACAACTACTGAGCTCACGCGCCTCAATGACAGAGGCTGCGTGCCACAAACTACAGAGCCCATGTGCTCTGGAACCCACACACAACTACAGAGCCCACATGCCCTAGAGCCTGTGTGCCACAACTAGAGAAGAGAAAACCCACACACTACAACTAGACAGAAGACCGCGTGCCACAATGAAAGACCCCACATGCCTCAACGAAGATCCTGTGTGCCACAACTAAGACCCAACACAGCCAAAAATAAAAATAAAATAAATTTTTTTAAAAAATAAATTAATTTAAAAAAATAAAGCAAATAGATATAGTTATGGGTCAACATACTTGAACATGGTAACCACAAGTCAAAAACATACAATAGATTCACAAAAACCAAAAAGAAAGTTACTCAAGCATACTTTGAAAGAAAATCATCAACTACAAAAGGAAAAACGAAAAAGAACAAAGAAAAAAATGGTTCTGAAGAACATAGGGGCAGGAGAGGAATAAAGACGCAGGTGTAGAGAATGGACTTGAGGACATGGGGAGGGGGAAGGGTAAGCTGGGACAAAGTGAGAGAGTGGCATGGACTTATATATACTACCAAATGTAAAATAGATAGCTAGTGGGAAGCAGCCGCATAGCACAGGGAGATCAGCTTGGTGCTTTGTGACCACCTAGAGGGGTGGGATAGGGAGGGTGGGAGGGAGACGGAAGAGGGAGGGGATATGGGGATATATTTATACATATAGCTGACTCACTTTGTTATAAAGCAGAAACTAACACACCACTGTAAAGCAATTATACTCCAATAAAGACGTTAAAAAAAAAAACAAAGAAGAACTACAAAAACAACTGGAAAACAGGATTAAAATGTCAATAAGCACATACTTATCAATAATTATTTCAAATGTCAATAGATTAAATGTTCCAATCAAAAGACACACAGTGGCAGACTAGATAAAAAAAACAAAAACCTACAATATACTGCCTACAAGAAACTCACTTCAGGGTAAAAGACACACACGGATTGAAAGTGAAGGGATGGAAAAAGAGATTTCATGCAAATGGAAACAACAAGAAAGCAGGGTCACAATAGACTTTAAAACAATGGCCATAAAGAAAGACAAAGAAGAGCAATATATAATGATATAGGGATCAATACAAGAAGAGGATAGTACACGCATTAACATATATGCACCCAATATAGAAGCACCTAAATACAGAAAGCAAATACTAACAGACATAAAGGAAGAAATTGACAGTAATATAATAATACTAGAAGACTTTAACACCCCACTGATATCAATGGACAGATCATCCAGACAGAAAATCAATAAGGCAACAGAGGTCCTAAATGACACAACAGACCAATTGGGCTTAATTGATATCTACAGGATACTACATCCAAAAAAAAAAAAAAAAAAACCCAGAACACATATTCTTTTCAAGCCCATATGGAACAGTCTCTAGGACAGACCACATACTAGGTCACAAAACAAGCCACAAGTTTAGAGGACAGAAATTATTTCAAGCATCTTTTCGGCCCACAAGAGTACGAAACTAGAAATCAACCACAGAAAGAAAAATGGGAAAAGAATGAACACACGAAAACTAAACAACATGCTACTAAAAACCAATGGGTCAATGATGAACTGAAAGAAGAAATCAGAAATACCTAAAGACAAATAAAAATGAAAACACAGAGCTTCCCTGGTGGCACAGTGATGAAGAATCCGCCTGCCAAGACAGGGGACACGGGTTCCAGCCCTGGTCCAGGAAGATTCCACATGCCACAGAGCAACTAAGCCTGTGCACCACAACTACTGAGCCTGAGCTCTAGAGCCCGCAAGTCACAACTACTGAGCCCACACGTCACAACTACTGAGCCCACACGTCACAACTACTGAAGCCCATGCACCTAGAGCCCGTGCTCCACAACAAGAGAAGCCACTGCAATAAGTAACCCGCACACTGCAATGAAGAGTAGCCCCCACTCGCTGCAACTAGAGAAATCCTGCATGCAGCAACAAAGACCCAACACAGCCAAAAATGAAAATAAATTAAAATAAATAAATTTATTTAAAAAATGAAAACACAACCATATAAAATCTATGAGATGCAGCAAAAGCAATGCTAAGAGGGAATAGCGATATAGGCCTTCCTCAAGAAACAAGAAAAATCTCAAATAAGCAGCCTAACCTACCAGCTAACAGAATTAGAAAAAGAACAAACAAAACCCAAAGTCAGCACAAGGAAGAAAATAATAAAGATCAGAGAGGAAATAAATAAAATAGAGATTAAAAACAATAGGAAAGATCAATAAAACCAAGAGCTGGTTTTTTGAAAAGATAAACTAAATCAGCAAACCTGTATCTAGGCTCACCAAGAAGAAAAGAGAGAGGACCCAAATAAAATAAGAAATGAAAGAGGAGAAATAACTGATACCACAGAAATACAAAAAATCGTAAGAGAATATTATGAACAGTTATATGCCAACAAATTGAACAACGTAGAAGAAATGGACAAGGTTCCAGAAACATACAGCCTGCCAAAACTGAGTCAAAAAGAAACAGATAATTTGAACAGACCAATCACTAGAAGTGAAATAGACTCTGTAATTTAAAAAAACAAACAAACAAAAACCAAAAAATAAACAAACAAAAAAACTCCCTCCAAACAAAAGTCCAGGACCAGACAGCTTCACTGGGATATTCTACCAAACATAACTGTTTCAAAGATTTGAAGAGAAGGGAACACTCCCAAATTCATTCTATGAAGCTACCATTGCCATGATACCAAAACCAAAGACATTACAAAAAAGAAAATTACAGCCAATATCTTTGATGAATATAGATGCAAAAATCCTCCACAAAATATTAGGAAACTGAATCCAACAATACATAAAAAGGATCATACACCACTATCAAGTTGGATTCATTCCAGGGTCACAAGGATGGTTCAACATATGCAAATCAATGTGATATACCACATTAACAAGAGACAAAAATCATATGATCATCTCAATAGACATAGAAAAAGCATTTGACAAAATTCAACATCCATTCATGATAAAAACTCTCATCAAAGTGGATATAGAGGGAACAAATCTCAACATAATAAAAGCCATTTACAATAACCTCAGAGCCAACATAACACTTAACAGTGAAAAGCTGAAAACCTTCCCATTAACTTCAGGAACAAGATAAGGATACCTACTCTCACCACTACTATTCAAAAAAATATTGGAAGTCCTAGCCGCAGCAATCAGACAAGAAATAAAAGGCTTCCAAATTGGAAGGGAAGAAGTAATAAAACTGTCACTATTTGTAGATGACATGACACTCTATATAGAGAACCTTAAAGTCTCCACACAAAAACTATTAGAACTAATAAATGAATTCATCAAGGTAGCAGGATACAAGATTAATATACAGAAATCTGTTGCATGTCTTTACACTAATAACGTAATATTAGAAACAGAAAGTAAAAAAGAAATCCCATTTAATATTGTGTCAAAAAAATACCTAGGAATAAACTTAATCAAGGAAGTAAAAGACCTATACACTGAAAACTATAAAACACTGATAAAGAAAACTGATGGTGATTTAAAGAAATGGAAAGATAACCCATGCTCTTGGATTGGAAGAATGTAATACTGTTAAAATGGCATCATATTACCCAAAGCAATCTAAACTTTAATGCAATCACTATCAAAATACCCATGACATTTTTCACAGAACTAGGACAAATAATCCTAAAATTTATATGGAACCACAAGAGACCCTGAATTGCCAAAGCAATCCTGAAGAAAAAAATAAAGCTGGAGACATAACCCTTCTAGGCTTCAGACTGTTCCACAAAGCTACAGAAATCACAGTAATCAAAGCAGCATGTATTTGGCACAAAAACAGACAAACAGCTCAATGGGACAGAATAGAGAGCCCAGAAATAAACCCACGCACCTACGGCCAGCTAATCTACGTCAAAGGGAGCAATGATAGTCAATGGAGAAAAGACAACCTCTTCAAAAAGTGGTGTTGGAGAGCTGGACAGCTACATGTAAATCCATTAAACTAGAACAGTCCCTCACACCATATACAAAAATAAACTCACAATGGTTTAAAGACCTAAATATAAGACAGGACACCATAAAAATCCTAGAAGAGAACATAGACAAAATCTTCTCTAACGTAATTCATAGTAATCTTTTCTTAGCTCAATCTCCCAAGGCAAAAGAAATAAAAGCAAAAATAAACAAATTGAACCTAGTCAAACTTAAAAGCTCTTGCACAGTAAAGGAAACCATCAACAAAATGAAAAAACAACCCACGTACTGGGAGAAAATAGTTGCAAACAATATGACCAATAACTAGTTAATTGAGGGTGGGATAGGGAGGGTGGGAGGGAGACACAAGAGGGAAGAGATATGGGAACATATGTATATGTATAACTGATTCACTTTGTTATAAAGCAGAAACTAACACACCATTGTAAGCAATTATACTCCAATCAAGATGTTAAAAAAAAGAAGTTAATATACAAAGTATATAAACAGTCCATGCAACTTAATACCAAAAAACAAACAACCTAATCAAAAAGACATACAGATGGCCAAAGTCACATGAAAGGATGCTCCACCTCACTAATTGTTAGAGAAATGCAAATCAAAACTACAGTGAGGTATCACCTCACACCAGTCAAAATGGCTATCACTAAAAGGTCTATAAATAACAAATGCTGGAGAGGGTGTGGAGAAAAGGGAACCCTCCTACACTGTTTGTGGGAATGTAAGTTGGTGCAGCCACTATAGAGGTTCCTTAAAAGACTAAAAACAGAGTTACCATATGATCCAACAATTCCACTCCTGGGCATATGTCTGGAGAAAACTCTAATTCGAAAAGATACACGCACCCCAATGTTCACAGCAGCACTATTTACAATAGTCGAGACATGGAAGCAACCTAATGTTCACTGACAGATGAATGGATAAAGAAGTTGTGGTATGTATGTGTGTGTGTGTGTGTGTGTGTGTGTGTGTGTGTGTGTGTGTAATATTACTCGACCATAAAAAAGAATGAAATAATGCCATTTGCAGCAACACGGATGGGCCTAGAGATTATCATACTAAGTCAAGTAAGTCAGACAGAGAAAGACAAATGCCTTATGATATCACTTATATGTGGGATCCAAAATATGATACAAATGAACTTATTTACAAAACAGAAACAGACTCACAGATGTAGAAAACAAACTTATAGTTACCAAAGGGGAAAGAAGGTGGGAGAGGGATAAATTAGGAGCTTGGGACTAGCAGATACAAACTACTATATATAAAATAGATAAACAACAAGGTCGTAATGTATACCAGCTGGTATACTGAATCACATTGCTGTATACCACACACTAACACAACATTAAAAATCAACTATAATTCAATTAAAATTTTTTAATTAAAAAATAAAAAGTAAAAAAAAATTGAAGTGAATCTCTTGTCTATAGTACTAAAAAAACAATGTGTTATATACATATATACAATGGAATATTACTCAGCCTTAAAAAAATGAAATATTGGGACTTCCCTGGTGGTCCAGTGGTTAAGAATCTGTCTTGCAATGCAGGGGACGCTGGTTCAATCCCTGGTCGGGAAACTAAGATCCCACATGCCGCAGGGCAACTAAACCCACGTGCCGCAACTACAGAGCCCACATGCTCTGGAGCCCACACACCACAACTAGAGAGCCCGCGTGCCGCAAATACTGAGCCCACGCACTCGAGTCCACACACCACAACTAGAGAGAAGCCTGCACACCACAACGAAGAGCCCATGTGCCTCAACGAAGGATCCCACATGCTGCAACTAAGACCCGATGCAGCCAAAAAATAAATAAATATTTTTAAAAATGAAATATTGGCATTTACAGCGACATGGATGAACCTAGAGAATATCACACTTAGTGAAGCAAGTCAGAGAAAGACAAATATTATATGCTATTACCTACATGTGGAATCTAAAAAAATAATGCAAATGAATCTATATACAAAACAGGAAGGACTTCCCTGGTGGTCCAGTGGTTAAGACTTTGCCTTCCAATGCAGGGGGTGCGGGTTCGATCCTTGGTTGGGGAGCTAAGATCCCACATGCCTTGCGGCCAAAAAAAACCAAAACATAAAAAAACAGAATATTGTAACAAATTCAATAAAGACTTTAAAAATGGTCCACATCAAAAAATATTTAAAAAAACAAACAAACAAAAAAAACCAGGAACAGACTCACAGAGAAAACAAACTTATGGTTACCAAAGAGGAGGAGAGAGGAGGGCAAAGTAGGAGTATGGGATTAACAAATACACACTACTGTATGTAAGACAGATAAACAATAAGGATTTACTGTATAGCACAAGGAATTATACTCAATATACTGTAATAACCTATAGTGGTAAATAATCTGAAAATACATATATATAAGTGAATCATCTTGCGGTACACCTGAAACTAATGCAATATTGTATTAGCTATACTTCAATTTTAAAAAAAGAAAGAAAAAAGGCATCTGCCTTTATTTGCTTCATTTTTACCCTTGCTTCATGTACTGAGTGATAATGATGTTATAAAAGTATGACTAGGGCTTCCCTGGTGGCACAGTGGTTGAGAGTCCGCCTGCCGATGCAGGGGACACGGATTCGTGCCCCGGTCCAGGAAGGATCCCACGTGCCGCGGAGCGGCTGGGCCCGTGAGCCATGGCCGCTGAGCCTGCGTGTCCGGAGCCTGTGCTCCGCAAGGGGAGAGGCCACAACAGTGAGAGGCCGGCATACCACAAAAAATAAAAAAGTATGACTAGCATTTATTTTGTTCCAGACCCTATTTGTTTAATCTTTACCACTACCTTTGAAGGTTAGAGATTACTATCTCCATTTTACAGATGAGAAAACTAAAATCTAGAAGATCAAGTGGTTGCCCAAGGTCACACAGCCAATAAGCCTCAGAACTTGGATTCTGACTCAGGTCAGTGTGGGTGGGAGCCTTGCCCTCTCTAGACAAGAGGGTCACACCCCAGAATGGCGCCTCCATTTACAGAGCCTTCACTAAGTGTCAGTACTGGGCCGAGTCCTTGAACCACATTTTTAATTTATTCTTCAAAGCACACTTACAGGGACTTCCCTGGTGGTGCGGTGGTTAAGAATCCGCCTGCCAGTGCAGGGGACACGGGTTCAATCCCTGGTCCGGGAAGATCCCACATGCCGCGGAGCAACAAAACCTGTGCGCTACTGAGCCTGTGCTCTAGAGCTCGTGAACCACAACTACTGAGCCCACGTGCCACAACTACTGAAGCCCACGTGCCTAGAGCCTGTGCTCCGCAACAAGAGAGGCCACCACAACGAGAAGCTCGCACACCACAATGAAGAGTAGTCCCCGCTCGCCACAACTAGAGAAAGCCCGCATGCAGCAATGAAGAGCAAATGCAGCCAAAAATAAATTAATTATTTTAAAAAACCCACACTTACAAGGTGAGCGTAATTATTCCCACTGTACCACAAGAAAACGGAACGTAGAAGTTAAATAACTAGATTAAGGTTACAGAGCTAGTAAGGGCAGAATTGCAATTGGGTCGTTATTGGGTCGGTATTGGGTCGTTACAGAATTAGGGAAAAACCCAAACAACCTTTTTGGGTTTGGCCAACCCAGTAAATTTGGCCCATCAACTTCAAAGCCCACCTCACAGGGTACCTAGCACAGAAAAATGCTCTAGTGAATGGAGAGGTGTGTCCTCCCTGTCCCCCAGCAACAGTGACAAGAAAGTGATATAATATTTATCAGGTAAGAATCTTCTGGGTTACATCCCTAAGTCACAGCCTTTCATAAGCCTGTTATATGTATTTTGAAATAACACATAAAATGAGGGAACTCATAGATACTGAAGGAGAGGCCTGGGTTGGCTGCATTTATTTCTTTTTAGTCTCTGAACCATGGCCAAAAGATTCTCAGGTTTAAAACCAAAACTATTATCTATTTAGTCTTGATTCTAAAGCCAAACTCTCACTGCCAGTCCACTCTATAACCAATTACCTGATTCTTCTTAGAGAAGACCCTTCAAATATCCTGGATTAGATTCTTCAAACTCTTCAAGTTTATCAAATAGACTAAAAACTTGACCAGAGCTAAACGGAAATTAATGCTCAGCATGGTACTGGGCAAAACTGAGTGTTCATGGAATGAGGAAATAAGCCACAAATGAAACACCAAGTTGTCAATGCAATTTATACAACTTTAAAATTTTAACATAATTTCAAACTTACAGAAAAGTCGCAAAAGCAGAAAAAATTCCTACACACCTTTACCCACATTGGCTACTTATTAACACTTTGCCCTCTTTGCTTCATTACCAGTGTGATTTTATAAACATGATAATGCAGAATAAAATGATTTCATAGCAATTATAATGAATCAATGTTTTTTAAGATGGTTCAAACTCAAGTTAAAGGGAACACCACTTTGCTGCCAGGATCACCAAGTACAAATCTAACCACAGCCTTGAACTGGAAAGCTCACTGGATTCAACCAAATCTGAAGCCCATACATAACGATGGGTGACCTATGTCAGGACACCCGGAAGTTTCCAAAGTGACCATGGTGATGTCCATTTCAATACGAGCTTTTTTTCCAAAGAATCACTCCAATGGCCTTTGAAAAAATAAATTATTATTGTTAAAACAATATTTTTTAAAAAACGTTGCAAATGGAAAAAGGACTCCTACCCAAAAAGTAACCGAATGACAAAAATCAACCCCCCAAGTTTTCCGGCAATAGCAACCAATATGGCTACCGCCCAGAACTCTCTTTCTGTTGTGACATTTGAATCTCCGTTTCCTCTGGAAATAACAACAAAGCAGTTTCATTCCGATTATTTGGTATTTCTCAAAGCTAACCACGAGAGCCTACATGACCTCACGACCTTCCACATTTGATTCCACAGATACCGCAATAATCACGTACCTGTGATTCCCTTAAAGGGCTGCACGTGGACAGACCTCCTTTCGGGGCTTGGAGAGGCAGTTGGGTTATAACTGGTTCATGTGGTGCAAAAGCTGTGGGGGAATGGGCTAAAACCACAGTCCTGGTGCGGACTGGACGGCACCTAGGCACAGCTTTGTTGGAGGAGGACATCACCTGAGTACACAGCCTTCCCTGGGAGAATGCACTAGTACAAGCTCTTCACCAAGTGGTTATGCAGACACCTGACAGCAAGCAGACGCGTTTCCTGGCCTCTTCAACTTGTTTCTGGTTGCCTTCAGCTCCTGCCAATACAGCCTGGATTCCCTCAGTAAATATCCGCCAGTGAAGTCACATGAAAAGATCGCTCCAATTCACTCTCATTGGTGGGTTTCCAAGGGTAGAAGAATACAGTCCGTGTCTCCTCAGTCATGAGAAAACCATTGTCACTGAATCTCCCTGGGATGCTTCCTACATCCAACCAAACAAAGGGAGCAACAGCTGAGGTTTTCAGATGAAAAACAAATGTGTCCCCTTGCTGAGAGATGGTGGCCTGAAAGAAAAAGATAAATGAAGTGAAGGACGAGGGCAGAGCTCTCTATTCTATATACAGCGCCTATCAGAACATCGATGTGGCTAACAAGGAGTGCATTTCCTACAACTTTGGTCCTGCAGCTGCTAAAGTCATACATTCCATGCACTGTGTCAGATGCTAAAAACTATGTGGAAATGTATTGAAGGCTGTGGAAAATTACCAAATTGTAATCTCAAACCAGGCGGGGAGGGGGGGAATATGTAGTCTCCAATTATTAAGGAGAATATTTCACACGAATCTCAAGGCTTTGTAGCTTTTACAGCTTTATACCTTTTTCTCAGGGTCTCATCAAGAGAGGCACATTTCTGCACCAGGGCTGGGTGTTTTAAATGACTTTCTCAGAATCTGTGTGGGGCTGGCTGCAGGGCACAGCCATGGGGCTCACCTTCTAGTCTTCTGAGGAGATCCTGCAATCTAGGCAGCAGCCGGCCGGGCATCTCCAAAAGCTCTACCACTAGAGCTCTCCCTCTTTTATTGCATCGTCAGTAAAGTCACATTATTAGCACTTCTTTTTTATTCAGCTCAAATTAATTTGCTTTTCATATTACTCTTGACAGATTTACTAACGTTCATTCTTAGGTAGCTATCACATTGTACTTATTTAGAATTTTTCAAGTATTCGTTTTATTTAATCTGAACCATCTAAATGAAATTATTCATTTTCCTATTCATTTGGATATAAGTCCATCCAACTTTGAAATATTTGAAAAAATCTTCGTAATGTGAATTCTCAGCTTTGTAATCTGACCCTTCACTTTCTTACTTTAATTTTTTTTCCTTCTTTTTTTAAATTCATTTTTATTGGAGTATAGTTGCTTTACATTAGCACTTTTAACATGTGTGAATCCCACACGATATCAGCAAAGGAGAGCACAGTTTAAGTCTTGTCATTCATTAGCCTCTTAGCACAGGCAGAGAGAGAGGCAGAGATGCTTCCTGGAGGCTGGGGGTTTGTGAACCTCTCTCACTGTGAGTACACAGTTGAGTGGGACCTGGTATTCAAGCCGTGCATCTGTCATGAAACATGACTCTTCCACATGCATACATGCCACGCCGTAGGTTTGACATTATAGGTTATGTGTGACATAAAGAATTTCCAAGGGCGATTTTTACTATACATAACTTAGCCTGAGAGAGCATGCAGGGTTCTGAGTTATTAACAAGAAACTCTACTTTGGTAGAAGCAAAAAAGAAACAAAATGTATTAGGTAGCTCTCAGAGGGTCAGAGATGCAGGCTTGAAGTTAGATGTCAAATTCCCAAATCATTCCACCCACCTATTCTGATGAAGACCCTAAAGCAGTTGCAGGCACACAGTTTACATGGCTGGCCCTGGCTGCCACCAAGCCTGCAGGGAAGCCTCAGCTACTCTGTCCCAAGGCCAAGGCCAGAAGGGACACTGGCACCTGCTCACTCTCGTTGTTGCCTTCTTCTGATCGGAAACCTCATCTCTGCATATCTGACTGCAGAGCCCAGAGCTCAAGCTTGTATTCTGGCTTCAGGGACACAGGGAGGAAAACTCAGTCCCCAGCATCCCCCTGAGGATAGTACATCCAAGCGCCTGGCCTACATTAAGCCTACAATAACGTTAACTATCATTACTATTATTATTGCTATTATATCCCTTTAGGATAGGCAAAGTCTCATTGAAATCCAATTGAGGTAGGGCAAAGGAAGAAGTCCTACCTCTCCCCCAGCCCAGTTATCTCAAAGTAATGGAGGCCCAGATGAGGAAAGAAAGATTCTGAAATCCTGTCTAGAGACTGCAGATTTGTCTACTACATAGTTTTGTGCCTTTTTTCTGGAAAGAAGCTATGTAAATGTATGTCATTTCCTTCATATTTGCCCTATATCAGTTGTGACAGATAGATTTCATTATGGGAATATTTCATTATTAATTGGGAAGGAAGCTAAGCTAAGCTATGCTATCTCTATTTCAAGGACTGAGTTTTGATATGATTTCCAAAGCAAATGTAAAAAATCCTCTCACTTAAGTCTTTTCAATGAAATCTAAAACAAACTTAAAATTGATTAAAAATAGAGGATGAAAATATTTTTCTAGAAAGTTTCAATCACTACATGGAGAGGGGGAAAGGGAAGGAAAGGTTTTCAATCAACTAGACAGATTCCAAATTTCCTAGCTACACAATTTTTTTTTTTTTTTTTTTTTTTTTTTTTGGTACACCTGCCTCTCACTTTTTTGGCCTCTCCCGTTGCGGAGCACAGGCTCCAGACGCGCAGGCCCAGCGGCCATGGCTCACGGGCCCAGCTGCTCTGCGGCATGTGGGATCTTCCCAGACCGGGGCACGAACCCGTGTCCCCTGCATCGGCAGGCAGACTCTCAACCACTGCGCCACCAGGGAAGCCCTAGCTACACAATTTTTATAACAACACATCCTATCCTGATCATCTCTTTTTTTCCCTTGGCAGTGATAAAGAGAGTTGGTGACTGAGCAACATGGGAGCAATAAATCAGAGAGTAGAGTGAAAATTTTTTAAATGAATAGACTCTCCTTAAAAATGCAAAATTAAGAGTGCTTCTACCGGCTCCATTGTTTCCTGGCTATGGACTTTATAAACACGTTACTCAGTCCCTCCAAACAGGTTTGCTCACTTGTATATGCAGATGATAATAGTTCACGGTTGATGCAGTAAAGCCCCCAGGACAGACAGAGCCTGGAACCTAAAGGAGGAGCAGTCAGTGGTGATGACTCCTGCTGCCTCACCCTCCACTGCACCAGCCTGACTAGGGAGATGTGATGGGACAGCAGGAGTGGCAGGAACCTTAAGCTTTGACAAATACAAATAATAAAAATTACTTGCTCTTTGCTTCCAGTGGGAAGGGGCCAATCTTCCCCGGGTCCCAGGTAAGCTCAGTACCAAGGAGAAATTTTGCAAAAAAGCAGGACAGTTCCACAAAGCCATGGTGACCCCAGACCACGGGTGCTTACAGTGATATTTGCCTTGTGGAGCCCCTTGGCCTCCTTTGGTGAGGACAGGAAGTGATAGTTGGTTGGGCTCAAGAGCTCCCTGGCAGTTGACAGGTAAAAGGAAACCACACAGCTTTGTCGTGTACAATTTGTACATCCTCTTAATAATTCAGCTACTGGCTTATCATAGAGAAGAGCAGACTCCCCTGCTTTCATCACAAAAGGCTTCGTCGTCTCAGAGCACACGGGCTCCAGGGAACTCCATGTGTGGACTCTCACCTGGGGAGAAACAAGACAGAAAAAAACCAAACATTCTTAGTTACTATTTTTTTTAGAGAATAATAGGAGTAATAATAGATGAAAGTCAGAATAGCAGAACTGGTTAAGAGACTGTGAAACTTGGGTTTAACCATAGCCCCACCAAGTACTTGTCGTGTAACCAAGAAGTTAACTTCTCAAAGTATCCATTTCTTCAAACGTAAAATGAGAATAATAACAGCACTAACTCCACAGGCTGTTGTGAGAATTAGGCAATTTATGGAAGGCACAGGACCTGGCGTGTTATGGTTAATTCATAGACTTGACTTGTTCTCAATGTCCTCCTAACTGTAGCCACCCAAGACTTCTTTGAGTTTCTATCCTTTCTTTTACCTAAAATTGTTTTAAATACAAGTTCATTTTTCCACATATATATTCTGAATAATTTTACTGATTTCCACTTTAACATACTGTCTTAAATGAGTTCTTTTGGTAAAGTCTAGCCTATTTCCAGCTTCTCATGATTATAAATAACCTTAGATTTAACTGGCATTTTACAGTTTACAATGCACAGTCATCTAATGACTGTATTTGCTATCCATAGAAATCCTTTAAGAAGGCAGGCTGGTGTCATTTTACAGATGAGGAAACTGAACCAAGACATTAAGGTCATAGAATAAATAGAATTTTTCCCTGAATATAGGTTTTCCAATTCCAAGAACAGCTCATTTTCTGCTGCAAGCACTAGAGACATTTTGATACAAATTAATTTCTTTTTTTTTCCAAAAAAGAATAGAACCAAATAACTAAAGAAATCTAAAATTCGCCCTCTACCACAGAGAGAAAAAAACTCCAAGCAACTTACAGTGAGCATCATCTTGTGGTCTGAATGAAGGTCTGACACACCGTAGATGAAAAACACATCTTCATTCTCAAAACCCACCGGCAACAGCGGAGCGAAGAAATGACGAGCAAAATAATGAAGCATTTTCCACTTTCCTCCATACTCTAAAAGTAATCAGTTGGGTTAGGAAACAAGGGTCAAGCAGTCAGAGTCATCATCCACAGGGTCCAGCTGTGTAGCCTGTCATAATTCAGGGCACTGAGCATTGAAGGGAGAGCGGACAGTGGAGGGAATCCATGTTTGTTGAGGGCAAGTACCATTTTTGGACACCACCTCATGTCAGCCTCAAATCTGAGCGAGGCAGCCATTAACATCGCACTTTTCAAATGAGGAAATGGAGCTCAAGCAGTTAAGTCAAACATGCCACTGGCAGTATTTTGAGCCCAGACCTGATTCCTAGCTAGCACTTTCTCATATGCAATTCTGCTTCCAGAAGCTCAGTGTACCGATGTTCCTTTTCCCTACATACACATGAAAAAGGGAGTCAGGAGCATTGGCAGTGAACATCTGTTACAAATATTCATTTTGCTAGTATTACTTAGCAAAAATACTATTGTAGAGGCTGGCCAAGATGGTGGAGTAGGAAGACCCTGGGCTCACCTCCTCTCATGAGCACACCAAAATCACAACTATTTACAGAGCAACTATTTATGAGAAAGACCAAAATCTAGCAGAAAAGATCATCTACCACTAAAGGTATAAAGAAGGAACCACAACAAGATGGGTAGGAGAGGCAGAGTTGCACATAGTCAAGACCCACACCCCAGCAGTGGGTGACCCACAAATGTAAGAATAATTACAACTGCAGAGGTACTCCTCAAGGAACGAGGGGTCTGAGCCCCATATTGGGCTCCCCAGCCCGGGGATCCTGCACCAGGAAGACAAGCCCCCAGCCCCAACAATGTTTGGCTTTGAAGGCCTGCAGGGATTAAATTCAGGAGTCCCAGAGGGCTGGGGGAAATAGAGACTCCCCTCTTAAAGGGCTCACACGAAATCTCACACACTCCAGGAACCAGGGCAGAAGCAGTCATTTGAAAGGAGCCTGTCAGACTCATTTGCTGATCTTGCAGAGTCTGCCAAAGAGGCAGCAAGCAACTGGAGCTCACCCTGGAGACACAGACACTGGCAAGCGCCATTTTGGAATTCTCCCTCCAGCTGATTGGCACCAGGACCCAGCCTCACCCACCAGCCTGTTCACACCAGTATTGGAACGCCTCAGGCCAAGCAATTAGCTGGACAACCACCAGCAGACAGGCTGCCTTAAGACCTCCTGAGCCCGAGGCACCTCAGGACATGGTCCTGTCCACCAGAGGGCCCAGGACCCAGTGCCATATAACAGTGTGCAAGCACTAGCCTCAGGACCCCCAGGGCCTGGCAGCTACAAACCCTGGGACCCAGCCCCAGCCACCAGCCAGCCAGCACTAGCCCCAGAACATCCTGGGCCTTGGCTTCACCCAACAACAATTCAAAATCAGCTCTGGGACACTGGGCCCTGCAGCCAGAGACGCTAGGAGTCAGCTCTGCCCACCAGTGGGCCAGCACTAGCCCCAGGACCCAGATTCACCTACTGGCTCCAGGATCCCCTGGACACCAACTCCACCCACCAATGGGAAGACACCAGCCCCAGGACCACTGCAGCCCTACAGCCTACCTTGTTGGACACAGCCAACACAGCAGATTGGCACCAGCCCCAGGACTCCCGGGCCTGGGCCCCACCCACCAGCAGACGAACACCAGCTCTGAGAAACCTTGGATGCCTCAGCCAGCTGCCCTGGGATCCAGCCCCACTCACCAATGGGCCAGCATCAGCTTTGGAATACCCCAGAACCTGCAGCCAGCCATATCAGGAACTGGCCCCACCCACCATCAGGCCAACACTAGATCCAGGAACCCCAGTCCTGTAACCACCCACCCCAGAACCTGGCTCTGCCCACAAGTGAACCAGCAGTAGCCCTGGGACCCTCCAGGGTTCTGCAACCAGCAGCCTCATGACCCAGCCCCACCAACCAGTGGCTGGCAGGGTCCACACAAGGCAGGGCCTGGAAACCAATTGGGCCAAAGGCCAGCCATGCCTACTAGACCAACAACATCAGTAAGCCCACCACACAGAAGGACCCATGCACCCCACATAGGGGGCACCCCTAGAGCGTATAGCTCTGATGACCAGAGGGGAGTGAGCTGCTGGGACGCACAGTGTACCTCTTACAAAAGGCCACTTCTCCAAGATCAGGAAACATTACCAACCTACCAGATACATAGAAATAAAAAAAGAGCAAGTTAGGCAAAATGAGGCAACAGAGGAACATGTTCCAAACAAAGGAAGAAGATAAAACCCCAGAGGAAGAACTAAGTGAAGTGGAGATAGGCAATCTACCTAAGAAAGAGTTCAGGGTGATGATCATAAAAATGATCAAAGAATGCAGGAGAAGAATGGAGGAACACAGTGAGAAGTTTAACAAAGAGTTAGAAGATATAAAGAACTAAACAGAGACGAAAACTACAACAATTAAAATGAAAAGTACACTAAAAGAAATCAACAGTAGATGAAATGATACAGAGGAATGGATCAGGGAGATGGAAGACAGTAGTGGAAATCACAGAAGCTGAACAGAAAAAAGAATAAGAAGAAAAGAGAACAGTTTAAGAGACCTCTGGTACAAAATCAAGTGCACTAATATTCACATTATAGGGTCTCAGAAGGAGAAGAGAGAGAGAAAGGGGCAGAGAACATATTTGAGGACATAGTAGGCTGAAAACTTCCCTAACCTGGGAAAAGAAACAGACATGCAGGTCCTGGAACACAAACAAGATCAACCCAAAGAGGTCCACACCAAGATACACTGAATTAAAATGGCAAAAGTTAAAGAAAGAATATTGAAAAGGGAAAAGCAACAAGTTACATACAAAGGAACTCCCATAACGCCATCAGTGGACTTTTCAGCAGCTCTGCAGGCCAGATGGGAGTGGCAGAATAAATTTAAAGTGATGAAGGGAAAACCTACAAACAAGAATACTCTACTCAGCAAGACTTCCATTCAGATTTGATGGAGAAATAAAAGTTTTACAGACAAGCAAAATCTAAGAGTTGGGCACCACCAAACCAGCTTTACAAGAAATGGTAAAGGTATTTCTCTAAGTGAAAAAGAAAAGGCTACAAATAGAAACATGAAAATTATGAAAGGAAAAAGCTCATTTGTAAAGGCAAATATTAGGTAGTAAATCAACCATGTACAAAGCTAGCAGGAAGGTTAAAAGACAAAAATCATCTATATCCACAATAATTAGTTAAGGGATACACAAAACAAAAAGATGTAAAATATATCAAAAACAATAATCAGGACTTCCCTGGTGGTCCAGTGGTTGGGACTTCACCTTCCAATGCGGGAGGTGTGGATTCGATCCCTGGTCAGGGAGCTGAGATCCCACATGACTTGCAGCCAAAAAGACGAAACATAAAACAGAAGCAATATTGTGGCAAATTTAATAAAGAGTTTAAAAAAAACAACAATAGGGCTTCCCTGGTGGCGCAGTGGTTGAGAGTCCGCCTGCCGATGCAGGGGACACGGGTTCGTGCCCCGGTCCAGGAAGATCCCACATGCCGCGGAGCGGCTGGGCCCATGAGCCATGGCCGCTGAGCCTGCGCGTCCGGAGCCTGTGCTCTGCAACGGGTGAGAGGCCCGTGTACCGCAAAAAAACAAAACAAAACAAAAAAAACAATAATCATGGCGAGGGTGGGGGAGTAAAAATGTAGGGTTGTTAAAATGTGTTTGAAATTAAGAGATCAGAGACTTAAAATAATCATATATATTACATTACATCATATTATATATAGATTGCTATATATAAGCCTCATGGTAACCACAAACCAAAAATCTACAATAGATAAACACCAAAAAAGAGAAGGGAATCCAAACATAACTAAAGATAGTCATCAAATCAAAAGGGGAGAGAAGAAGACAGGAACAAAAAAAAAGAACTACAAAAAACAACCCCCAAACAATTAACAAAATGGGAGTATATACCTAACAATAATTAAATGTAAATAGACTAAATGCTCCAATCAAAAGGTACAGAGTGGCTGAATGGATATAAAAACAAGACCCATACATATGCTACCTATAAGAGACTCATTTCGGATCTAAAGATACACACAGACTGAAAGTGAGGGGATGAAAAAAGGTATTCCATGCAAATGGAAATCGAAAGAAGTTGGGATAGCACTATTTATATCAGACAAAAGAGACTTTAAAACAACGACTGCTACAAGAGACAAAGAAGGACATTACATAATGACCAAGGGATCAATCTTATATAACAATTGTAAATAGCTATGCACCCAATATAGAAGTGCTATATACATAAAGCAAATATTAACAGACACAAAGGGAGAAATTGACAGTAACACAGTATGAGTAGGGGAATTTAATACCCCACGTATATCAATAGACAGATTATCAAGACAGAAAATCAATAAGGAAACACTGGCCTTTAGTGACACATTAGACCAAATGAACTTAATAGATATTTAGAACATTCCATCCAAAGCAGCAGAATACACATTTGATCCAAGTGTAAATGGAACATTTTCTAGCACAGATCACACGATATGCCACAAAACAAGATTCAATAAATTTAAGAAAATTGAAATCATATCAAGCACCTTTTCCAACCACAACCCTATGAGACTAGACATCAACCACAAGAAAAGAACTGCAAAAAACACAAAGATGTGGAGGCTAAATAATATTTTGCTAAACAACCAATGGGTCACCAAAGACAAAGAAGAATCAAAAAACACTTGGAAACAAATGAAAACAAAAACAGAATGATCCAAAAATCTATTGGAGGCAGCAAAAGCAGTTCTAAGTGGAAAGATTACAGTGATACATGCTTACCTCAGAAAACAAGAAAAATTGCAAATAAACAACCTAACCCTACACCTAAAGGAACTTAGAAAAAGAACAGCAAACAAAACCCAAAGTTGGTAGAAGGAAAGAAATAATAAAGATCAGAGCAGAAATAAACAAAATAGAGACATAGAAAAAATAGAAAAAGATCACTGAAAACAAGAGCTGGTTCTTTGAAAAGATAAACAAAACTGAAAAAACTTTAGCCAGACTTACCACAAAAGAAAGAGAGAGGGCTCAAATCAATAAAATAAAAAATGAAACCAGAGACAATACAACTAATACCAAAGAAGTACAAAGAATCATAAAAGACTACCATGAACAACTACACACCAACAAATTGGACAAGCTAGAAGAAATGGATAAATTCCTAGAAACATATAACCTTCCAAGACTGAATCATGAAGAAATAAAAAATCTTGTTTTTTATTTCAGACCAATTACTAGTAAGGAGGCTGAATCAGTAATCAAATACCTCCCAAAAGGGCTTCCCTGGTAGTGCAGTGGTTAAGAATCCACCTGCCAAAGCAGGGGACACAGGTTCGAGCCCTGGTCCAGGAAGATCCACATGCCGTGAAGCAACTAAGCCCATGGGCCACAACTACTGAGCCTGCGCCCTAGAGCTCGTGAGCCACAACTACTGAGCCCACGTGCCACAACTATTGAAGCCCGTGCACCTAGAGCCCATGCTCCACAAGAGAAGCCACTGCAATGAGAACCCTACACACCTCAACAAAAAGTAGCTCCCACTCGCCGCAACTAGAGAAAGCCCGTGCACAGCCAAAAATAAATAATTTTTTTAAAAAAATTAACAAAAAAACCTCCCGAAAAACAAAAGTCCAGGACCAGATGGCTTCACCGACAAATTCTACTAAACCTTCAAAGAAAAATTAATACCAATCCTCCTCAAACTTTTCCAGAAAATGGAAGAGTAAGGAAGCTTCTGAACTCATTCCATGTGGCCAGCATCAACCTGATTCCAAAACCAGGCAAAAACCATATGATCATCTCAATGAATGCAGAAATAGCTTTTGACAAAATTCAACATCCATTTATGTTTTACCATAAATGGATGGGTATGGAGGGAACATACCTCAACATAATAAAGGCCATATATGATAAGCCCACAGCTCACATCATACTCAACAGTGAAAAACTGAAAGCACTTCCTCTAAGATCAGGAACAAGACAAAGATGTCCACTCTCCCAGTTTTATTCAACATAGTATTGGAAGTCGTAACCACAGCAATCAGACCAAAAAAATGAAATAAAAAGAATACAAACTGGAAAGGAAGAAGGAAAACTGTCACTGTTGGCAGATGACATGATACTATACTTAGAAAATCCTCCTGCAGTATAAAAAAACAAACAAACAAAAAAACAACTACTACTAAACTTTCTTTGGGTTATTTGTATGGAAATATGTTAATATAAATGTTTCAGGCATTACATGAAAAAAAAAAGAAAGAAAATCCTAAAGACAGCACCAAAATTACTCATCAATGAATTTGGTAAAGTCAAAGGGTACAGAATTAATATACAGAAATTTGTTGCATTTCTATACACTAACAACAAACTATAAGAGAGGAATTAAGTATACAATCCCATTTACCATCACATCAAAAAGAATAAAATACCTAGGAATAAATCTAACTAAGGAGGGAAAATACCTGTACATGGAAAACTATAAGACACTGATGAAAGAAACTGGAGACAACACAAACAAACGGAAACAGATACTGTGTTCATAGACAGGACTAACATTGTTAGAATGACCATACTACTCAAGGCAATCTACAGATTCAGTGCAATCCATATCAAAATACTAATGGCATATTTCACAAAACTAGAACAAATAATTCTAAAATTTGTATGGAAACACAAAAGACCCCAAATAGTGAAATCAATCTTGAGAAAGAAGAATAGTGCTATAGGTATCATGTGCCCAGACTTCAGACTGTACTACAAAGCTAGCCATCAAAACAGTATGGTACTGACACAAAAACAGACACATATATCAAGAGAACAGAATAGTGAGCCCAGAAATAAACCCACACACTTATGGTCAATTACGCTACAACAAAGGAAGCAAGAATATACAGTGGAGAAAAGACACACTCTTCAATGAATGGTACTGGGAAAACTGGACAGCTACATGTAAAAGAATGAAATTAGAACATTTTCTCACACCAGTTACAAAAATAAACTCAAACTGGATTAAGGACCTAAATGTAAGACCAGAAACCATAAAATTCCTAGAGGAAAACATAGGCAAAATACTCTGACATAAATTGTAGCGATATTTTTTTGGTTCTGTCTCCTCAGGCAAAAGAAACAAAAGCAAAAATAAACAGATGGATCTAATTAATCTTAAAAGCTTCTGCACAGCAAAAGAAACCATAAACACAATGAAAAGACAGCCTACTGATTGGGAGAAAATATTTGCAAATGATACGACCGATAAGAGGTTAATATACAAAAATATATAAACAGCTCATACAACTCAATACAGAAAAAACAAACAACCCAATCAAAAAATGGGGAGGAGGGCTTCCCTGGTGGCACAGTGGTTGAGAGTCCACCTGCCGATGCAGGAGACACGGGTTCGTGCCCCAGTCCAGGAAGATCCCACATGCCGCGAAGCGGCTGGGCCTGTGAGCCATGGCCGCTGAGCCTGCGTGTCCGGAGCCTGTGCTCTGCAATGGGAGAGGCCACAACAGTGAGAGGCCTGCGTACCGCAAAAAAAAAAAAAAAAAAAAAATGGGGAGGAGACCTGAATAGACATTTTTCGAAATAAGACATACAGATGACCAACAGGCATATGAAAATATACTCAATGTTGTTGATCATCAGGGATGCAAATCAAAACCACAATGAGGTATCACCTCACATCTGTCAGAATGACTATATTCAAAACGACCACAAAGAGTAACTGTTAGCAAGGATGTGGAGAAAAAGGGAACCCACCTACAGTGTTGGTGGTAATGTAAATTGATGCGGCCACTATAGAAAACAGGATGGAGGTGCCTCAAAAAAAAAAACTAAAAATAGAACTATAAGACCTGGCAATTCCACTCCTGGGTATATATCCAAAGAAAATAAAAACACTAATTTGAAAAGATACATGCACTCCAATGTTCACTGCAGCATTATTTACAAGAGCAAAGATGTGGAAGCAACCTAAGTGTCAATCAACAGATGAATGGATAAAGAAGATGTGGTATATATATATATTTATATATATATATATATATGCAATGGAATATTAATTTCCCATAAAAGTATGAAATTTTGCCATTTGCAACACATGGGTGGACTTGGGGGGTATTATGCTTAGTGAAATAAGTCAGAGAAAGACAAATACTCTATATGTTATCATTTATATGTGTAGTCTAAAAAATGAAACAAATGGATGAATATAACAGAACAGAAACAGACTCACAGATATAGAGAACTATTGGTTACTTGTGGGGAGAGGGAAGGAGCAAAGTGCAACATAGGGACAGCAGATTAAGAAGTACAAAGGACTATGTATAAAATAAATAAGCTACAAGGCTATACTGTAGAGCACAGGGAATATAGCCAATATTCTATAATAACTTTCAGTGGAGTATAATCCATAAAATTTTGAATCACTATATTGTACGCCTGAAACTAATATTGTAGATCAACTATACCTCAATAAAAATAGATAAATAATAAATTAAATTAAATATTTTTTTAAAAAAATAAACCTACTTAGAACTCAAAGTCTCCTCTTCCCATAGGCACAAAATCCTCTGAGTGAAACAAAGCAACCACAATCACAAATATGGCTTGGTAAGTTCAGACTGGAGGGGAACACCCAAACGCATGACAATGACAATTCCTCAAATACAATTAGGAGCTATCAAGAACCTGCAGAATCCGGTATCCTGTTGGCATCTCTGGTATGCTAAACCCACAAACCAAAAAATATTTCAACATGCCTCTATTTCAGAAAGAAGATCCTTCTCCACAAAACACTGCATCACCAGACAGCTTCAGAGAAAGGTATACAGTGAGAGGGAGAGAGAGAGAGAGCAGGGGGTGAGAGAGTAAGATGAGGGAAAGCGGGTGGGAGAGAGGGGAAGAGAGAATGGGGGAGCACTTCTAGAATTCACCCGTGCAAGCTGTTGAGATGAAGGAACACGGTTTTGAGGTTCAGCTAGAACTAATTTCTTTAGGTTTTGCAAAAGTTCAACTCTCCAGCACTTCAATTCCAACTCTTAGTATTTCCCCTTAAAAATAACAATGAGAGGGCTTCCCCGGTGGCGCAGTGGTTGAGAGTCCGCCTGCCGATGCAGGGCACGAGGGTTCGTGCCTGGGTCCGGGAAGATCCCACATGCTGCAGAGCGGCTGGGCCCGTGAGCCATGGCCGCTGAGCCTGCGCGTCCGGAGCCTGTGCTCCGCAACGGGAAAGGCCGCAACAGTGAGAGGCCCGCGTACCGCTAAAACAAAAATAAATAACAATGAGAGGGGAAGGGTGGAGAGGCCTTTCCAATTAGATCTATGAAATGAACTAGAACTTATATCTGGAAAGTTTTCTGATAAATGGAAAATGGCTTGGACCTGAGATAACTTACGCACTCTCACGTGTGGCATCCATTACAGGAGAAAGACTTCAAATGCGTGGTTGCAGCAATCAAGGCCACAAACAAAAGACATTCAAGAGAACAGCAGTTGGAGCAAAAGGTCTCAGTGATACATACCTTAGTTCCTAAACGGCGACACCCCCAGGAGGTGGTGACCCTCTCCTCGAATGCACTGTCCTCCCAGAGTTTAGAAGGCAGACAAATTCTTACGCTGCCATCATACTCTGAACTCCTTTCCGAAGAACGTAGGGTCATTTACGGGAAGAGTTACAAAGCCTGGGCTCTCCCATTTCTTGAACCGAGCTCAGCTTCAGAAGACCACCGCGGCATCCGCAGACAGGAAGCAGGGTCAGGCTCCAAGTGTCTCTGAACAACATCTCTTTCTCCGGTTTAAGCGTCCCAGAAAGGCTATTCCCCTAGCGTCTACCCCCTGACTCTCATTAAATACTCTTTTCTCTGGTTGGTGTAGATAAAGAGTTTGATCAGGGAAACCTGATCAAGACTGCAGTTCCCTGCAGAGCTGATGAGCACTTATTCAAAGCACGTGGGGAAGGAACTCTGTGCTCTGCATTCTCAGCTTGGTTAAGAGCCTCACCCAGCAAAATGGCCTTCTTACTTTATGGCCTTGCCTCATTTTTGACCCAAAACTTTTGTTCATATCATTAACTGAACTTGGCTTCAAATCACCTCTTAGTGAAGGCCAGCATTCATTATTACACCTTAATTCTTTTTAATGCACCAAAATAGATGAAATAATTCAAACTGCAAGTACCATGTCAGCCATCTCACCTGTTCCTCGTTGAACAGACAGGTTCACCTGATAACCCTTCTTACTTGGATTTCTCACTCAATTCCCTTTCCCCCAAGAGGTCAACAGGGCAAAAGAAAGATGACCTGACGGACTTGAAGGGGAGTCAGGAAAGGGACATTTTAACACTCAGCTGGGCCAAACTTTCCTGTGGTTGGATTCTCCTAAACAGAAGAAGGGGTGCTTATGTCAATCTCCTTTTGCCCTGGAAAGTCCTCTTAAGTAAATTCAAAATTCTAAGCAACAATCAGAAGACACATGGCTGAGATCTTCATGCATGAATCTTTCCCTTCCTTCGCCTGCTTTTGCGACTGCACAGCTCAGAACTCGTAGTGAGGTTGCCTCTAAGGCTCCTGGAAAGACTGTGAAGGTGGGAGAGGAGGCCGCAGCTCCGAGACCAGCAGCTGGACAGCCTCCTCTCCCTGGAGTCCTGCTTGGGTTCATCTGACCCTTCCAGCTCTGTGCTCTCTCAGTGCCTCTTCCCACAGGTATGGCTTTCTCTCACTCACACAAAGAACATTGAAACACTTACCTAGAGAAGACCAGGAAGGAGCCTGCCAGATGTCATTCAACTGCCAATAAAGCGCCCCCATGGTGTGCCCTTCTCCATGCACTACCTCGCTGCGACTGCGGCGGTAGAATTCAGTTTCTGTTTTGACACACTGGGCCTGCATCACCTGATTCAGGGGAAAACATTACAACACAGGTGTTTTTCAAATGAACTTATCTGCAAAACAGAAACAGACTCACAGATATAGAGAACAGACTTGTGGTTGCCAAGGGGCAGGGGGCGGGTTGAACCGGGAGTTTGGGACTAGCAAATGCAAACTACTATATATAGAATAAACAACAAGGCCCTACTGTATAGCACAGGGAACTATATTCTGTGTCCTGTAATAAACCATAATGGAAAATATGAAAAAGAATATATATATATGTATAACTGAATCATGTTGCTGTACACCAGAAACTTACAACATTGTAAATCAACTACACTTCAACCTTAAAAAAACGATTATTCAAAAAAAGCAGCTCAGTCCATTGCAAGATTTAAAAAAAACACAGGTGTTTTTGCTTGAGGTAGGCTGTCTAGATCTGAGAAAATTATAGGCTTGAATAAATTTGGGAATTTCACTACCATTATATATACCATCATTATACTAGATCTGGAACCAACACCTTAATATGAGAAGCTGTTGTCTATAGCAGCTGGGTTTGGGGAGAAGCTTGGTATTGGGCTTAACAATGGGTAATCAGGTAATCGTGGAAACAGGATGGTGTAAAAGGTTCTTTGCCAACGATAGTGGAGGCAATGATGGAAAACAAAGACTGTGATTCCAGAGCAAATGCTATATGCAGTCAAACACTAAGTTTTGGGCAGTGATGGGTTTTACTAACACTTTCGTGGCTATTAAGAAAATAGTTTATTAGAAAAAAGTTCTATAGAAAAAGAACTATATTATGACTCTGATATTGTCAAATCCCTAACCCCTTTCTTCTAGTCAAGCAATTGTTTTTTATATGATGCCTTTTGATAATGTAAAACTTCTTATGAATGCAATTCCTTCGTTATAGCAGAACAGATGGTAAACTGCAACAAAGAGACAAGTAAATTTAGTTCTTATTTAAGAGGCATGAAAAAACTTCATGCAAGACCCTTAATTACTTAATTACCAAGGAGAACCTGGAGAGGCAGTCAGAGCTGCAAGGATTCCCCAGTCAGAGGAAGGAACGGCCTTAGAGTAGGGTCTGGATTTTCACAGAGGAGGAAAAAGAGGGATGCATATATGGCCACTAGAAGACCAAGTTCAGATGCCTTCCTAAAACACTAGAAAAACTCCAATGAAGCGAGACCTTTAGATAGAGGAGAGCTCGCTAGTGAGAAAGTCGCAGATGAAGTTACAACTTACATGAGGCACAGCTGTCAAACTCCAGAAGGGCAAAGCGAGAAGAAATCACGGCCGTTCAATAAAAATTTAATAAACACTTACAGTGTGTGTTGCATGCTGGTAATGGTAAGCCCCACCCCCAGCAAAAGAGAGACAGCCCACCCTTGTGGAGCATATTGGCTTGTGTAGAAGACAGGCCTTAACCAAAGAATCACACAAATATATGGAAACTTTAAACAGTAATGAGGGCTAAGGAAGAGAGGTGTGTGATGTTAGGAGCCTGGATAGGAGGGGAAATGGGTCTAGCTGAGGAGGGAGATTGGCCTCGAAGTACGGGAAAGAGAAAAAGAGAGAGGGCAGAACGCTGCAGCCAGAGAGGACACATGTGGTGAAAGGAGAATGCACAGCAAAGAACTGAAAGAAGGCCAAGGCAGCCTGAACTCAGAAAGCTGGGAGCAATGGCAGCAAGGCTGGTGGGGATGCAGAGGCCAGACCTGGGAAGGTTTGGGATGTATCCTAAAGGCAACTGGAAGTCACAGGAAGCTTTTAAGCTAAAGGGTGAAGTGACCAGACTTGCATTTGCAACAGGCGCCTCTGATCACTGAAAGGAGTCAGGGGACTAGAGGGCATTCGGGGAGACCATTTAGAAATCTATTATAATCTTCTAGGCAAGAGATGATGTTAGCTGTGAGCAGGTAAAGAAATGCCCTTTCCATTCAGGAACCAGACCACTGGGAGCACAGCCGTGATAACAGGCAGATAACACTCTAAAGAAAGTAAGAATCTCACGAACAGAGTGGCAAGGGTGCCAAGCTCAAAATGACCACAGGATACTCTCTGAATATATTAGTCTAGCACTAAGTCAAGGAGTGAAATACGAAAAATAGGCCTAAGATCTATGATCTTTAACAGTCAAGTTAATCTGCAGTTATGAGATAGGCTGGGACCTGGGACCCCTTACCAGAGTGCTTGCACCTGGACAAACGTCTCCTCAAGCAACAGAACGCAAAGAAACTATACAGGACTAAAACCAACTGCACACACGCACAGTGGGAGCAAATTATGAACAATAAGATACAAAAAGGCCACAAACCAACTGCCATTTCTGAGGTGTCGGAAGCAAAAGCAGGGTACTGTGCGTGATTCCTGCACGCAGCACCACCAAGGGGCGTGCAGACCACCTAAACTACACCTCCCAGCCAAGCCAGCAGTCCACCTCCAGCCTCACCCCCTTTAAGGAGCCAGGGAACCAACGGCACCTGTTACTTGTTTTCGCTCCCTCATGCTGCAGCACAAGTCCTGATAAAGTCTTGCCTGAAGTTCTCCTCTGGCCTCTTATCAATTTCTATGGATTAAGAGTCCAAGGACCCGGGTGAGTAACAATTAGACTCAGGATCTCTAATCAAGTTCCTTCTAAAAACACCAATCTCGTCTGAACTAAAGAAAAAAGAGATTTATCAACTTCTAGGCCTGGATACCTAGGCATAGAGAAATCAAGTCCCTTGATTAAGCGTTCACATGTTTGTCGAGTTATTGTGCAAAATCAGTGTTGTGGAGCGATTTCTAGAAAGTTCAGTGAACATAAAGCAGCCAATTGAAATCTTAGTAGAAACAGATCTGAGGGTAGCACCAATTATCAACGCATCCGCATTAGAGATTTAACCTCACATCAGCATGGGAAGTAACCTTTGTATTTGTTTTTAAAATTTGATAATATCTGAACTTATTTAAATCACCTCAGCCCCCAAATAACGTCCCCACCAACCAAGCTAAAATTGGCCCATGGGCACAAAATCAAGCCAGCCACAGTCCCTACCCTGCAGCACACACACCCGAGGCACTGAACAACAAGAAGTCTCTGTTCTCATCCTGAGATTCCTGAAAAATCGGCTAAGGCTTTATGGACGGTGTGTAAAGGGATCGCAGGAGGAGAAGATGAGGAAGCCCTCATCACACCAATAAGGAACACACGGGGAGAGGTATTCTGATCACCAGACACTCCAGAGGTGCTAGCCCAGCCCTGACAGGCCAAGCACGGGCATCAAATGGCGACCACCATGGACACTCCACTTTGGGTGTCGGCCAACAATTCTGGAACTTCCAGGATCTGAAGTATCTCCAAAGCCTGGGCCATTCCTGATACACCAAGGAAGCCAAAGGACCTGCAATATTCTGCTATTGGTTGGTTCAGCGTGGACCCACGAGTAGAATGGAGGGAGGGGCGTCACTCAAGAAGTTTGGGACTGGAATCTGTTTCCTTGGATCCAGATTTATAAAACAGGGTGAATAGGAGAAAAGTACAAATCGGAATTTTGAGGTGGGGAACAAAACACCAGTGTATACCAGAGTAGGAAATTAAGTCATCTCTTTCAGGCAAAAATAAAAACTTCTAGGACAAAGCCATATCTATTGAAACAGTCATGCTTGTACTCAGTTGGATCTAATCCAAAGGACAATTAGATATTTTACTGATGGGCTTGGTAGAGGTGACCTGCATTTTCTTCACGGTGAATTTAAGCTTCTTTTCAGGGGGAAAACGTCTGATGAGTGGCAAATTTTTTACAACGCTCCAAATTCCTGCCTGATCTTTGTTAACATATACTGTAACTCATATATGTTTATAATTTTGTATTCTACTCTGACTTAATTTTCACATGTGTACATTTCCATGTGATGCCCTGGCATTTTCTATATATCTCTGTGCTCTAAATGGTTCCACAGTTATACCATAGTTTGATGAATCATTCTCCAATAATTTTTCGGCATTTGAATGGTTTGCAGATTTTTTCTTTAAATACAAGAGCAAAGAACATTTTATGTCCAAATTAATTTCTTTGCCTCTTCTGTTGTCTCTTTTGATAATATATGACACATTTTAAAGTCCTTGTTGCATGTTGCTATATTAGGTTCCAGTCAAGAGGCTGCCATAAACTGCTAGCCTCCAGGCAGAACTCAGCCCCACGCAGGTTTTAATTGGCTCACAGAGCGGGAGCTTTTTGTTTCTTCTTGTTGTCATTTAATGTCTTAAGTCAGGGCCTGTATGCTCCATTTTGCCACAATCCCCAATATTCAGACTCTCATCCATTTAAATTACCTGCCTGATCCCTACAAACATTTGAGTTTTCAGTCCCTGAACTATTTCAATTCTCAGAACTACCTGCAAAAAATATTTAAAATATTTATTTCCGTATATCTATTCTGACAATTTCCCAGCTGTAATTTTTTTTTTTTTTTTTTTGTGGTACGCGGGCCTCTCACTGCTGTGGCCTCTCCCGTTGCGGAGCACAGGCTCCGGACGCGCAGGTTCAGCGGCCATGGCTCACGGGCCTAGCTGCTCCGCGGCATGTGGGATCCTCCCGGACCGGGGCACGAACCCGCGTCCCCTACATCGGCAGGCAGATTCTCAAGCACTGCGCCACCAGGGAAGCCCTCCTAGCTCTAATTTGCCTTTTCTGGTTTAACAGGTAAATATTAGCAATCCTTTTAAACTTAAAAAAATTTTTAAGGCAAGCAGGACTCCTAAGCCTTGCTAGGAATGAAAGGAAAAGAGCACTAGGCAAGCTCTAACTAGTAGCCTATCACACCTGAATTTAGTGTGAAAGTGATAAGCAAGGCTCTTCAGTGCTCCGGGTTCTGGCACGTGCACCACGCAGTACCCTCCACAGGCAGATGGTGCCACGCCTATAACATGGATCTGGGTTTATCCAAACCAGTGGGTGCTAGTTAGGGCTAATGAATGACACCTCTGTTCATAAAAATGCAGAAGCCCACTATCCATCTTAAAGGGAAAATGTACAGTCCTACTTCCCTGGGGGAAAAAAAATCTCTGCAACTGCCTCTTTCCCTTTAAGAACTGTACCTGTATTTATAGATTCGTGCATCTTTTCCTAAAGAAAGCAATCTTTCTATATGAGAAGGATAAATGCTTAGTCATTTCCTAGGTTACTCAGTCCCACTGTTAGCAGACAAATCTAATTTTAGTTCCAAAATATGCCTGTTTTCAGCAGCTTGCTTGATTACACTTATGAAATCAGTCCCCTTAGAGAAACATGGTATGGGAAAAAGAAATTGGACCAGGACACCAAGACCTAGGTTCCAATTCTAGCTCTGCCACTGTGATGAAGGTTGCTGTCTACAAAAACCCATTCTCCCCTTACTCCAGAGTGATAGAGTTGTAGCTGGGCTACATGCTCAGAAGCACACCCTCTACCCTTGGAACTAGGAGAAGCCATGTGATAAGTTCTCCTGATACGATGGTATTTATATACTTTATTTACTTAAAATTAACCTGACAATAAGAACCTTCCAATAAAGCCATTTTTTAACTGGATATAATTTCATACTATACAATTCACTCCTTTACTATTTATAATTCATTGGTTTTTAGTGTAGTCACAGGTTGTGCAACTCACCACTACCTCATTCCAGAATGTTTTCATCATCACCCTCTAAAATCTGAACTGGTACGTCTGTCCCTGCTCATTCTTCTCTCTCCTCTGCTTCTGGAAGCCACTCATCTACATTGTCTCTACAGATTTGCCTATTCTGGACATTTCACATAAGTGGAATAATACAATGTATAGCCTTTTGTGACTGGCTTCCTTCAGTTAGCCTAAAGTTTTCAAGGTTTGCCCATGTTGCATTATGTACCAGTATTTCAAACCTTTTTATTCTGCTGAATACATTTCATTGTATGGATATGCCACATTTTGTTTATCCACTTATTGGCTGATAAACATTTGGATTGTTTTAACTTTTTGGCTATTATGAACATTTATACACAACTTTTTGTGTGAACATGTTTTCAATTTTCTTGGCTATATACCTAAGAGTAGAATTTCTGTGTCCTATGGTAACTGTTTAACTTTTTAAGAAACTGACAAACTTTTCCACAGTAGCTGTACCATTTTACATTCCCACCAGCAACATCTGAGGTTTCTAACTTCTCCACATCCTTACTGTGACGGTTAACTTTATGTGTGAACTTGACTGGGTTAAGGGATGCCTACACGGCTGGTAAACACTATTTCTGGGTGTGTCTGTGGGGATGTTTTTGGTGATTCAATAGACTGAGTAAAGAAGGTCCGTCCTCACCAGTGTGTGAGCATCATCAAGTTGGTTGATGGCCTGAATCAAACAAAAGGGGAGGAAGGGTGAATTCTCTCTCTCTTCTTGAGCTGGGACACAGCTTCTTTTACCCTCCGACACTGGAGCTCCTGGTTCTTGGGCCCTGGAACTCTGGGACTTACACCAATGGCCCCTCAGTTCTCAGGCCTCAAGACTCAAACTGAATTATACCACCGGCTTTCCTGGTTCTCCTTCTTGCAGATGGCAGACTGTAGGATTTCTCGGCCTCTGTAATCATTTCAGCCAATTCCTATAACAACTTTCCTCTTTTATATGTCTACATATATCATATTGGTTCTGCTTCTCTGGAGAATCCTGACCAATACACTTACCAATACTTGTTATTTTCTTTTTTTTTTTTAATTCTAGATATCCTAGTGGACATTAGTGGTATCTCATGTGGTTTTGATTTGCATTTCCCTAGTGACTAATAATGTGCATCTTTTCATGTACCTATTGGTCATTTTCTTTGGAGAAATGTCTCTTCAAATCTTTTGCCCATTTGTAAATTAGGTTGTCTTCATTATTGAGTTGTAAGCGTTCTTAATATATTCTGGACATTAGATCCTTATTAGACATATGACTCGCAAATTTTTTCTCCCATCCTGTGGGTTATCTTTTCACTTTTGTGATAGTGTCCTTTGACACACAAAAGTTTTTAATTTTGAGGAAGTCCAATTTATTTTTTTCTTCGGTTGCTTGTGCTTTGGTGTCATGTCTAAGAAACTGTTACCTAATCAAACTTCACAAAGATTTACACCTATGTTTTCTTCTAAGAGTTTCATACATTTGGATCTTTAATCCATTTTAATTTTTGTATACAGTGTGAGGTAGAGGTCCAAATTCATTCTCCAACATGTGTACATTCAGTTATTCTAGCACAATTTGTTCAAAACACTATTCTTTCTCCATTTTATTGTCTTGGCACCCTTGTAGAAAATCAATTGACCATAGATGTATGTGTTTATTTCTGGACTCTCAAGTCTTTTTAATCAATCTGTATGTCTGTCCTTATGCCAGTACCACACTGCCTTGATTACTATAGCTTTGTAGTAAGTTTTAAAAGCAGGAAGTGTTTTAAACTTGTTCTTCTTTTTCAAGATTGTTTTGACTATTCTTAGTGCCTTGCATTTCTATATAAATTTTAGGATCACTTTGCCCATTTCTCCAAAGACAGTAGTAGGAATTTTGATAGGAGCTGTGTTGAATCTGTAGATCAATTTGGGGAGTTCTGCTATCTGCGATCTGACACAATATTAAGTCTTCCAATCCATGAACACAGAATGTCTTTCCATTTCCTTAATTTCCACCAGTAATGTTTTGTAGTTTTCAGTGTGCAAGTCTTATGTCTCTTTAGTTTAAATATGTTCCAAAGTATTATATACTTTCTGATATTATTGTTCACTTAAGTTCATTTTCAAACTTTTTATTGCTTAAAATACAACTGATATTTGTATACTGATCCTATATCAATAGGACTTTAGCAAAGTTGCTAAATTCTTAGTTCTAATAGGTTTTTAGGTAGATTTTTTATGGTTTTCTATATATAAGATCATTCATCAGCAGATATCGTTTTACTTCTTTCTTTCCAATCTGGATGCCTTTTATTTCATTTTCTTGCCTAATTGTGCTGACTAGAATCTCCAGTACAATGCTGAATAGAAGTGACAAGAGCAGGCATCCTTGTCTTGTTCCTGATCTTAGGGGGAAAGCTCTCTTTCTTTCACTATTAAATATGATATTAGCTATGGGTTCTTCACAGATGCTCTTTTTCAGGTCAAGGAAGCTCCTTTCTATTCCTAGTTTGTTGAATTTTCTTATCATGAAAGGGTGTTGGATTTGGGCTAGTGATTTTTCTTCATCTATTGAGATTGTCATGTAGTTGTTTTTCCTTTATTCTATTAATATGGTGTATTACATTGATTGACATTCATATGTTGAACCAGCCCTGCATTCCTGAGATAAATCCCACTTGACTGTGATACATAAACCTTTTTATATGCTGCTGGATTTGGATTATTATTTCACTGAAGACTTCCTTCCTTCCTATTATTTCACTGAAGACTTCCTTCTATATTCATAAGGGATATTGGTCTGTAGTGTACTTTTCTTGATATGTCTTTGTCCAGTTTTAGTATCAGGATAACAATGCCTTCACAGAATGAGTTAAGAAGTGATTTTACGTTTTCTATTTTTTTGAAGAGTTTGTGAAGGGTTGTGTTAATTCTTCCTTAAATGTTTTTTAGAATTCACTTGTGAAGCCATCTTTGAGGGAAGTTTTTGAATTACTAACTCAATCTCTTTAGTTGTTAAAGGTCTATTCATATTGTCTATTTCTTCTTGAGTCAGGTTTCATAGTTTGTGTCTTTCTAGGAATTTGTCCATTTCATTTAGGATATATCACTTGTCACAGAATTGTTTACAGTATTCCCTTATCACCCTTTTTATTTCTGTAAGGTCAATAGTAATGTTCCCTCTTTCATTCCTGATTTAGTAAATTGAGTCTCCTCTCTTATTTTCTTGGCCAAGCTAGCTAAAGGTTTTTCAATTTTGTTGATCTTTTCGAAGAATTAACTTTTGGCTTTGTTCATATTCTGTATTGTGCCAAATTTCTGAAGTCTTCTTTACTTAACTGTTAAAAATGGATGTTATAATTCAACCAACCACCTCAGTAGTTATAGAATTTCCCTTATCTCAATTGCGAAGAGATTTAATATTATAGTTTTAAAAGCAGAAACCTGCTCCGTTCATTGCCCTGAGAACTTGGGAAAAATACTTAACCTTTCTGAGTCTCTGTTTCCTCATGTCTAAAATGGAAACAGTAACAGAGATGTCTAGACATGTTAGATTACATGAGAAGGTATACAAGGCACCTTCCTGCCCCAGGCCCGGGTGTCTGAGTAGACACGCAAAGAATGTTAATTGTCTGCTTGACTGTTAAATTACGTGATGCATATAAACACAATACACTAGTGTATAATATACGATGTTACTAATCTTACCTTCATTCCCCTCCTTTACCCATCCTACCCCCAACTTACAAGCTCAGCATGGCCTGGATCCCCATCACATCTCAGTGCTGTTTACCAAACAAGACACTGTTCCAGGGTAGCGGGTGTCATCAACACCTGAGCCTACAGCATAGCCTGCTTTTTTTTTCTTAGTTCTTATGATCAAGTAACTTGCAACATGGGTAGATAAAATGGATCCCTAAAGACTCTGAGTCTCTCAAGGACATCCCAAACTTCTAGCCCTCATTACATGCTCAACAAATATGTGAAGAATAAATGAAAGCACTAGAGGGGGCTATAAGCTAAGGGGTTAGTAATGACTGTCCATAGCCCAGCTTCCTCTCTAGGACGCTGGCAACAGATTTGTTAGTGTAGACAGTCCTCAAACTAAGCAGCGAGGTCTTTGTGACACAGCTTAAGAGACTGTGCCTACAGACCTACTAGAGAATGGACTTGAGGATATGGGGAGGGGGAAGGGTAAGCTGTGACAAAGCGAGAGAGAGGATATACACTACCAAACGTAAGGTAGATAGCTAGTGGGAAGCAGCCGCATAGCACAGGGAGATCAGCTCGGTGCTTTGTGACCGCCTGGAGGGGTGGGATAGGGAGGGTGGGAGGGAGGGAGACACAAGAGGGAGGGGATATGGGAACATAGGTATATGTATAACTGATTCACTTTGTTATAAAGCAGAAACTAACACACCATTGTAAAGCAATTATACTCCAATAAAGAAGTAAAAAAAAAAAAAAAAGAGTGTGCCTAGGTATGTAGGTTATTTGGAATACAATACAACAGGTTAAAGTAGGAGAATGAAAGGTGGGGCAAGATTATTTTGGAATATTAGAAGAATTAAAGAGGTAAGAGCCTAAGTGATACCTTTGTGGTTGTAAGATAAAGAGAAGCTAGGGAAGGATCTAAATGTAAAGAAACTTACTGCACAGCTTTCTCTGCCAAGATTTTTCTGAAAGTTGCACACAAAATAAATTGCTTAACAGGATGTCTTAGAAAGTGGCACACAGGCAAGTTCTTCAGAACAGTATGACAGATTATGAGAACAAGATCAGGGGCTGGGAGTGGGAACAGAGAAAATGGACCAAAGAAAGGTTTTACTTCTTATACACAGGTGAAAGATGATTGTTCTAATATCAAAGTAGTAAGGGGAAGAAAACTTGTTACCCTAACATTTCCTGTCTGTACTCAGTCAGGAAAGTCCAACACGGAAAACAAGCAACAAAAGAAATCATAATTCTGATTTCTTTCATCTCAGATCCCATCTAGTATATCAAGAAGTCCCAAGGTAGAATCAACAAGGACAAGTCCAATTCCCAGCCAATGCCTGATAGGACGCTCATGCTTAAAGGATCAGACAAAAGGCGTCACCAACAAAAACCGCCAATAAATAATCCCACTTCTACACCAGCTCCTGACTGTGTACCTCTGATGCTCATGAGTTCAGAAAGAACAATTATTTCTGTTAGTTCTTTGAATGCGGTTTGGGGAAGTAGAATAAAGTAATGGTAGGGCTTCCCTGGTGGCGCAGTGGTTGAGAGTCTGCCTGCCGATGCAGGGAACGCGGGTTCGTGCCCCGGTCCGGGAAGATCCCACATGCCGCGGAGCGGCTGGGCCCGTGAGCCATGGCCGCTGAGCCTGCGCGTCCGGAGCCTGTGTTCCGCAAGGGGAGAGGCCACAACAGTGAGAGGCCCGCGTACCGCAAAAAAAAAAAAAAAGTAACGGTAATAAAACGAACAGCCGGGAGGAGAAAAGCCAGCATGAAAAACAACAGCTGAAAAGGTTCACACATGCACACGTGTGTGCAAATAAGGATCATCCTATTTCATGTATCAAAACTGAGACACTTTTATAGAATAGTGGCTACAAAAAACTAATAAGGATGAACTGCAACACTTTAAAAGGAACAGATATCAACAGAATCCTTAAACTTGTATTCTATGAGGTAAGTTTATAAATTACACATTACATAGGAAAAACTTCCTGAATTGATAATATTATAGTTGAAAATTTTAAATTCTCATCAGTTTATCACCTTCCAAAAAAAGAGTCTTTTGGCTGACAGTTTTCTGTTTCAATTTCCATCCAGGGTTTTGTGTCTTCATACAGGAGAAAACTGATGAGAGTGAGCGTGAGTTTGTATAAAAACTGGTACATTCTCAGATGCTAAGATGCAAAAATTAAAATGTGATGTTTAACATATTTCTGCAGATCATATGATTGGGAATAGGCTCTTACCTTCTCTCTCAGAACTTGAAACAAGTTTAGCAAAAATATCACACAAATAAGCAATGGTTCTCAAATAGTCTTAATGTGTGTGTATTCACAGGTTCATGAAATATAATAAAAATATAAAAATAATTTTATATTAATTTCATTTAACTTTAATGAATTTTTCCCAACTCTAATATTAAAAACATTAAAAGAACTTAAATTTTAATGGCAAAAGTTACTGGTTTCCCTATTAAAAATTTTTGTTTTATTTTTACATATCTAGCATTTACAACTAAAGTACATTTTTATAAGAACTGGCATCTTGATGTATATGGGTCTGAAATGATACTTCATCTTTGATTTTTAATTTGAATTAATAAGACCATGATAGATTTTTTTTTAAATTTTACTTTTAAACCATTTTAGTGTGCTATTATATCTGTTCTAGTACTCTGAGTCACTTTGGTTTTAAAAACTACCTATTTATTTATGGTACCATGTCAAGAATTTCTTAATGTTAAAAAATACTGTATGTATGTGACGACATAACAAACCAGAACAGTTCCTAGATCGGGGAGGGTTCGGATTAGCGTTTACTAAGAGGGCAAGAAGAACTGAACTTTGTACTTCAAAAGGAGATTTTGGTTTTATGAGGTGCTGGTCATAGTTGTTTATTTTTATTTTATCAAAGCCTGGCAGGTGTTTGCATTCCAATTTACCTTACGGGGAAGCTTCTTTTCTAAACATTAGTTTTTAAAATGGGTGATGAATTAATTCCACAGGAAATGACATTATAAACATTAGTTTTTCTTTGAGATAAAATAATACAAGCCAAACTTTCTGAAGTTAAGGGTGATGCATAATATTACAATTTGTTGTATGTTGTGTTTGTAAAGGTTCCCTAAAGTATTAAAATTCAGGCAATTTGTGTAAATTGCAAAAGCAGAAACTGTGATGTTTGCTTAGTAGTATGTTGTGTTAGAATTCTTTTTTGAGGTGTATGTTATACACATAGCAAACTATTATTCAGACTTGCTCATCCTGTATTTTTTAAATAGGAGATACAGCATCCCAAGTCATTTTTAGTTCAGTTAGCCTACAAAGACTTCATCTCTCTCCCCAAATTCTCTCTTCCAAGCCTTCTTTGTCATCTACGTGCAGTTAAGGTGGAAATGTTTACAGACTTTAGTTTGTAAACTAAAAGTGAACTTAATTTCCATTGTGCCCTTACATCCACCATTGGCAGTAGCCAAAGCTAGCTTTATAGTCTAACAGGAGAGACCATGTTCTGCCATGATGAACCGTGGTGCTGCCAGCGGAGTTTTTTCCCCTTTTGATGGTTTTACTTAAGCTACTAAATGGATATACACAAGCAGTTGAGTTTACACTACAACTATGAAATGGTATTTCCCGTCTATGTCCGTGCCTCTTCAAACTTGGATGTGTGGGTTTTTTAAATCATTTTTCACTTCCTTGTCAACCTCTTATAGTGTTCTAATGATGAGAGGGATTCAAATAAAACTAAATACCTTTGAATATCCCTTCCCCTCTCACACACTGAAGGCTGTGGAGGAACTAGACTATTTCCTGTTGCCAAGACATGCTTAGACACCAGAGTTTTCTTTACTCGGTGGCATGCTACCCCCGGCCTCACCCACACCACCTAATTTAAGAGGGTCCCGACCTCAACCTCTACTGAGACGTAAAGGTAAACTCTCCTCCCTCCAGGTTTTTTGAGCAGTGTTTTGGCATTTCACCAGTAGCCCTCATTCTTACATGTGCTGTTGTAAACTTCTTAAGGACAGGGATGACGTCTTGGTGATTTTTGTGCTTCCACCTCAACCCTGGCAGCTAGCCCACTGTCTGGAACAAATCAGGTGTTTAACGTCTGTCAAACTAAATGGAATAAAGGGTTTCTACTAGCAACAGCATTTCTCATGCCTCAGTTGTGTAAGCTGGTTGTTTGTGTTTGGTTTCCTCTGCAAATATGTATGTTTATCACCCACCCAATAATTTAAATTATTTTTTTAAGTTTTGTTTTCTTTCCTTCAGATACTACCCCATGGCCAATTAGCTCTAGAAAATGTAGTTGCCGCCAATGAAATGATTATCCCAAACTCTGCCCCTGGTTATACTTGGCCAAACTGAAATTTGAATTTTCTCAATAAATTGGTCATGTCTGAAAAAATATATAAATTGTAAACATTAAGATAAAAATATTATCCAAGATTCAGGTCAATATTTTCTTTAAAAGTTAAACATAAATTTATCATATAGCTCAGCAATTTCACTCATATATTTCTACTCAAGAGGAATGAAAATATAGGTACAAAGATGTGTATGCAAATATTCATAGCAGTGTTATGCATAATAGTCAAAAATTGGAAATAATCCAAATGTCCATCAACTGATGAATAGATAAGTAAAACATAATATATCCACACAACAGAATATTACTTAGCAAGAAAGAGAAATGAAGCACAGATATATGGCTATAACATGGAAGAACTTCAAAATCATTATGCTTGGTGAAAGAAGCCACATGCCAAAGATCACATATTATATGATTCCAGTTATATGAAATGTTGAGACAAGTAAAATCTATAGAAACAGAAAGCAAATTAATGTTTGCCTGGGACTGAAAGTGAGAAAGGAGAGTGATTACAGATGGGCAAGAGGGGGGACTTCCCTGGTGGCGCAGTGGTTAAGAATCCGCCTGCCAATGCAGGGGACACAGGCTCGAACCCTGGTCCGGGAAGATCCCACATGCCGCAGAGAAACTAAGCCCGTGCGCCACAACTACTGAGCCTGTGCACCACAACTACAGATCCTGTGTGCCACAACTAATAAAGCCCATCTGCCTAGAGCCCGTGCTCCGCAACAAGAGAAGCCACCGCAATGAGAAGCCTGTGCACTGCAATGAAGAGTAGCCCCTGCTCGCCACAACTAGAGAAAGCCCATGCGCAGCAACGAAGACCCAATGCAGCCAAAAATTTAAACATTAATAAATAAATAAATAAATTTATTTTTAAAAAATGGGCAAGAGGGATCTTTTTGGAGTGTCAGAAATGTTCGAAAGTTGTATTATGGTGATGGTCGCATGACTCAATAAATATACTAAAAATCACTTGATTGTACACTTAAAACAAGTGAATTTTATGGCATGTCAATTATATCTCAGTAGAGCTGCTTAAAAATAATCTACTAAGGTACACAATATGAACAGATCTTAAGTATACAACTCAGTGAATTTTAACATATGTATACACCCATGTAACCAGTACCCAGATCAAGATACAAAACTTTTTTAGCAGGCCAGAGTTTCCTTGTACCCTTTCCTAATCAGAATGCACCATCTTCCTCCACAAGAGTGGTTACCATTAACTTGTTCTATATCATCTGGATTCATTTTGTCTATAGTGAAACTACAATGTTTCTTTTGCTCAACCTAATGTCTACAATATTCATCAAGGCTGAAGCTGATAGCAGTAGTTCATTCTTTTTTATTGTTGTGGAGTATTCCATTGTATAAATATTCCACAATTTGTTTGTAAATTCTTCTGTTAAAGAACATTTAGGTTGTTTCCAGTTTGGGGCTATTATGAGTAAAGCTGCAATGAACATTATTTTAGATGTCTGTTGGCAGACGTATGCACTCCTTTTTCTTGGGTACCTAGCTAAGAGTAGAAATGCTGATTCATGAAGAAAGCAAATGTTTAACTTGGGTAGAAACTGCCATAAGATTTTCCAAACTGTTTAAACAAATTTCCACTCCTACTAACAATGTCTAAAAGTCCCAGCTGTCCCACCTCCTCACCAATAGTTGGTATTGTCAATCTTTCTAATTTTAGCCATTCTGCTAAAATTACATTGTGTACATAGTGTGTAGGAGTATCCTGGCATGGCTAATTTGCATTTCCTGGATTAAGAATGAAATTGAGCATATTTGCATATACTTCCTGACCATCTGGTTATCTTCTCTGATGAAGTGCCTGTTCAAGGTTTTTGTCCATTTTTTAACAGGTTATCTGTCTTTTTTCTTATTGCTTTATAGAAGTTCTTTATTCTAAATACAAATCTTTTGTCAGACATATGTACTACAAATATTGTTCCCCAATCTGTGGCTTGCATTTTCTCTCTCTTAATGGTGCCTTTGATATACAAAAGTCCATAATTTTAATGAAGTCCAATTTATCATTATTTTCTTTCATAGTCTGTATTTTTTATGTTCTGTTTAAGAAATCGTCTGTGTATGCCAAGGTCATGAAGCTATTCTCCTATGTTTTCTCCTATAAACTTTACTGTATTACCTTTCCCAATTGAGTGTGTGATCACCAATCAAATTAATTTTTGTATATGGAGTCACAGTTCATTCATTTCCCATAAAGATACCCACTTGATACAGTACTGTTTATTGATAAGACTATCTTTTCCCACAGGATTGCAGTGGCATTGTGACCATAAATCAGGTGACTATATCATACATGAGTCTGTTTCTGGATTCTATTGTGTTCCATTGTCCCATTTTTTCCTTGGCAAATGCTACTGACTTAATTACTGAACCTTGATAGTAATCTTGAGCTAGGGAAGATTTTAATGCACAATTTGTTGTAGAAGTTTGTGAGCTGTTCTTGTAAGAGAGACAAATGCCAAAAATTAACTATTTCAAGTCCTATATGTCATCAAATACCCATTCTGAAGCAGATAATTTTTTTTAATCAGCAAAATGAAAACCTGAATATTTTTCACCACAAAAGGCTTATAAAATCTACAGGATCTCTTTATGTTAACTGCAGGTAGCTGTTGAAGCCCAGAATAAAAATGGCTTACCTGAGTAAGATAAATAGTGTCTTTGAACTTGCGTAATTGATCTGCACTTTGGGGGAGTTTGAAATGAAGCGCAGCCTGGTGAAGCATTTTATAGTTACCATCTGTGAAATGTTGTCTATGATGTGCAAATTTGCTTTCATAAGACCAGTCCTCTTTAGATGAAACCTTTCAAGTAAAGAATAAGAGGTTCAGATTGGGAAGTTAGGAGTGAAACTACTTTTCTCCATACTCCTGACAAACTTGAAAAGTACTACACACTGGAAAAGAGCTCGAGGTTTGTTGTGACTCTAATTTCACACATGTTTTTGCCATCATACTTGTTATTAGTGAAAGACTAGCCTTATTCAAACCTAGAAAGTTACATTTTGGTATTGCCATCAAAAGTCTTGTCTCATCAAAACATTTTTCTTGGGGCTTCCCTGGTGGCGCAGTGGTTAAGAACCCACCTGCCAATGCAGGGCACACAGGTTCGAGCCCTGGTCCGGGAAGATCCCACATGCTGTGGAAAAACTAAGCCCATGCACCACAACTACTGAGCCTGTGCTCTAGAGCCTGCGAGCCACAACTATTGAAGCCCACGTGCCTAGAGCCTGTGCTCTGCAACAAGAGACGCCACCGCAATGGGAAGCCCGCGCACCGAAATGAAGAGGAATCCCCCCTCACCGCAACTAGAGAAAGCCCGTGCACAGTGAGGATCCAACGCAGCCAAATACAAATAAATAATTTTTTTTAAAAAAAACATTTTTCTTGTTTTTTTAAATATTTGTTATGTGCATTTTAAAAGGTCATTTTATCGAAGTAAATAAACTGTCAAAACTGAATAATGAACTGAAATCAACATTCTTTTAAAACTGTCAGTTCTTTAACAGTAATAAAATATCACTAGTAAAATGGTAAATGCTTAGCACTTGCTCATTTGCTTCTCAGTGATTACTAAATATATTTGATATATACACATGTTTAATTTTGATATAGTTGAAGACACAAACCAAACAATGATACTTCTTTCCCCTAATAATAAATCTTTTTTTTTTTTTTTAACTTACAGAATCTTTCTTTTCCTTTGAGAAGCTATCATCAGGTCAAGTAAAAAATAAAAACAAAAATAAATAAATAAAAAGAAATACCACACAGGTTAGTAGTGTACCTTCTACAGGTGAAAAAAAAAAAGCAATAATTCTGGCTTCTAGGCCCTATGATTTAATGAACTGTTAGCATTTGACAAAATATAAGACAATTGCTAGCTACATCTGAAAATATCAGAGTTTTAAGCCAAGTTACACAGACACTTTGAAAAAACATATTCCACTCCACCCTCAAAAAACCATGAAAATTAGGAAGCTTAATAATCCCTGTTCATAAAATATGACTTAGAATTCTCAGTAATCATGCAATGCACAGACCAATCACCTTAAAAGGAAAAAGTTATTCTTTAGGAATTGAGTTATACCAAAATATAAGCAACATACATTAGCCATATTTAATGTGGTAGTTTTTCCAAATTGTATTTAGTTTTCGAAAATATTACCACCAGACAGTTTCGAGAACACCAATTACTTCTATTATTTATTTGAAACAGAGGTATAGTATTTACAGTCATCTTGTACACATTTGAGATGCGCAAACCTTTAGCAATAGTCTTCCCTTCTTTCTACGCTTCTTCCTTTTCAAAATCTGAAACACATCTCCTGGCCAGTCAGCCCTGTGGCTGCTAATAATTTGAATGTATCCCATAATCATAAACCTGATCTGTTATGTGGGAAGCTTTCTACCTTCTGATAGCTGTGGTTTGAAATTCTTGTAAATTTCAGCTATAACAATGTTACCAGAGGAATTAGAAAGTGTCAGATAATGGGGCTTCCCTGGTGGCGCAGTGGTTGAGAGACATGGGTTCATGGCCCCAGTCCAGGAAGATCCCACATGCCGCGGAGCGGCTAGGCCTGTGAGCCATGGCTGCTGAGCCTGCGCGTCCGGAGCCTGTTGCTCCGCAACGGGAGAGGCCACAACAGTGAGAGGCCCATGTATGGCAAAAAAAAGTGTCAGATAAGGCTCTAATTGCTTTAAGAATATTAACTCATTTAATCATCATAACAACCCCATGAGTGGGTACTATTATCACCCTATTTTACAGATGAGAAAACCAGGCACAGAAAGGTTAAGTAATTTGCCCAATATCCAAAGCTAATTAGTGCAGTCTAGCTTCGTATAAACCATGTGACTAGCATTGCCTATATTAATAGTAACAATAGCTTACATTTTATGGGCTCATCACTATGTGTCAAGAACTGTGCTAAGTGTTTCAACGTATTAGTTAACTTAATGTTTACACACCATCACATGCACACATGCATACCTGCATGTGCACACACGTACACAAACACTCCTTGAAGTATCTACTACTATTAACCCCAATTTACAGATGAGAACACTGAAATTCAAAAAGAATGAATAATCTTTTCAAGGCAGTATAGCTAGAGTGTGGAAGTTCTAGTATTCAAATCCTGATCTGTTCATTCCAAAACCCAATCTTTCTATTGCTGTATATTGATGATCACCTGTTGAAAATATGATTATTTTACGAAGAAGTAATGTATCCCAACCAGAGAAGACATTTTAATATATTTGCTGAATGCATGAAAAAAAAAAATGAAGATTTTACGTAAAGGTTTTCTTTTCCCAACACCTACTCAAGTTCTCCACTAAGCAATGTAGTTCGAAAAGAGGCAACAGTCAAATCAAGGGTTCACAATAAACAGGACTTATCTTTATCTTTCCCTATTTTAAAAATAGTGTTTAGTATCTTTGAATGTCATCAGGCATTTCACAAAAACATGGGAATTCCATTATTTTCGAGAGGTGAATAGAAATGCTTATAGATTTTTTTTAAAAAGGTTTAGCAATTCCTAACACTCATCTTCCTGAAATGTAGTGAAAAGAAAATAGATCAATTCTGGAGTCAGACAATAAGCCTGAATACAGATATGCTACTTACAATCTAGGGACATTGACAGAACTCTCACTATATATATATCAATATATATTGATTTCCCTCTGGGCCTCAGGGCTGGATTATTGTTAAATGATGTACCTGGCACAGAAATCTGCTCAGTAAATATTTTTGCTTCTTTCATTCCTTCTTTTCCATTCTCAGCACTTGTTCCTACCTGACTCAGGATACTGAACTGCATCTTCTTTCACTTTGAAAGAACAGTGTTCCCAAAAGATTGGGCCCACAATATGGGAGTAATAAAAAAACAAGGGGTAGAACTAAGGTTATGGCATTACTTATTAAAGTTAAAAATACAATATAACTTCCATGTAGAAGTACAGTTGTGTTCAGGTGGTGAGATTGAGGAAGATTTTTAAATTCTCTTAAAACTTTTTTTGTGGTTACTTCACACAAGTGATGCAGAAGGGGGAAAACTACATGATTATTTCAATAGATGAAGAAAAAGCATTTGACAAAATCCAACACCCTTTTATGATACAAGCAGGCAACAAACTAGGAATAAAAGGGCATCTATGAAAAACCTACAGTTAATATCATACTAAATGATAAAAAGGCTTTTTCCCTAAAAACAGGAATCTCCCTGAGAAAAGGAGTGAGAAAAGGTTATCTGTTCTCACCACTTCTATACTGTACTGGAGGTTCTAACCAGGGCAATTAGGCAAGAAAAGTAAACAAAAGGCATCTAGATTGGAAAGGAAAAAGTAAAGTTACCTCTATCTGCAGATGACATGCTCTTATATACAAAGAATTCACACACACATACCCCAAAAAACAAAAAACCATTAGAGCTAATAAATGAGTTCTACAAGGTTGCAGAATATAAGTTCAATATACAAAAATCAATCGTATATTTAGACACTACAATAAACAATCTGAAAATAAAATTAAGAAAATAATTCCATTTACAATAGCACCAAAAAATACTTAGGAATAAATTTAACCAAAGAAGTATATGACTTATACACTGAAAACTACAAAATAGTATGAAAGAAATTAAAGATGACATCACATGTTCATGAATCAGAAGACTTAATATTGTTAAGATGGCAATTCTTTGCAAACTGATCTACAGATTCAACACAATCCCCATCAAAATCCCAGCTGACTTTTTTTTTTCCAGCTGACTTTTTTACAGAAACTAGCAAGGTGATCCTAAAATTCATATGGAAATGCAAGGCACCCAAAACAGTCAAAACAATCTTGAAAAGAGGAACAAGGTTGGAGAACTGACACATCCAGCTTTCAAAACTTACTACAACAGTATAATAATGATGACAGTGGATACTAATATAAAATAGACATACACAATGGAACAGAACTGAGAATCCAGAAATAAACATTAACATTTATGGTCAATTGATTTTTGACAAAAGGGTCAAGAGAATTCAATTAGGGAAAGAATAATGTTTTCAGATGGTGTTGGGACAATTGGCTGTCCAAAACTGGACATCTACCTCACACCATACAAAATAATTAACTCAAAATAGACCATGTAAGAGCTAAAACTAAAAGACAGCACAGGAGTAAACGTTTGTGATCTTAAGTTAGGCAATGGCTTCTTAGACACAACACCAAAGCACAAGCAATAAAAGAGAAGATTGATAAGTAGGGCTTCAAAATTTTTAATTTTGTGCTTTTGGGACTTCCCTGGTGGCACAGCAGTTAAGACTCCATGCTCTCAATGCAGGGGGCCCAGGTTTGATCCCTGGTCGGGAAACTAGATCCCACATGCATGCCACAACTAAGAGTTTGCATGCCACAAATAAGGAGCCCACGTGCCACACCAAGGAGTCCGCCTGCCGCAACTAAGGAGCCCACATGCCGCAACTAAGACCCGACGCAACCAAATAAATAAATAAATATTTTAAAATAAATAAATAAATAAAATTTTGTGCTTTAAATGACACTATCGAGTAAGTAAAAAGACAAGCCACTAATAGGGAGAAAATGTTTGCAAATCATATCGCTATTTAAAAAAATACCATCTATATCATGGACATATAGATGGTATGTTTTTTGTAAGCTCTTACAATAAACTCTTACAACCCGATAATAAAAAGACAATCCAATTAAAAAGTAGGCAAAGGATTTTTGCCTACTTTTTATTTCTCCAGATATTTCTCCAAGGAAGATACATAAAGAGCCAACAAGCACATAAAAAGATGTTCAACATGATCGGCCATCAAATAAATACAAATTTCCTATAAACGTAAATTTCCAGGGAAATGTTAAAAAAAAAGACAAAAATGGGGAATAACAAGTGTTGACGAGGATGTGGAGAAATTGAAACCCTCGTGCATTGCTGGTGGGAATGTAAAATGGTGCAGCCACTATGGAAAACAGTTTGGCAATTCCTTGGAATATTAAATATTAAACATAGAGTTACCATACGACCCAGCAATTGCACTCCTAGGTATATACTTAATAGAATGGAAAACATATGTTCACACAAAAACATGTACACAAATGTTAACAGCAGCATTATTCATAATAGCCAAAAATGGGGAATAACACAAATGTGTATCCACTGAAGAACGCATAAACAAAATGTGCTTTATCCATTCAATGGAATATTATTCAGCAATATAAAAGAAAGACATACTAATTCGTGATACTACATGGATGACTTTCGAGAACTTTATGCTGGGTGAAAGAAGCCAGTCTCAAAAGATCACATATGTTATGATCCCAATTATAAGAAATGTACAGAACAGGCGAAAATACAGACACACAGAGCAGATTAGTGGTGCCTAGATCTGGGATGGGAGGGACAGAGAGAGCGGGGAGTGACTGCTAATACAGAGGGTACAGAGTTTCTTTGAGGTGATGTAAATATTCTAAAATTAGATCATGGTGATGGCTGCACAACTCTGTGAATATACTGAAAACCATTAAACTGTACACATTACATGAGTACATTGTATGGCCAGTGAGTTATGTCTCAATAAAGCTGTTAAAAAAAAAACACACAAGTCTGAAACAATCCATCTACAAAACGGAATCTTTAGGAATAGAGAAAGTGAAGTGTCACACTGAAAATCAAATACACCAACATGAAGAAAACGGAAGAGGAGGAAGAAGAGGGGAGAAGATAAAAGGAACGACGTGACACGATAACATCAGACAAAGGTTTATTTATCACATTCATTTCTCTTATTGTAGCAAACTATCCAGTTCTGAATATCTGTAAGTAATAAAACAGTTGCAGGACACACAGAAAGTAGTAAGTGAGAGTAATTTTCACATGTGATAATAACTCAGTCTTCAGTGATCACCGGCTTCCATTTAATTTTTGAATACTCTTGACGGAACATAATTAAAAGCAATATAGAAAAGTTATAATCCCCCAAATGATGACTACAAGAGTTTAGTACCCCAAAGGTTAAGGATAAAAAGTTCTTTTGTTTTTTTTGGTACGCGGGCCTCTCACTGTTGTGGCCTCTCCCGTTGCGGAGCACAGGCTCCGGACGCGCAGGCTCAGCGGCCACATGGCTCACGGGCCCAGCCGCTCCGCGGCACGTGGGATCTTCCCGGACCGGGGCACGAACCCGTGTCCCCGGCATCGGCAGGCGGACTCTCGACCACTGTGCCACCAGGGAAGCCCTAAAAAGTTCTTTTCTATTATCTTCTTCCTACACTTCCATTTAAATAAGAAGTAGGTTTCATTTGACTTTCTGAACCACTGTTAAGGAAGTGACACACACCCATGGCCTACCATTCTGAATCACTGGGAAATCAAAGATGGCTTACCTTCTCTAATGTACTGAAGGAAGGCCAGGACTGATATCCATATTCAGATACAAATCGAGCTTTGGGGAAAATTTTCCAATTCCAGCAATCACCAACATAGTCATAAAAATGTACATCACCATAATTCGGGTCATATGGGTTTTCAGAGAGCCAGCCTTCTGCAGTGGATTTAGCCCCATTTGTAGGACTGGACGTGATAAAAGGACGAGTCTGGTCTCCCTGAGTTCAGAAATAAAATGGTTTAAAAGATAAGCTTTTCACCCAGCAAAGTACAGATCACTTACTTCTTTAAAAGTACTATCAAGTTCCAGAAATGCCAAGTAGCGGATAGAAAAATAACAGAGCCACTTACCTTCTTCTGCATTTGACAACCACCAGCAGCCTTCTGCTCTTTGCCAATCCTTCATAGCCTTTCATAATGAACTGTAGCTTATTCCTCACAGTAGGTTCCTAATTTTTTCAATCATGTCTTAACCTATACTTGACCTTCTACCATCGTGGGTAGTATACTGTCTGGTGCTGAATTTCTCAACCTTGGCACTAGTGACATTTGGGGCCTGATAACTTTTGGTTTTGTGTGTGTATGATGGGAGTGGGGGAGGTCCTATACATTCTAAGATATTGAGCAGCATACCTGGCTTCTACCTACTAGATGCCAGTAATCCCTACCCACCTGCCACGCCACCCCACACAAAAAAGTCTACAGACATTGCCAAATGTCCCCTTGTACCTTGGGAACAAAATCACTTCCACCTGAGAAACAAAGGTCTAATGGTTTAGAATGGGCTATTGAGTCAGAGGGACATGAGTTTGAATCTCAAATTAGAACCTTATTGTTTTGGGACAGGTCTAAGCCTCAGTAGTCTTATCTGTAAAATGGAGATAATAATGGTACCTCCTTCATTGGGCTATTGTAAATGGTAAAAAAAAAAAAAAAAAAGTGTGGAAGAGATGGCTAAGTGTCCATCAAAATTCATGTTCCCATTTCTGTCCCTAGAAAGTGGCTTGCTAACTATTTGCATCTCTGTGCAGCCACATTCTCATCCTCTTCCCCAGTTTGCAGGCAAAGGCCTAAGAGATGGTGGAGCTGGAAGATGGAAGGAGTCTGGGTCTCTAAAAGGAGGAGAGCTGCCTGCCGATCAGGAGCAGCCACTGTGTAGTGTTACTGAGTAAGAAAGAAACTTTTACTATGTAAACCACTGAAACTCTGTGGTTTCTTTGTTACAGTAGCCAATATATAATTACTCAATCTAGTGTCTAGCACACAGGGAGAACTCAAAATGTTTTAATTATTATTATCTCAATTAATGAACTTACTTCCTATTTCAGTGACAAGAATCATTCATTTAGCAAGTATCTGTCAAGTGTTTATTGTGGGTCAGGTTTTTCAGCACCGCTGAGAGAGATAGAGGGAGAGATACAGAATCTATGGCATCAACCAGTATTAACGCATCAAATCTCTTTTGAGCATTTACTATGCACCAGGCATACAGCTTCTTCTATACACTGGAGGTTCAGCATGGAACAAGACAGACGTGCCGACTGACCTCTTAAAAGAGTAGACTGAAATCTAGTGGTGGAAGCAGATGCTGAGCAAGTGATTGTAAGTGTGATGAATGTTTTAAAGGATAAGTACAGGGCTCTTTGGAAATACAAAACATGTAGAAGGCCAATAAGGCCTCTCTGAGAAATAGATTTTCAGAAAATAATTTTCTCAGCTTTTCCCCATTAGGTCACACTTTTTCTTGGTATAACCACCCATTTTTTTCTCTTCTCATTCCTTTTCTGTCATAGGGGGGAAAAAACCTTATTCTTTTCCTTTGCCAGAGTCTCTGTCTGTCCTCTGGTCATCTTTCGATTTCACTTTGGAATTAAAGCCAATGAATTATCCTCCACTCTTAGAAATCTCTCCACTGTCCTTTTCCCTTAGCTTAAGGGCTCCCCGCATCCTAATTTTAAAAAAGTCCCTCGATCCCTTGGAGCCCATCAGATTTCTTTACCACCCATTCCTTCCTCAGCCCCTAACACTCAATTCCTGATCATTCCACTCCACTAAAATTGTTTTTGGTTTTGTTTTTTCATAAACTACCCATGGACTTCTACTTCCCAAATAAAGCAAGAATCCCCACACTCTTCCCTCTCTGGTGAGCAATAAATGACCTGTTTACCACCCACAATTTCTGAAGTTCTCCCCACTCGTGACTGCTTGTTCACTACTCTTTCACATTCTGGTTTCTCCAAACCTTTCTGATAATTCCTTCTCCAGTTCCCCTCTCCATTCTTAGATGGACGTCACTCTCTTCAGCCTCTCCTGTTCTATACCTTCTCCCAAGGCTGTCCCTCTCACCAATGTTCTGATTACTCCCAGACTGCTTCACCTTCACATTTCTATCTCCAATAGCCAGCTCCACATTTCTACCTGGCTTGTCCTGCCCACATCTCAAATCCAATCTTTCAAAGCAGAATTCCTTATTGACTTATCCCAAACTTATGTGACTATGCTTCGTACCTTCATTAAAGGTACCCAAGTAGGAATCATCTTCAATTTCTCCCTCTGTCTTTCTCACCTCCCACACTCAGTTGCTCTGAATCAAATTTTTTTCCATCATCTCATTTCAAGCCCCACTACCTATGACCTATATGACCTTGAGCAATTAATCTTTCTAACCCTCCCATGTCTTATCTCTAAAATAAAGATTATATTTCTCACATGCCAGGGTGCTTGTAAAAATTAAGTAAATCCTACAAAGTACCTATATCATTAATATGTTAGTATATTATAATAATCATATTAGTTAATACAATAATTAGTCTATCAATGCCTGGCATATAATATTCCTAATAACTTGGAATTTTTGGTTATTATATCTGTTTTCCTTGCCTAGAGTCTCTCATCTCCCTAATTCTTTGCAAGTAATAATACCAGCAAGAACATGGGTCAGATAAAATTCCTCCCCTCCCCCAAAATGTTCACTAGCTTCCCACTGTCTACTGAATGAAACCCAACTCCATAACATGATTCAAAGTCTTTTTAAGATTTGTTTCCAAACTGCCTTTTCTGTCTTTGACTCTCCACACCAATCCATGAGTCCCTTGCTTCAGGCACTGGGCACTGCTGCTGCTTCCTATATATATACGTGCTTTCACCTCTTTTCACCTTTACTGACATTGTTTTCCTGGCCTAAAATACCTACAGAACAATCCTTTGCCTCAAATTCTATTCCGCCTTTAAGGCTTGAATGTCACCTTTTAATTAAAAGCCTTCCCAGATCCTTCCAGTTAAAATGAATGGCTCTTCCACATAGTTGCCAACACTTTGGAACTACATTTTTCATAGCACTTCTTTCACTCTGCCCTGTAGAGCTGGTATTTCTTTCCACGTTACCTCCTGGGAGCAGACTATAAGCTCCGTGAGGATAACAGTTTCCCCATAGCATCGGGAATGAGGCTTTGCTCCTAGTAATACTCAACAAATTTTGGTTGAATTTTAAAATATTGAAAAGCATGGTAAGATTATGGGTAATCAAATTTTAAACAATATTCTATTATAATGGCTTTGAAGTAGGAGAAGGCCTTAATCAATCAAGCTTGATTGGTTTCCCTCCATTATTCCAGATTCTTGAATAATTTGGTGAGTTGAGCCAGTCAGTAAAATTACTAATGAGTCTCTGCCTAAAAATGTCCACCCATGATGATGCACTACGATTCCTTTCCATTTTTGTATCATTTCCACTTGAGGCTTGATTTTTAGTCTCAAATCTCACAGATGATTTCTTCCTAGATCATGACCTTAAATGCTTATTTGGACAAAGAGATATGTAAGATAAACCAAGAGACTGACTATTTTTAAAAAGCATGAAGTGCAAAAGAAAACTGTTCATTTCATTTAGTGTGTGGATAGATCAATTTATGGTCCTTTTCCTTAAATGCCTTATGCTTTGATATAAATAACAACAATATGATTATATAGCACTTAATCTTGTCCATCTTGAAAAAAACTGGCAAACATCAATTACCGCCCACAAAATCATTTTAAAAAACATACATTCCCTTGGGAAATTCCCTGGCAGTCCAGTGGTTAAGACCCAGTGCTTCCACTGCTGTGGACCCCGGTTTGATCCCTCGTTGGGGAGCTAAGATCCTGCAAGCTGCGTGATGCAGCAAAATAAATAAATAAAGCAGTTGTCCTTGTTCAAGATGGCAACATAATTATCTTCAAAAAAAAAAAGGTAGTTTTTAAATTAATTAATTAAAATTAAAAAAATAAAAAACATAGATCCTTTATAAGAAAGGCATCACATTTCCATTTCAAAGATGGATAAGAAGTGATATACAGAAACTAATTTTTTATAAGTTCAAAAATGTAGTGTTAAAATTAGAGATTAAAGTTTGAAAGTATCTGAAGACCTATCTTGTTGAGTGAAAACAAGGATGATAATGATGATTAGCATTAAGTAAAAGTCTACTATGTGCCAGAGTCTGTGTAATGCACCTTCCATCCTTTATCTCACTTAATGCAAATAACATCTCTTAAGAGCTGTTAACCCTTGGCAAAATGGAGGTTAAGTAATTTGCCCGCGATTATATAGAGAGTAAGTGGCCCAGCCAGGATTTGGAGTCATGAGCTCTTAACCACTAAGCTATGAAACAAAAATCCTCAGATATTAAAATCCAGTTCCTAAATCCATCAGATATGAAAAACATAATACCAATACAGTGAGTAACCAGATTATAAGTGTTCTGTAAATATTAATTAAAGCTTATACCATCACATTTTGTGAATAAAAAAATTTTTCATGACACATGACTTAGCATAACAGATAAGCAAAAAATTTGAACCTATGTATTTCATAAATTCTCACTGAAGTTCCCTCACATAAATGGAATAATGCCATCATCTGGGTACATTTGAGTGCCAAAATCACATACCATTCTTTTTAAAATATCTCTCTTCAAATTGCTTCAAGGATATACTTCAAATATTTAAAACATCTAATCACAGATACAAAATTATAAAGATAATTAGATTATTAAATCACATGTTAAACATTAAAGTTTTTAAAAAGTCAGATCTTTTGAAGCCATTACCACAAAAACAAACATGATGCTTCCTCTTCCTGCAAAAGAAATCCAGTTTATATTAAAATAAAGTATGTATTCATGTAGTAAATACAAGCATAATATGCCTATTAAACAAATAGTGGTGGAAAGAGAACCACCATAAAGGAAGGGCTCTAAGGTGAAGTTGGCAACAAGCTCTTTCCTAACCCTTTGCCTCTATATCACATGCCAAGATATTCATATATGATATATATCAAATTTTACTTTAGCATGTACAATTATAGAATTTTAGAAGTAGTATGTCACTCAGACTAAAACTGAAGGAATGGAAAAGGATATTCCATGCAACTGGAACCCCAAAGAAAGCTGGTGTAGCTAAACTTATATCAGACAAATAGACTTTAAAATGAAGACTGTAGGGCTTCCCTGGTGGCGCGGTGGTTGAGAGTCCACCTGCCGATGCAGGGGACACGGGTTCGTGCCCCGGTCTGGGAAGATCGCACGTGCCTCAGAGCGGCTGGGCCCATGAGCCATGGCCCATAGGAGACTGAACCAGACCTACCTGCTAGTGTTGGAGGGTCACCTGCAGAGGCAGGGGGTGGCTGTGGCTCACTACAGGGACAAGGACACTAGCAGCAGAAGTTCTAGGAAGTACTCCCTGGCGTGAGCCCTCCCGGAGTCCACCATTACCCCACTAAAGAGCCTGTAGGTGTCAGTGCTGGGTCGCCTCAGGTCAACCAACCAACAGGGAGGAAATCAGACCCACCCATCAGCAGAAAAGCGGGTTAAAGTTTTACTGAGCTCTGCCCACCAGGGCAACACCCAACTCTATCCACCACCAGTCCCTCCCATCAGGAAGCTTGCACAAGCGTCTTAGATAGCCTCATCCACCAGAGGGCAGACAGCAGAAGCAAGAAGAACTACAGTCCTGCAGCCTGAGGAACATAAACCACATTCACAGAAAGATAGACAAGATGAAAAGGCAGAGGGCTATGTACCAGATGAAGGAACAAGATAAAACCCCAGAAAAACAACTAAATGAAGTGGAGATAGGCAACCTTCCAGAAAAAGAATTCAGAAAAATGATAGTGAAGATGATCCAGGACCTCAGAAAAAGAATGGAGGCAAAGATCGAGAAGATGCAAGAAATGTTTCACAAGGACTTTGAAGAATTAAAGAACAAACACCTAGAAGAACTAAAGGACAAAACAGAGATGAACAACACAATAACTGAAATGAAAAATATACTAGAAGGAATCAATAGCAGAATAACTGAGGCAGAAGAATGGATAAGTGACTTGGAAGACAGAATGGTGGAATTCACTGCTGTGGAAAAGAATAAAGACAAAAGAATGAAAAGAAATGAAGACAGCCTAAGAGACCTCTGGAACAACATTTAACACACCAATATTCACATTATAGGGGTTCCAGAAGAAGAAGAGAGACAGAAAAGGACCTGAGAAAATATTTGAAAAGATTATAGTTGAAAACTTCCCTAACGTGGGAAAGGAAATAGCCACCCAAGTCCAGGAAGCACAGAGAGTCCCAGCAGGATAAACACAAGGAGAAACACACCGAGACACATAGTAATCAAATTGACAAAAATTGAAGACAAAGAAAAATTATTAAAAGCAACAAGGGGAAAATGATAAATAACATACAAGGGAACTCCCATAAGGTTAACAGCTGATTTCTCAGCAGAAACTCTACAAGTCAGAAGGGAGTGGCACCATATATTTACAGTGATGAAAGGGAAGAACCTATAACCAAGATTACTCTACCCAGCAAGGATCTCAGATTTGATGGAGAAATCAAAAGCTTTACAGACAAGCAAAAGCTAAGAGATTTCAGCACCACCAAACCAGCTCAAAAGCAAATGCTAAAGGAACTTCTTTAAGTGGGAAACACAAGAGAATAAAAGGGCCTACAAAAACAAACCCAAAAAATTGAGAAAATGATAATAGGAACATACATATCATTAATTACCTTAAACGTGAATGGATTAAAAGCTCCAAGCAAAAGACACAGGATTGCTGAATGGATACAAACACAAGACCCATATATATGCTGTCTAAAAGACATCCACTTCAGACCTAGGGACACATTCAGACTGAAAGGGAGGGATGGAAAAAGATATTCCATGCAAATGGAAATCAAAAGAAAGCTGCAGTAGCAATCCTCATATCATATAAAAGACTTTAAAATAAAGAATGTTACAAGAGACAGGGAAGGACAGTACATACTCATCAAGGGATCAATACAAGAAGAAGATATAACAATTATAAATATCTATGCACCCAACATAGGAGCACCTCAATACATAAGGCAAATGATAACAGTTGTAAAAGAGGAAATCAACAGTAACACAATAATAGTGGGGGACTTTAACACCCCATTCATACCAATGGACAGATCATCAAGACAGAAAATTAATAAGGAAACACAAACTTTAAATGACACAATAGACCAGATAGATTTGATATTTATAGGACATTCCATCCAAAAACAGCAGATTACACTTTCGTCTCAAATGCACATGGAACATTCTCCAGGATAGATCACATCTTGGGTCACAAATCAAGCCTCAGTAAATTTAAGAAAATTGAAATCACATCAAGCATCTTTTCTGACCACAATTCTAGGAGATTAGAAATAAATTACAGGGAAAAAAACATAAAGCACACAAACACATGGTGGCTAAACAATACGTTACTAAATAATCAAGAGGTCACTGAAGAAGTCAAAGAGGAAATCAAAAAATACCTAGAGACAAATGACGACAAAATCACAATGATTCAAAAGCTATGAGATGCAGCAAAAATAGTTCTAAGAGGGAAGTTTATAGCAATACAATCCTACCTCAAGAAACAAGAAAAATCTCAAATAAACAATCTAACCTCATATATAAAGGAACTAGAAAAAAAAGAATAAACAAAACCCAAAGTTAGTAGAAGGAAAGAAACCATTATGATCAGAGTAGAAATAAATGAAATAGAAACAAAGAAAACAATAGCAAAGATCAGTAAAACTAAAAGCTGGTTCTCTGAGAAGATAAACAAAATTGAAACCTTTAGCCAGATTCATCAAGAAAAAGAGGGAGAAGACTCACATCAATAAAATTAGAAATGAAAAAGGAGAAGTTACAATGGACACCGCAGAAATACAAAGTGTCATAAAAGAATAGTACAAGGAACTCTATGCCAATAAAATAGACAACCTGGAAGAAATGGACAAATTCTTAGAAGGATGTAACCTTCCAAGACTGAACCAGGAAGAAATGGAAAATAAGAAAAGACCAATCACAAGTAATGAAATTCAAACTGTGATTTAAAATTTTCCAACAAACAAAAGTCCAGGACCAGATGGCTTCACAGGTGAATTCTATCAAACATTTAGAGAAGAGCTAACACCCATCTTTCTCAAACTCTTCCAAAAAACTGCAGAGGAAGGAACACTCCCAAACTCATTCTATGAGGCCACCATCACCCTGATACCAAAACCAGACAAAGATACTACAATAAAAGAAAATTACAGACCAATATCACTGATGGATATAGATGCAAAAATCCTCAACAAAATACTAGCAAACAGAATCCAACAACACATTAAAAGGATCACACACCATGATCAAGTGGGATTTATCCCAGGGATGCAAGGATTCTTCAACATACGCAAATCAATCAGTGTGATACACCATATTAACAAATTAAAGAATAAAAACCATATGATCATCTCAATAGATGCAGAAAAAACTTTTGACAAAATTCAACACCCATTTATGATAAAAATTCTCCATAAAGTGGGCATAGAGGGAAGCTACCTCAACATAATAAAGGCCATATACGACTAACCCACAGCAAACATCATTCTCAGTTGTGAAAAGCTGAAAGCATTTCCTCTAAGATCAGGAACAAGACAAGGATGTCCACTCTCACCACTATTATTCAATAACATTTTGGAAGTCCTAGCCATGGCAATCAGAGAGGAAAAAGAAATAAAAGGAATACAAATTGGAAAAGAAGAAGTAAAACTGTCACTGTTTGCAGATGACATGATACTATACATAGAGAATCCTAAAGATGCCACCAGAAAACTACTAGAGTTAATCAATGAATTTGGTAAAGTTGCAGGATACAAAATTAATGCACAGAAATCTCCTGCATTCCTATACACTAACAACAAAAGATCAGAAAGGGAAATTAAGGAAACAATCCCATTCACCATTGCAACAAACAGAATAAAATACCTAGCAATAAACCTACGTAAGGAGGTAAAGACCTGTACTCAGAAAACTATAAGACACTGGTGAAAGAAATCAAAGATGGCACAAACAGATGGAGAGAGATACCATGTTCTAGGATAGGAAGAATCAATATTGTGAAAATAACTATACTACCCAAAGCAATCTACAGATTCAATGCAATCCCTATCAAATTACCAATGGCATTTTTCACAGAACTAGAACAAAAAATTTTACAATTTGTATGGAGATACAAAAGACCCCGAATAGCCAAAGCAATCTTGAGAAAGAAAAATGGAGCTAGAGAAATCAGACTTCCTGACTTCAGACTATACTACAAAGCTACAGTAATCAAGACAATACGGTACTGGCACACAAACAGAAATATAATCAATGGAAATGGATAGAAAGCCCAGAGATAAACCCATGAATCTGGTCAACTCATCTATGACAAATGAGGCAAGGATATGTAATGGAGAAAAGACAGTCTCTTCAATAAGTGGTGCTGGGAACACTGGACAGCTATATGTAAAAGAATGAAGTTAGAACACCCCCTAACACCATACACAAAAATAAACTCAAAATGGATGAAAGACCTAAATGTAAGACCGGACACTATAAAACTCTTAGAGGAAAACATAGGAAGAACATGCTATGACATAAATCACAGCAAGATTTTTTTGACCCACCTCCTAGAGTAATGGAAATAAAAACAGAAATAAACAAATGGGACCTAATGCAGCTTAAAAGCTTTTTCACAGTAAAGGAAACTATAAACAAGATGAAAAGACAACCCTTAGAATGGGAGAAAATAATTGAAAACAAATGAACAGACAAAGGATTAATTTCCAAAATATACAAATAGCTCATGCAGCTCAATATCAAAAAAACAAACAACTCAATCCAAAAATGGGTGGAAGACCTAAATAGACATTTCTGCAAAGAAGATATACAGGTGGCCAAGAGGCAAATGAAAAGCTGCTCAACATCACTAATAGAGAAATGCAAATCAAAACTTCAATGAGGTATTACCTCACACCAGTTAGAGTGGACATCACCAGAAAATCTACAAACAACAAATGCTGGAGAGGGTGTGGAGAAAAGGGAACCCTCTTGTACTGCTGGGAATGTAAATTGATACAGCCACTATGGAGAACAGTATAGGGGTTCGTTAAAAAACTACAAATAGAATTACTGTTTGATCCAGAAATCCTGGGCACATATCCAGACACAACTATAATTCAAGAAGACACATGCAACCCTATAGCCAAGACATGGAAACAACCTAAACGTCCATCAACAGATAAATGGATAAAGAAGATGTGGTATAGATATACAATGGAATACTACTCAGCCATAAAAAGGAATGAAATAATGCCATTTGCAGCAACATGGACACAACCAGAGATTATCATACGAAGTGAAGTAAGTCAGAAAGTGAAAGACAAATACCATTATGTTATCACTTAAATGTAGTATCTAATACAAATGAACCTATCTACAAAACAGAAACAGAATCAAGGACGTAGAGAACAGACTTGTGGTTGCCAAGGGGAAGGGGGTGGGGGAGGGGTGGACTGGGAGTTTGCGGTTAGCAGATGCAAACTATTATACATAGGATGGATAAACAACAAGGTCCTACTGTATAGCACAGGGAACTACATTCAACATCCTATGATAAACCATAAAGGAAAAAATATTAAAAAAAGAATGTGTATATATGTATAACTGAATCACTTTGCTGTAGAGCAGAAATTAATACAACATTGTAAATCAGCTATACTTCAATAAAAAAATAAATTAAAATAAAATCTATGCCCCGCAAAGGCACTAGGCCCAGACTGTTACATGGGTGAATTTGTCTCAATAAAACGAATAATCTCTATTTTATTCCTAGATATTAAAAAGGAAAAGGCCCCTAACTCATTCTGCGAGGTGAGCACAAACACATACACACCAAATGCTACAAGCTGGGTTCTATGGGCCAAATCTTTCTTGCCAATTATGTTTAGATAGCATTTTTTAATGCCGAATAGAAATGTTATGAGACCCAACATCCATTCTCCTCTTACCACAGTCCCCTCTTCTCTCTTTGTGAACCTCATCTACTCCACTTGACTCAACTTTTTAAAACAAATTTGGCTCCTCTAGGCATTTGAGTTTACAATTCTTACCACATACCAATTTCACTTGTGAATATGAAATTTTAAATTCTACCAAAATCTTAGCAAATCAAATCTAGCAGAGCAAAAGAACAAGGCATTATAACTAAACAGAGCTTAGATTACAACTAACTTATCATTAGAAAATTAATTCACAGTAGTCAGTATATTAATATATTAAAGAACCAAAAAATGGGGGAAAAAAGAAGTGGTATATCAATGAATCATTTAATACAGAGATTCTCAGCCTTTGGGGATCCATGGATGGGCTCCAAAGAGTCCATGACAACTTGCAATTCTAAGCACAATATTGGTGTACGGGTGGCGAGTTTCACAGACACATTAATTCTCAAAGAAGTCCACAATTCATGAATCCTTTCATATGTTGCAGCATTATAATAGACTACTCTGAATTAAAATGATATTGCTGAAGGCCACGCTAAAAACAGGACAGAAGAATATATAATATCAATATTCATACCGATCCATTTTTAAGACAGATTCTTAAATTCGACTTCATTAAAAAGCATGACAGGCATACAATTGTTACTACAAATTGAAGGTTTCTGGTAACCCTGCATCAAGCAAGTCTATCAGTGCCATTTCCAACAGCATTTGCTCATTCTGTGTCTGGGTCACATTTTGGTAATTTATGCAGTAATTCAAATTTTTAACTATTATGCTTGTTATGGTGATCTGTAATCAGTGATCTTTGATATTATTACTGTAATTGTTTTGTGGCACCACAAAGCCATCCATACAAGATGGCAAACGTAATCCATACGTGTTGTGTGTGTTCTGACTGCTCCACTAACCAACCATTCCCCCATCTCCCTCCCTCCAGACCTCCCTGTTCCCTGAGACACACAGTATTGAAAGTAGGCCAATTTCGTGTTCAAGGGAAAGGAAGAGTACGGGTCTCTCATTTAAAGCAAAAGCTAGAAATGATTAAGCTTAGCGAGGAAGGCACGTCAAAACCCAAGACAGGCCCAAAGCTAGGCCTCTTTCACCAGGCAGTTAGCCAAGTTGTGAATGCAAAGGAAAAATTCTTGAAGAAAACAGAAAGTGTTACTCCAGTGAACACATGAATGATAAGAAAGCAAAACAGCCTTATTGCTGATATGGAGAAGTTCTGGATAGAAGATCAAAACAGCCACGGACTCTCTTAAGCCAGAGCCTATTCCAGAGCAGGGCCCTAACTCTCTTCAATTCTATGAAGGCTGAGAGAGGTGAGGAAGCTGCAGAAGAAATGTTCGAAGCCAGCAGAGGTTGGTTCATGGGAGTTAAGGAAAGAAGCCGTCTCCATAACATCAAAGAGCAAAGTGAAGTAGCAAGTGCTGACGTATAATAGAAGCTGCAGCAAGTTATCTAGAAGATCTAGCTAAGATAATTTAAAAAGGGGGCTACGCCAAACAACAGACTTTCAACGTATGAAACAGCCTTCTATTGGAAGAAGACACCATCTAGGGCTTTCACAGCTAAGGAGAAATGAATGCCTGGCTTCAAAGCTTCACAGGACAAGCTGACTCTCTTGTTAAGGGCTATTGTACTTGGCTTTAAGTTGCTCATTTAGCAATATGCTGATTTACCATTCTGAAAATCTGAGGACCCTGAAAGATGATGCTCAATCTACTCTGCCTATCTCTATCAATGGCACAACAAAGCCTATATGACAGCACAGCTGTTTACAACATGGTTTGCTGAATATTTTAAAACCACTGTTGAGACCTATTGCTCAGAAAAGGAAGATTTCTTTCAAAATATGACTGCTCACTGGCAACACACCTGGTCAACCCAAGAGCTCTGATGGAGATGCACAACAAGATTAATGACGTTTTCATGCCTCCTAACACAACATCCATTCTGCAGCCGTGGATCAAGGAGTAATTTTGACTTTCAAGTGTTATTATTTAAGAAATACACTTTGTAAGGCTATAGCTAGAAATTCCTCTACAGGATCTGGGCAAATTCAACTGAAAACCTTTTGGAAAGGATTCACCATTCTAGATGCCATGAAGAACATTCATGATTCATGGGAAGAGGTCAAAGTATCAACATGCACAGGAGTTTGGAAGAAGTTGATTCCAGCCCTCATGGATGACTTGAGGGGTTCAAGACTCCAGTGGAGGAAGAAACAGCAGGTGTGGTGGAAATAGCAAGAGAACGAGAATTAGAAGTGGAGCCTGAAGATGTGACAGAATTGCTTCAATCTCATGATAAAACCTGAACAGATAAGGAGTTGCTTTCTACAGTTGAGCAAACAAAGGGGTTTCTTGAGATGGAATCTACTCCTGGTGAAGATGCTGTAAAGACTGCTGAAATGGTAACAAAGAATTGAGAACATCACATAAATTTAGTTGATAAAGCAATGGCAGAGTTTCAGAGAATTGACTCCAGTTTTGAAAGAAGTTTTACTGTGGGTAAAATGCTATCAAACAGCCTTGCATGCTACAGAAAAACAGCTCCTAAAAGGAAGAGTCGATCGATGTGGCAAACTTGGTCGCTGTCTCATTTTGAGAAATTCCCATGGCCACCCCAGCCCTCAGCAGCCACCACCCTGATCAGTCGGCAGCATCAACATCGAGGCACAGCCCTCCAGCAGCAAAGAAATTATGACTCGCTGAAGGCTCAGATAATGATTAGCCATTTTTACCAATGAAGTATTTTTTAAATTAAGGTATGTACATTGTTTTTTAAGACATAATGCTATTGTACACTTAATAGACTACAGTATAGTGTAAACGTAGCTTTTCTATGCACTGGGAAACCAAAAATTCATGTGACTAGCTTTATCGCAATATTCTCTCTATTGTGGTATCTGGAACCGATCCTGCAACATCTCCAAGGTATGTCTGAACTTACTTCGAAGACAATCCTTCGGATGTTTTTCACATACAGTGTCACATAATCATCGATGTAGGTGGACAGGTTGCTGGACTGTATATCATACCAATTCAACATCAAAGCTGCTTCATTTTCATTATTTCCACTCCATGTGATGACGGAGGGATGAGATTTCAGTCTCCTGACCTAAAATTGAAGAAAACATAAAATAATTTTCAAATGCTCAACATAAGAGAGCTCAGAGCTGTAATTACTCATAAAGTTACAGCCATTGTCTTTCTGCACATGTATTTTTATGTGCCAGGAACTCATCAGAAAATGAGCAGTAATGTTACATGTGGGAAGACCTTTTAAGAAATCGCTGAGATTCTTTTTATCTAGATTTTATAAACATTGAGAAAATAGGGTTCCTCTTCTCGCCATATAACTAAAGAAATTGTAATCCCTTTCATTAAAAGAGAAAAATAAATCAACCTCATCGTTATCTGACTTGCCACAAAAAGGTTCTAAGAAATACAAAAGGCAGGAGAAGTTACGTTACAAGGCTTAGCTTCTCAAGAGCAAGTTGGAGTTTTCTGTGAAGAAAGAAATGAGGCAGAACAAACACTACCGCTGAGAGAGGAACTGAAGTTCCCACACAGTTTCCACCAAGATCAGAAAACCAGGACAGTTAGAGAGGGTTTTACAAAGCAAGTGAGTACCAGAGACACTCTGAAAGTTAAGGACAAATATATGGAATATTCTAAAGGAAAAAAGATTAGGACATCAAGAGGCTGTCCCCTGAAATAACTATCAATGTCCTGTCTTAGGAAATCCACTGGACTTCCCTGGTGGCACAGTGGTTAAGAATCCGCCTGCCAATGCAGGGGACACGGGTTCAAGCCCCGGTCCGGGAAGATCCCACATGCTGCAGAGCAACTGGGCCCGTGCGACAAAATTACCGAGCCTGTGCTCTACAGCCCGCAAGCCACAACTACAAGTAAGTCACTGAATATATCTAAACACAGAAGAAGAAATTAGGGAATCTGAAAATCCTGCCTGCCTTAAGAGTTGAGGTCTGAGTGAACTGGGCTCACTGCCAGCCCTACATAAACGTGAAAGGATCCAGTTCTTCTGACACACTGGAAGATGTAGCCCAGCAGAAGAAGGCAATTAAAGCTCTTTGCCAACAGCAGAGTGAGTCAACAGTCAAGGGAAATTCTTTTCAAACATGTTTCAGCAATATAACCTCATTGGTATTTATAGCTTCTCTTGCACTGTAATGGACGGTTACGTGATGGATCCCAGCCGATGTTCTCTCCGTGGTCTCCATTCAATATGCTAAGTAACCCATACATGAAGTAGAGACGCAGTAAGTATATCTTAAAGAGATATATCTCATTAAAAAAATTAAAGTCTTGTGTTTTTTCTTAACCAGTCTTATAAACAGTATTTCCTTATTTGCCTCTGTATATGCCCATGTAAGTGAGGGCTGTGACCAACTGTGACAGGCATGTTTATAGTACTGATGAAAACACAAATACAGATACTGAAGAGACAAAAAGCTTCAGTGACTCTGTGCTACACACACCCTTCGAACTGACCTAGAATTTTCCGGTGAGCTTTACTTTAAAATTTTAATAAACTCTGCAATTAAAAAGTTCTCCTCTTTAAAATATATAAAAGAACTGAAAACACATAGATATCATATTTTACTTGTGTGACAGAAAATTAAAAATAAAACTGACATGTTTACAACCTACATAACTATAATTAATATTTTAAAAGTTATTCATTCATCCATCCATCTATACATCTGATGAATAAAACAGCCAGATCATGGGGACATACAGGGAGGAACATGCCCTAGGCCTCAGGGATATTATAATTTTGATGCAGTGACAAAATATTGAAAACGTAATTTCAAGTGTGATGTATGTCACAAAGGGAAAATGACCTAATCTAGACTTGCAGACATAGAAAGCTTCTTCCCAGAGAGTCATGCCCAAGGTGAGACGGGCCAGAAAAACAAGAGCGAGGTGGTCCACAGGAGAGGGTAATAGAGAAGGCGCTCCGGGGCACAGAGAGTACGGGGGCGCTTGATGAGGCTGGAGAGGGAGGCTGAGGCAGGATAGTGCATGGTGAGGATCTTTACTTTTATCTGGAGGGCTCTGAGCAAGGGATGATTCAATGTTCATTTTCTAAACTTCAGAAAACTACAGAAAACAAATTATGACATGGTGAACTATTATAAGGCAATCACACTTATAACACACAATCCAGCCAAAGAAAGAAAACTTTACCAAGCACCCCAGAAGCCCTCATGTACCCCTTCCTAATCGTAGCCCCTCCTTCCTTCCAAAAGTAACCACTATCTTGAATGTTATAATAATCTTTTTTTTTCATTTCTTTTGGGTTTTCACACAAAAATACATTCACAGACACTCTAATTACGAACTCGTGGATTTTAACATACTTGATGGATTTCGATCCACTGACATTCTTATTCTTATTGAATTTCAAGTTGTCCCACTTTTGGTTGGTCAGAGTCTCATCAAAGTTCTTTTAACATATCTTTGATAGCTTCCTTGTTATTGGTATGCCAAAATATTTCAGGACCATCTAGTATACTTCTTGTCCCAGACTTGGTATCAGCCATTTCTCTAAGAACCCTTCTCTTAGTGGGATTATTTCAATATAAGAATGCTCAATATGACTAGGTTGTTCAGTTTCTAGGTCTTTTCAGCAGACAGAGCTAGGATACAATCACTTCTTTGCATTCATAGATCTATAAATATAAAAGTGCTTATATGTGGAATGTAAAAGAAATCAAGGAGTCAAGAATCACTTAAAATTTTTGACCTGAGAAATTCAAAGACTGGCATCGCCATTTATTGAGGTGGGGAAAACTGCAAGAAAAGCAAGTCTGGGGAAGGTAATATAAGTTTGGTTTGGACATGTTACATTTGAGATTCCTATTAGACCTCCAAGTAGAGGCACCAAGTAGGCAGCTGGATAATAAGAACGAGGAATTCAGCAGATGAGTCAGGGCCAGGAATAAATCTGACAGTCATCAGCCAATAGGAAGAGTTAAAGTCATGAGACTGGGTGGAATCGTCAATTACCTGACTGATTTTTTTCATGGGATTTAGTAAAGAGAACAACAAAAAGAAACAAGGAGAAGAAACTAAACACAACACTGTAAATCAACTATATTTCAATAAAATTTTTTTTAAAAAGAAGAAACAAGGAGAGGTTTAACAAAAGGCAGAACTAAAACTTAAGCCTTTACTTCTACTTGAAATGGTAATAACATACCTGGTAAGCAACTTCTGCTCTCACTGAATCCATGAAATCCTGATCAGTTGGGTAAAGCGCACAGGCAAACATAAAATCCTGCCATACCTATCAAATCAAATAAAAGGCAATATAGCACTTCCATAGATTTTACTGCCCAGAAAGAAATTCTTCATTCTGAACTTTGGGCATTATCTTTCATGCAAATGAAAAATCAACTTAGCCCGATGAGTGTGATCATTTGAGCATCACAAAGCATGAGGTACTGGGAAAGGCACTCACAGACTCTCTGGAACTGTAGGGAAACCTGAGAAGAGAAAATGTTAGGTAGGCAGAAAAGAAAAAGAAGAAAAGGGAATTCAAATAATGAAACAGTGCTTGTGCTGAGGGGAATATGAAATTCAGTAAGAAGCTTTCTCCCAACCCCTCCTCACTCCTGATTCACTCTGATTTTCACCAGGAATTTGGTACTGAGTGATGGCCCAGACTGTTAAGAAACATATTTTGTTTATAAAGGAATTAACTTCATGGCCAAAAGGATTACTACATGGACAGTTTAGAAATGAAACCACTTAAGTGCATTGCTAGGGAGGCCATTACGACGCAGTAGTTGGCCTGACTCAGAACATCAGTTCCACCATATACCCACTGTGTGAGTTTGGGCTAGTTAACTTCTCCACGTGTCAGTTTTCCTACCTGTAAAATGGGGATAGAGAACAACAGTAACTACCTCAGAGAGTGGGCATGAAGCTAAAATAAAATAATAGCTGCAGAGCACTGAGAACAACGCCTGGAATATTACAGAATATTGTCACATCATCATGACCATGAGCATTGTCAATATTATTAAAATTACTACTCTGCTATGAAGTGCTTTATATTTTAGAACTGTAATACTAGAACTAAAAGACTATATTTCCTTTGCTTAACCCTCACCAATGCAAACTGTGTTCAGAGTACTTAATGACAATATTAAGCACAGCTATTAAAATTTAATTTTATCATTTTTCTTCTCTCTAGGTCTTGTTAGATCTCCTTAAAGTTAAAACTTTTTAATATTTTATTTTCTTTTTTATGCTTACCCTCCTATCACAAAGATAATTACAAAGAAAATATAGATATATGCTTAGATATAACCAATACGCAGAATGTCTATCATTTAAAATAATTATGATATTCACTATCAACTATGGCTCAGGGTTTGCGAGATGCCATTTATTCCTTTGCAGAAAAGTGGAACATCATTCCTGGCTCTGAGAAAAGAAGGAATGGGCTATGATATCACTTATACGTGGGATCTAAAATATGACACAAATGAATTTATTTATGACACAGAAACACAGACATAGAAAACAAACTTATGATTATCAAAGAGGAAGGAGCTGGGGAAGGATAAATTAGGAGTTTGGGATTAGCAGATACAAACTACTATATATAAAATAGATAAACAACAAGGTCCTACTGTGTAGCATAGGGAACTATATTCAATATCCTGTAATAAACCATAAAGGAAAAGAATATGCATATATATGTATAACTGAATCACTTCACTGTACACCTGAAACTAGCATAACATTGTAAATCAACTACACTTCAATGAAAAAAAAAACACAAAGGAATAGGCAATATCACCCACTCAGAACACTGGAGGTCAAACTGAGGATACAGTAACAAATCAACAAAGAAAATAATGAGCTGTCAATTACTCACCATTATTCCCAGTTCATCACAGAGTTCATAGAATTCATCCTGCTCATAAATTCCTCCTCCCCAAACCCGGAGAGCATTCATGTTAGCATCCACAACAGACTGCAAAAGGAGCCGTAATCTACAGAAGAAGTTTTAAAAACAAATGCCAATTTGAAACCTTGGGGATGTTAAAAAAAAAAAAAAAAAGATAAAAAAACCACATTGTGGTTGATAAACACATTTCAAATAGCTGTTAGAAGGACACATTTTTAAATAATGATGGTTTGGATACAACGCTAAGTGAAGAAAGTGAGACAAAATTATATACACATTAACTGTGACCACATTAAATAAACAAACCTACAGAAAAATTACGGGTGAAATCTTTTCTCTGCCTTCCAAATTTCAGTCATGCTATTACACTATTTTTAAAACTAAATTTTTGTTTGTTTTCTTTTTGTTTTTTCTATATGTATTTTTTAATATCTTTATTGGAATATAATTGCTTCACAATGTTGTGTTAGTTTCTGTTATACAACAAAGTGAATCAGTATACATATATCCCCATATCCCCTCCCTCTTGAGCCTCCCTCCCACCCTCCCTATCCCACCCCTCTAGGCCAACACAAAGCATTGAGCTGATTTCCCGGTGCTATGCAGCTGCTTCCCACTAGCTATTTTACACTTGGTAGTGTATATATGTCAATGCTACTCTTCCACTTCATCCCAGCTTCCCCTTCACCCCCTGTGTCCTCAAGTCAGTTCTCTACATCTGCGTCTTTATTCCTGCCCTGCCACTAGGTTCATCAGTACCGTTTCTTTAGATTCCATATATGTGCATTAGCATACAGTATTTGTTTTTCTCTTTCTGAATTACTTCACTCTGTATGACAGACTCTAGGTCCATCCACCTCATTACAAATAACTCAATTTCGTTCCTTTTTATGGCTGAGTAATATTCCATTGTATATATGTGCCACATCTTCTTTATCCATTCATCTGTCGATGGACACTTAGGTTGCTTCCATGTCCGGGCTATTGTAAACAGAGCTGCAATGAATATTGTGGTACACGACTCTTTTTGAATTATGCTTTTCTCAGGGTATGTGCTCAGTAGTGTGATTGCTGGGTCATATGGTAGTTCTATTTGTAGTTTTTTAAGGAACCTCCATACTGTTTTCCATAGTGGCTGTAACAATTTACATTCCCACCAACAGTGCAAGAGGGTTCCCTTTTCTCCACACCATCTCCAGCATTTATCATTTGTAGATTTTTTGATGATGGCCATTCTGACTGGTGTGAGGTGATACCTCATTGTAGTTTTGATTTGCATTTCTCTAATGATCAGGAATGTTGAGCATGCTTCCATATGTTTGTTGGCAATCTGTATGTCTTCTTTGGAGAAATGTCTATTTAGGTCTTCTGCCCATTTTTGGATTGTGTTGTTTCCTTTTTTGATATTGAGCTGCATGAGCTGCTTGTAAATTTTGGAGATTAATCCTTGTCAGTTGCTTAATTTGCAAATATTTTCTCCCATTCTGAGGGTTGTCTTTTCGTGTTGTTCATCGTTTCCTTTGTTGTGCAAAAGCTTTTAAGTTTAATTACGTCCCATTTGTTTACTTTTGTTTTTATTTCCATTTCTCTAGGAGGTGGGTCAACAAGGATCTTGCTGTGATTTATGTCACAGAGTGTTCTGCCTATGTTTTCCTCTAAGAGTTTTACAGTGTCTGGCCTTACATTTAGGTCTTTAATCCATTTTGAGTTTATTTTTGTGTATGGTGTTAGGAAGTGTTCTAATTTCATTTTTTACATGTCCAGTTTTCCCAGCATCACTTGTTGAAGAGACTGTCTTTTCTCCATTGTATATTCTTGCCTCCTTTGTCAAAGATAAGGTGACCATACGTGCGTGGGTTTATCTCTGGTCTTTCTACCCATTTCCATTGATATATATTTCTGTTTTTGTGCCAGTACCATACTGTCTTGATTACTGTAGCTTTGTAGTATAGTCTGAAGTCAGGGAGCCTGATTCCTCCAGCTCCGTTTTTCTTTCTCAAGATTGCTTTGGCTATTCGGGGTCTTATGTGTTTCCATACAAACTGTAAAATTTTTTGTCCTAGTTCTATGAAAAATACCATTGGTAATCTGATAGGGATTGCACTGAATAGAACTACCATATGACCCAGCAATCCCACTACTGGGCATATATCCTGAGAAAACCATAATTCAAAAAGATACATGTACCACAATGTTCATTGCAGCACTATTTACAATTGCCAGGACATGGAAGCAACCTAAATGCCCATAACAGATGAATGGATAAAGAAGATGTGGCACATATGTACAATGGAATGTTATTTTCTGCATCTATTGAGATGATCATATAGTTTTTATCCTTCAGTTTGTTAATATGGTGTATCACATTGACTGATTTGCATATGTTGAAGAATCCTTGCATTCCTGGGATAAACCCCACGTGATCATGGTGTATCATCCTTTTAATGGGTTGTTGGATTCTGTTTGCTAGTATTTTGTTGAGGATTTTTGCATCTATGTTCATCAGTGATACTGGCCTGTAATTTTCTTTCCTTGCGACATCTTTGTCTGGTTTTGGTATCAGGGTGATGTTGGCCTCATAGAATGAGTTTGGGAGTGTTCCTCCCTCTGCTATATTTTGGAAGAGTTTGAGGATAGGTGTTAGCTCTTCTCTAAATGTTTGACAGAATTTGCCTGTGAAGCCATCTAGCCCTGGGCTTTTATTTGTTGGAATATCGTTAATCACAGTTTCAATTTCATTACTTGTGATTGGTCTGTTCATGTTTTCTATTTCTTCCTGTTTCAGTCTTCGAAGGTTGTCCTTTTCTAAGAATTTGTCCATTTAATCCAGGTTGTCCATTTTATTGGCATAGAGTTGGTTGTAGTAGTCTATAACACTTTGTATTTCGGCAGTGTCAGTTGTTACTTCTCCTTTTTCATTTCTAACTCTGTTGATTTGAGCCTTCTCCCTTTTTTTCCTGATGAGTCTGGCTAATGGTTTATCAATTTTGTTTATCTTCTCAAAGAACCAGCTTTTAGTTTTACTGATATTTGTTATTGTGTCCTTCATTTCTTTTTCCTTTATTTCTGATCTGATCTTTATGATTTCTTTCCTTCTGCTAACTTTGGGGTTTTTTTGTTTTTCTCTAATTGCTTTAGGTATAAGGTTAGGTTGTTTATTTCAGATTTTTCTTATTTCTTGAGGTAGGATTGTATTGCTATAAACTTCCCTCTTAGAACTGCCTTTGCTGCATCCCATAGGTTTTGGGTCATCGTGTTTTCATTATCATTTGTTTCTAGGTACTTTTGATTTCCTCTTTGATCTCTTTAGTGATCTCTTGGTTATTTAGTAGCGTATTGTTTAGCCTCCATGCGTTTGTATTTTTTATAGTTCTTTTCCTGTCATTGATATCTAGTCTCATAATGTTGTGGTCAGAAAAGATTCTTGATATGATTTCAATTTTCTTAAATTTACTGAGGCTTGAGTTGTGACCCAAAATGTGATCTATCCTGCAGAATGTTCCGTGTGCAGTTGAGAAGAAAGTGTATTCTGTTGTTTTTGGATGGAATGTCCCATAAATAGCAATTAAGTCCATCTGGTCTAATGTGTTATTTAAAGCTTGTGTTTCCTTGTTTATTTTCACTTTGGATGATCTGTCCATTGGTGTAAGTGGGGTGTTAAAGTCACCCTACTATTACTGTGTTATTGTTGATTTCCCCTTTTATGGCTGTTAGCATTTGCCTTATGTATTGAGGTGCTCCTATGTTGGATGCATAGATATTTACAATTGTTATATCTTCTTCTTGGATTGATCCCTTGATCATATAGTGTCCTTCGTTGTCTCTTATAGTAGTTTTTATTTTAAAGTCTTTTTTGTCTGATATGAGTATTGCTACTCCAGCTTTCTTTTAATTCCCATTTGCATGTAATGTCTTTTTCCATCCCCTCACTTTCAGTCTGTATGTGTCCCTAGGTCTGAAGTTGGTCTCTAGTAGACAGCATATATACGGATCTTGTTTTCATATCCATTCAGCCAGTCTGTGTCTTTTCGTTGGGGCATTTAATCCATCTACATTTAAGGTAATTATTGATATGCATATTCCTATTACCATTTTCGTAATTGTTTTGGGTTTGTTTTTGTAGGTCTTTTCCTTCTCTTGTGTTTCCTGCCTAGAGAAGTTCCTTTAGCATTTGTTGTAAAGCTGGTTGGTGATGCTGAATTCTCTTAACTTTTGCTTGTCTGTAAAGCTTTTGATTTCTATGTCAAATCTGAATGAGATCCTTGCTGGGTAGAGTAATCTTCGTTGTAGGTTTTTCCCTTTCATCACTTTAAATATATCTTGCCACTCCCTTCTGGTCTGTAGAGTTTCTGCTGAAAGATCAGCTGTTAACCTTATGGGGATTCCCTTGTATATTATTTGTTGCTTTTCCCTTGCTGATTTTAATATTTTTTGTGTTTAATTTTTGTTTCATTCATATGTGTCTCAGCGTGTTTCTCCTTGGGTTTATCCTGTACGCGACTCTCTGCATTTCCTGGACTTGACTGTTTCCTTTCCCACGTTGGGGAAGTTTTTAACTATAATTTCTTCAAATATTTTCTCAGACCCTTTCTTTTTTTCTTCTTCTTCTGGGACACCTTTAATTCGAACGTTGGTGTGTTTAATGTTGTCCCAGAGGTCTCTGAGACTGTCCTCCATTCCTTTCATTCTTTTTTCTTTATTCTGCTCTGTGGCAGTTATTTCCACCATTCTATCTTCCAGCTCACTTATCCGTCCTTCTGCCTCAGTTATTCTGCTATTGATTCCTTCTAGAGTATTTTTTTTTTTTTTTTTTTGCGGTATGTGAGCCTTTCACTGTTGTGGCCTCTCCTGTTGTGGAGTACAGGTTCTGGACGTGCAGGCTCAATGGCCATGGCTCACGGGCCTAGCCACTCCACGGCATGTGGACACAAACCCATGTCCCCTGCATCGGCAGGCAGACTCTCAACCACTGCACCACCAGGGAAGCCCTAGAGTATTTTTAATTTCAGTTATTGTGCTGTTCATTACTGTTTGTTTGCTCTTTAGATCTTCTAGGTCCTTGTTAAATATTTCTTGTATTTTGTCTATTATATTTCCAAGATTTCGAATTATCTTTACTATCATTACTCTGAATTCTTTTTCAGGTACTTTGCCTATTTCCTCCTAATTTATTTGGTCTTGTGGGTTTTTATCTTGCTCCTTTGCCTGTAAGATATTTCTCTGTCTTCTCATTTTGTGTAATTTACAGTATTTGAGGTCTCCTTTCCCTCGGCTGCAGGGTCGTAGGTCCTCTTGCTTCTGTTCTCTGCCCGGTGGTGGGGTTGGTCCAGTGTCTTGTGCAGGCTTCCTGATGGGAGGGAATGGTGCCTGTGTTCTGGTGGGTGAAGCTGAGTCTTTTCCCTCTGGTGAGTAGGGCCGTGTCAGGTGGTATGCTTTGGGGTGTCTGTGAGCTTAGTATGGCTTTAGGTAGTCTGTGTGCTGATGGGTGCATTTGTGTTCCTGTCTTGTTGTTTGTTGTGAGGCGTCCAGCACTGGGAGCTGCTGGCAGTTGGGTGAAGCTGGGTCTTGGATTCAGATAGAGGCCTCCGTGAGAGCTCTCCGAGATTAATCTTCCCTGGGGCTGGGAATTCTCTACTGGTCCAGCATCCTGGACTCAGTGTTCCCACTCCAGAGCCTCAGGCCCGACTTCTGGTCGAGGGACCAACACCCTGCAAGTCGCTTGTCCCGGCAATAAAGGGGTTTAAAAAAAAAAAGAAAACAAAGTCTAACAAAACCCCAGACAAATGGTAAAAAGTAAAATCAAACAAATAGAAACAGAAACAAGGAAATGCTCACACACAAAAGAAGCAAAAACAGAACCAAGTAAAGCAAATAGCAAGAGAATAACCAGACAAACAAAAGAACCCAAGACAAAATCAAGCAATTAAGAAGAAAGCCGACAAAAACCCAAAACCAAAAAACAAAACCACAGCAGAGTGCCAACCGAAGAATGAAGCAAGGAAACAAAACTGAAAAAAATGACATTTTAAAGAAGAAAAAGAAGAGAAAGAGAAAGGGGAAAGAAGACAGAACAGAAAAGCAACATAGAAACAGAAATCTAAAAAAGTAATAATAAAGTAGAAAATATATTTAAAAAAAAAAGACAAACAAAACCCCAGAGAAATGTTAAAAACAAAACCAAACAAACAGAAACAAGGAAATACACACACACGTAAAAGAAACAAAAACAGAGGCAAATAAAACAAAAAGCAAGAGAACAACCAGACAAATAGAACTCAAAAATGAAATCAACTAGGATTAATACTAACAGAAACACATAACCTAAAAACAAAACCAAAGCAGTGTGCCCACTGAAGAATAAAGCAAGGAAATAGAACAAACTGATAACAATGATTTAAAAATAATAATAAAATAAAAAGGGAAAAAACACAGAACAGAAAAGCAAAATAGAAATGGAAATATTAAAAAAAAACTGAAGAAAAAGAGGAAGAAAAAAATTAGGGAAAAGAACACAGAACAACAGAAAAGCAAAGTAAAAATAGAAATGTATAAAAAAAAATATGTTATAAAACACAGAGATCCCAAAAGACTAAATAAAAAAAAAAAAAACTAAAACAAGAACAAACAAAAAAAGAAAGAAAAAGAAACCAAAGGAAAAATAAAAAAAGAAGCCAGAACCAACAACAGAATGAATCAAAACATAATAAAATTAATAGTAATAATTATGTTTCCCTGGGGTACCTGCTGTGAAGGTCCTTGCACACTCAGTGAGCCATAGTCCCCCTCCGCCTCCCCAGGAGCCCCTCCTCTGCCTCTGGTCTGGTCTCCAGAACTGCTGTGGGCCCTGTGGGGACCCCTCTGACTCTGATGTGGCCCACTTCCTGCGTGTGCTGCCCCCAAAGTCCACAGCTGCCAGAGCTGGACCGTTTTCATTTGTGGGAACACTCATTGTCTACTCAGATGTTCCATAGACACAGGGTCTTCCTAGCTGACCATGGGGATTTAATCTGCAGCTTGTACAGCTGATGGAAATATTTTCCATCCTCTTCCTTAGTCACCCCATCCCTGGGGTTCAGCTTTGGTTTTATCCCCACCTCTGCGTGTGGTCCACCCACAGGAGTCCGGTCCTGAGGCTGCCTTGGAGCTCTTGGGTCTGGCCCTGTGAGAACCGGGTGTAGAGGTGGTATGACTGCTTGGATCACGGGAGCCCCAGCGGCACCAAATGCACAGGGGAGCCGGCAGCCATGGGTACAAGAGATATGGCCCTAGTGAGGGCCTTTTCCAGGGCCCAGCATAAGGCATGTGAGGGCCAGCCCCGGCTGGGGTTTTTCTGGCACCCAGCCTAAGGCATGTAAGGGCCAGCCCTGAGAGGGTGGTTGTTTATTTTTTTAATTGCCCTGCAGCCAGCACGTGAGGGCCAGCTCTGAGGGGGCTTTTTTATGTCTCACAACCAGCACAAAAGAGCCAGCCCTGAGCAGGCTTCTTTTATTGTCGTCGGCAGGAGGCGACATGTGGGGAGAGAGAGATTACAATAGTGGCTCCTCCCCCTGCGTAGGACTCAGCAGTAGTCCCCTGCTTCCATGGCTGTCCAGTCTTCCTCCATAGGAATTCCCTGCTGCGGATTTCTTCCCTCCCGTCCTCTCAGTCCGTCTCCCCACAACCAACAGCAGTTCTCGCTCTGGGCCTGTTCTCCAATCCCCACACACCAGCTCCCAGCCCCCTTGCACACCTGTGAACACACATCCCAGTGCGGGGCACATAGGGCTGAGGTATGGACCGTCTGTGTAGTTCTCACTCTGTTCCGTCTGCCACAGATCAGCAGCTTCAAGCTCTTCCGACAGCGTCAAATGCTTCCATTCTGTCCCAGTGGATTTCCCCATCGGAGAGGGGGTATCCCCATTACAGAGGGGGTTTCTCCGCATTTGGGAATCTCTCCTCTGCTTCAGCTCCCCCTCCCAAGGGTGCAGGTCCCATTCCGCTTCCTCTCCTCCTCTTTCTCCCTTCCTTTTTTCCATCCTACCCAGTTATGCAGGGATCTTTATAGTCCTTTACATTGTCCAAGGTCTTCTGCTAGTTTTCAACTGACGTTCAGTGAGAATTGTTGCATCTGTAGATGTATTCCTGATGCATCCATGGAGAGAGATGAACTCCACGTCTACCTACTCCTCCGCCATCTTGAATCCTCCTAAATTTTTGTCTTAAAGTTACTCCTGTAGAAAAATACTGTAAACCTTGGAAAGTATGTGCTTATTTTATATAACCATTTCAAACTATATGATAAAAATCAAATTTTGAATATTAGTATTTAGCTCTCTCTCATTCCTTTTTACAATTCCTCCAGTCCAGTATTCCTTTATCTAGTAAACTTCCTTTCTGCGTTTCCAATTTCTATTGACATCACCCTCAGGTAAGTACAGAAATTTGCAGCCACGTTGAGAGTATGTACCCTCCATTTCCAGAACAGCATTCAGAAAGGAAGGAGAAAGGCCAATAACAGGATGACCACACACTCAGAGCACTGTGCTCCCAGCAAAGCCACCTATGGGCAGGTTTACTAATTGACCCAACTGTGCTGTACAGCCACTGCCAACCTGCCAGGAGTGGAAAGGAGCATTTGAAAAGGAGAAGAGTCAGCAAATTATCTGTGTTGTGTCTGGAGAATGATTGCATTTTCATATGAAATTCAAAACATTATACACATTTTGAAGTAAAAGGATATTACTACAACTTTTGGCAAAATTAGAGTTTACTTACCAGCCACATCTACATTCTAAACATAAGATATACGTCAATGCATGTTTGTACATTTAAATAAGTTAAATTTGTTTATTTTCACTTCACAAAGCTTATTTTCACTGTTACAAAGATAGTAGTTTATAAACCTAATCAGGAAATACTTTCTTGTTAAATTCTATTCTCAAAGCTTCAGAAAAACACTTTGAATTTTTAAATTTCTTTAGTTCTCTTTATTAAGGTAAAATTGAAAGACTGTGCAAATACCTTAGCATGAAAAGGTAAATATGGGTTCCTATTTCTTTTTAAGTGTGCAAAAAAAAAAAAGGCATTCTTCAAAAAAAAAAAACAAAAAAATCCAAATTTAATCATATTTTTCCCCCAAAGGGGCTAACTATCCAAAATGTGCATTAGTCATTTTCTTGTTCCTCTAGAAAAAATCTATAAACGTTGGATGATTTCAGCAGTCTCAAATAGTTTAGCTGTAAGACTACCTATAGCTCATGAGAATGAAATAAATGATTTTAAAATCCTTTCTAAAATTTCCATCATCCTAGAATTATATATTACCTCTTGGTTCCTTCCACTGGAACTAAAAAAAGTTAAAATGAGTAGCTCTTAAGCTCTGTGGGACTGATAATATGAAGAGGAACAAGAAATAAAAGATGATAACTTACAAGGCAGAGGTTACTCGATCCTGGAATGAATCTGGGGGAATCCAATTCGAGCCTTTCAGAAATATTGGAAGTCCATTAATTTTGAAGTAGAAACTCAGACCACGGGATCCTTTTATGGGCTCTTCTATGAGTTCCACTGTCCTAAAATAAACCTGTTATTAACAGAATTAAATAATGAATATGAAATTTAAAACATAAGCATATGACAAAACCAAACTGTATTGTTTACTATAGCCTTAAAAAAATAAGCAAAAGAGTTTTTTTTTTTTTTTGCGGTACGCGGGCCTCTCACTGCTGTGGCCTCTCCCTCTGCGGAGCACAGGCTCCGGACGCGCAGGCTCAGTGGCCATGGCTCACGGGCCCAGCTGCTCCGCGGCATGTGGGATCCTCCCAGACCAGGGCATGAACCCCTGTCCCCTGCATCGGCAGGCGGACCCTCAACCACTGTGCCACCAGGGAAGCCCCCAAAAGAGATTTTTTTTAAAGTAAACTTCTGAGCAGTTTACAGGAACATAAATTAGTGTTAATTTTCTATCTGCTATGAAGTACTTAATATGGAAGTGCACATTTTAGAAAAAATATATATAAAGAAATTATTGCCAGGTCCTGTTATTTCTCTTTGAAAAGAAAAATACAGAAACCATTGAAGAGTGAAATATACTGTAGCCTTCCCCAAGATGTAGGCATTTGCAATTATGTCAAAAGAAATATATTTGAGATAACACTTCAAAATTAAAATAAAAACTGATACTATTTCACAAAAGTGGGGAAAATATGTCACCAGTTAATCTGATGCATCTTTGAAAAACACATTCTCATTTCAGTGTTATTAAAATGTGCCAAAACATGAATTTTAGAATCAAAGAAATACAATACAAGGTATTTCATAATCTAACAACTTTCCAGTTTTGATAGCACATTATTATAAAGTCATTTTGCTTAATGGGCAATTTAGTCCTAACTAATTATCACATCAAACTCAATGTCTGAGACAGCACTGGTATGGAGACTGGAGATGTAAGTGGTGCTCCAACTGGAAGAAAAGATGGAAGCACACAGTCCAGTGTTATCCTTGCTACGTGAGAAGAAGCTGAGACCTTTGTCCCTGTGACAGTCCAGCCAGGTTTCCCTACAGTTAAGAAGTGAGCAGCAAGACCCTAGATAGCAAAGATTGACACTCTTATCCAAATCTTCATTCTTTCCAGCCATAAACTGGATCAAGTACTGAGAGACACATTTCTATACCAACAAAGCCCTGTCTTTAAACCAAGATTATGCATTTCTTCTCTAGTTAAAAATAATTAATAAATCAACTTATTTCGTGTAATAAAAGGTCCACCATTCTTCCACTTTCTGACTCTTGCCCTAATTAATATGACATGACAAAAGATATCAGAGTTAACTTTATGAGAAGCCACGGAACAAGGCCTGGATGAGGAGGATCTTGACATGGAATTACTACACCTGTTTTAGGATGCAAAAAAATAATGGTTACTGCCAGAGGTAACTTTTTTTTTTTTTTGCGGTACACGGGCCTCTCACTGTTGTGGCCTCTCCAGTTGTGGAGCACAGGCTCCGGAAGTGCAGGCTCAGCGGCCATGGCTCACAGGCCCAGCCACTCCGCGGCATGTGGGATCTTCCCGGACCGGAGCACGAACCCGTGTCCCCTGCATCAGCAGGTGGACCCTCAACCACTGCACCAACAGGGAAGCCCCAGAGGTAACTTTTAAAACATCTTGATGGTAGATTCAAACATCTAGAACAGCAGTTCTTTAAATGTGGCCAGGGGACCATGAGATCCCTGGGAACCTTTCAAGGGGGTTCCTGAGTTCAAAATTATTTTCACAGTAAAGCTAAAACATCATTTGCCTTTTCACTCTTACTCTCTTTTGAGTGTACAGTGGAATTTTCCAGAAGCTATGTGATGTGTAATGACATGGTCATTCTGACAGCTAATGGAATGTGTGCTTGTGTATTCTGGTGTGTTCTACTTCTCTAGCAGAGGTTGAGGGTATGAAGAGGTACATTTCCAGAGATTAACTCAATTTGTTCTCAGTACTATTGTGCTCTTACTAGCTGCCGCTGGTTATTCCTGCTATGATCTCTGTAGCCTCATTACTGTTCAATAAATTCTTATTTTGAATCTCAAAGTTTTCCTTGCAACTTACACAAAAACACAAAAGGACTAGGTACTTTTGTTAACTGTTTCATGTAATATTCTTAAGTTTTCAAATAAAAACAAATTTTAATTGAGACTCATTTAAACAATATTTTATCTCATTCTAAAAGAAAACTTACTTTTAATATGCTTTTCCCTAATTTTTGTCTTAAATTGTTGTCTTAAAATGGGATTAGAAGACTAACATTCTCACCTACAACCACACTGTCTACATTTAAAAGTGCTGAAAAAAATGAACCTGACATATCAGAGAGTCTTCTGACTCAAGGAAGGGAGGAATCTACTCCAAAGAAACTGGGTGAAATGATAAATAAGAAATGAGATTGTGATGAAAGCCATACTGCCCTCCACTTTGTAGATGTTAATAATTTATCTTATTGTATCTTATGCAATGGAACACTTAAAAATAATATTTATGGTGCCAGTTACGTTGTAGTATCATTTTGAGACCAATCATTCTAAGTATAAAGAAAAAGAAACTGAATATTTTAAACTTAGACGGATAAACTCTTCAAAAGGCTAACATTCTTTATTACGTTGTAATACATTGTTTTACATCGTATTATAATGTTTTAAAAACTAGCAATGACAAAAAGCACTAGAGTATCTCATAGGGTTGGTTTTCACACTGCATTTGCTGGAGAAGCACACATATTAGCTGAGAGAGTTTTACAATGGGTAACACTGCTGGTGCCATGGCAAAAATCAAGGCAGTGCCTCCAAACTGTGCTAGTAGCCACTGTATCCTTCACTTTCATGCATTATTGGAGCGGGAGCGGTGGGGGGCAGTTTCACTTCAGGATGTCCTTGATAAAGCAATAAAAATTATTAATTCTATTAAACCCCAACCTTGAGTACACATCACTGTACTAGACTGTATGATGAAATAGGAACTATGAATAAAGCATCACGCACGATGGATGTCTTAAGGAAAAGTATCTGGGCCACAGTTTGAGTTGTAAGCTGAATTAGCCATCTGGTTTATAAAACCTGGTTCTTTTAACTTGAAAGAACTTCCAGACAAACTATGGTTATTCAGACTTGGTGACTTGGTAGACATTTTCTTGAAAATGACTGAAGTGAGTCTTGTCAGTTCAAGGCAAGTAACAGTTAAAAATTAGGATTTAGTAAAACTTGTATACACAACCATGAGCTTGACAGCTTCCCAAAAGTCATCAATGGTAATGTTAACAAATTTGAATGTGATTTATATACTAAAATGGTTTAACATTTGAAAACATTTAAAAATCTCTAGACGCCAACATTTTTCAAATAACCAATGTATTATATTACAATAACATATATGGATAAAAAATCCATTATGGGAAGCAAGAAGAACTACAATCCTTCAGCCTGTGGAACAAAAACCACATTCACAGAAAGACAGACAAGATGAAAAGGCACAGGACTATGTACCAGAAAAAGGAACAAGATAAAACGCCAGAAAAACAACTAAATGAAGTGGAGATAGGCAACCTTCCAGAAAAAGAATTCAGAATAATGATAGTGAAGATGATCCAGGACCTCGGAAGAAGAATGGAGGCAAAGATCGAGAAGATGCAAGAAATGCTTAACAAAGACCTAGAAGAATTAAAGAACAAACAAACAGAGATGAACAACACAATAACTGAAATGAAACCTACACCAGAAGGAATCAATAGCAGAATAACTGAGGCAGAAGAATGGATAAGAGACCTGGAAGACAGAATGGTGGAATTCACTGCTGTGGAACCGAATAAAGAAAAAAGAATGAAAAGAAATGAAGACAGCCTAAGAGACCTCTGGGACAACATTAAACACAACAACATTCACATTATAGGGGTCCCAGAAGTAGAAGAGAGAGAGAAAGGACCAGAGAAATATTTGAAGAGACTATAGTCGAAAACTTCCCTAACATGGGAGAGGAAATAGCCACCCAAGTCCAGGAAGCGCAGCGAGTCCCATACAGGATAAACCCAAGGAGAAACACGCCAAGACACATAGTAATCAAATTGACAAAAATTAAAGACAAAGAAAAATTATTGAAAGCAACAAGGGAAAAACAACAAGTAACATACAAGGGAACTCCCATAAGGTTAACAGCTGATTTCTCAGCAGAAACTCTACAAGCCAGAAGGGAGTGGCATGATATACTTAAAGTGATAAAAGGGAAGAACCTACAACCAAGATTACTCTACCCAGCAAGGATCTCATTCAGATTTGATGGAGAAATCAAAAGCTTTACAGACAAGCAAAAGCTAAGAGAATTCAGCACCACCAAACCAGCACTACAACAAATGCTAAAGGAACTTCTCTAAGTGGGAAACACAAGAGAAGAAAAGGACCTACAAAAACAAACCCAAAACAATTAAGAAAATGGTCACAGGATCATACATATCGATAATTACCTTAAACGTGAATGGATTAAATGCTCCAACCAAAAGACACATGCTTGCTGAATGGATACAAAAACAAGACCCATATATAGCTGTCTACAAGAGACCCACGTAAGACCTAGGGACACAAACAGACTGAAAGTGAGGGGATGGAAAAACATATTCCATGCAAATGGAAATCAAAGAAAGCTGCAGTAGCAATACTCATATCAGATAAAATAGACTTTAAAATAAACAATGTTACAAGAGACAAGGAAGGACACTACATGATGATCAAGGGTTCAATGCAAGAAGAAGATATAACAATTATAAATATATATGCACCCAACACAGAAGCACCTCAATACATAAGGCAACTGCTAACAGCTATAAAAGAGGAAATCGACAGTAACACAATAATAATGGGGGACTTTAACACCTCACTTACGCCAATGGACAGATCATCCAAAATGAAAATACATAAGGAAACAGAAGATTTAAATGACACAATACACCAGATAGATTTAATTGATATTTATAGGACATTCCATCCAAAAACAGCAGATTACACTTTCTTCTCAAGTGCACATGGAACATTCTACCGGATAGATCACATCTTGGGTCACAAATCAAGCCTCAGTAAATTTAAGAAAATTGAAATCATATCAAGCATCTTTTCTGACCACAACACTATGAGATTAGAAATGAATTACAGGGAAAAAAACGTAAAAAACACAAACACATGGAGGCTAAACAATACACTACTAAATAACCAAGAGATCATGAAGAAATGAAAGAGGAAATCAAAAAATACCTAGAGACAAATGACAATGAAAACATGATGATCCAAAACCTATGGGATGCAGCAAAAGCAGTTCTAAGAGGGAAGTTTATAGCTATACAAGCCTACTTCAAGAAACAAGAAAAATCTCAAGTAAACAATCTAACCTTACACCTAAAGGAACTAGAGACAGAAGAACAAACAAAACCCAAAGTTAGCAGAAGGAAAGAAATCATAAAGATCAGAGCAGAAAAAAATGAAATAGAAACAAAGAAAACAATAGCAAAGATCAATAAAACTAAATGCTAGTTCTTTGAGGAGATAAACAAAATTGATAAACCATTAGCCAGGCTCACCAAGAAAAAGAGGGAGAGGACTCAAATCAATAAAATTAGATATGAAAAAGGAGAAGTTAGAACAGACACCTCAGAAATACAAAGCATCCTAAGAGACTACTACAAGCAACTCTATGCCAATAAAATGGACAACCTGGAAGAAATGGACAAATTCTTAGAAAGGTATAACCTTCCAAGACTGAACCAGGAAGAAATAGAAAATATGAACAGACCAATCACAAGTAATGAAATTGAAACTGTGATTAAAAATCATCCAGCAAACAAATGTCTAGGACCATATGGCTTCACAGGGGAATTCTATCAAACATTTAGAAAAGAGCTAACACCCATGTTTCTCAAACTCTTCCAAAAAACTGCAGAGGAAGGAACACTCCCAAACTCATTCTATGAGGCCACAATCACCCTGATACCAAAACCAGACAAAGATACTAAATAAAAGAAAATTACAGACCAATATTACTGATGGATATAGATGCAAAAATCCTCAAGAAATACTAGCAAACAGAATCCAACAACACATTAAAAGGATCACACACCATGATCAAGTGGGATTTAACCCAGGGATGCAAGGATTCTTCAACATACGCAAATCAATCAGTGTGATACACCATGTTAACAAATTGAAGAATAAAAACCATATGATCATCTCAATAGATGCAGAAAAAGCTTTTGACAAAATTCAACACCCATTTATGATAAAAATTCTCCATAAAGTGGGCATAGAGGGAACCTACCTCAACATAATAAAGGCCATATATGACAAACCCACAGCAAACATCATTCTCAATGGTGAAAAACTGAAAGCATTTCCTCTAAGATCAGGAACAAGACAAGGATGTCCACTCTCACCACTATTATTCAACATAGCTTTGGAAGTCCTAGCCACGGCAATCAGAGAAGAAAAAGAAATAAAAGGAATACAAATTGGAAAAGAAGAAGTAAAACTGTCACTGTTTGCAGATGACATGATACTATACATAGAGAATCCTAAAAATGCCACCAGAAGACTACTAGAGCTAATCAGTGAATTTGGTAAAGTTGCAGGATACAAAATTAATGCACAGAAATCTCTTGCATTCCTATACAGTAATGATGAAAAATCTGAAAGAGAAATTATGGAAACACTCCCATTTACCACTGGAACAAAAAGAATAAAATACCTAGGAATAAACCTACCTGGGGAAAAAAAAAAAACCTATGTAGGGAAACAAAAGACCTGTATGCAGAAAACTATAAGACAATGATGAGAGAAATTAAAGATGATACCAACAGATGGAGAGATATACCATGTTCTTGGATTGGAAGAATCAATATTGTGAAAATGACTATACTACCCAATGCAATCTACAGATTCAACGCAATCCCTATCAAATTACCAATGGCATTTTTTATGGAACTAGAACAAATCATCTTAAAATTTGTATGGAGACACAAAAGACCCCGAATAGCCAAAGCAGTCTTGAGGGGAAAAAAAACAGAGCTGGAGGAATCAGACTCCCTGACTTCAGTCTACATTACAAAGCTACAGTAATCAAGACAATATGGTACTGGCACAAAAACAGAAACATAGATCATTGGAACAAGATAGAAAGCCCAGAGATAAACCCACGCACCTATGGTCAACTAATCTATGACAGAGGAGGCAAAGATATACAGTGGAGAAAAGACAGTCTTTCAATAAGTGGTGCTGGGAAAACTGGACAGCTACACGTAAAAGAATGAACTTAGAACACTCCCTAACACCATACACAAAAATAAACTCAAAATGCATTCGAGACCTAAATGTAAGACCAGACACTATAAAACTCTTAGAGGAAAACATAGGAAGAATGCTCTTTGACATAAATCACTGCAAGATCTTTTTTGATCCACATCCTAGAGTAATGGAAATAAAAAGAAAAATAAACAAACGGGACCTAATGAAACGTCAAAGCTTTTGCACAGCAAAGGAAACCAAAAACAAGACGAAAAGACAACCCTCAGAATGGGAGAAAAAATTCGCACATGAATCAACGGACAAAGGATTAATCTCCAAAATATATAAACAGCTCCTGCAGCTCAATATTAAATAAACAAACAACCCAATCCAAAAATGGGCAGAAGATCTAACTAGACATTTCTCCAAAGATGACATACAGATGGCCAAGAAGCACATGAAAAGCTGTTCAACATCACTAATTATTAGAGAAATGCAAATCAAAACTACAATGAGGTATCACCTCACACCCGTTAGAATGGGCATCATCAGAAAATGTACAAACAACAAATGCTGGAGAGGGTGTGGAGAAAAGGGAACCCTCTTGCACTGTTGGTGGGAATGTAAATTGATACAGCCACTATGGAGAACAGTATGGAGGTTCCTTAAAAAACTAAAAACAGAATTACCATATGATCCAGCAATCCCACTACTGGGCATATACCCAGAGAAAACCATAATTCAAAAAGACATATACACCCCCAATGTTCACTGCAACACTATTTACAATAGCCAGGTCATGGAAGCAACCTAAATGCCCATCAACAGACAAATGGATAAAGAAGTTGTGGTAGGGCTTCCCTGGTGGTGCAGTGGTTGAGAGTCCACCTGCCGATGCAGGGGACGCGGGTTCGTGCCCCGGTCCGGGAAGATCCCACATGCCGTGGAGCAGCTGGGCCCATGAGCCATGGTCACTGAGCCTGTGCGTCTGGAGCCTGTGCTCCGCAACAGGAGAGGCCACAACAGTGAGAGGCCCACGTACCGCAAAAAAAAAAAAGAAGTTGTGGTACATATATACAATGGAATACTACTCAGCCATATAAAGGAACGAAACTGGGTCTTTTTTTTTTTTTTTTTTTTTTTGGTACGTGGGCATCTCACTGTTGTGGCCTCTCCTGTTGCAGAGCACAGACTCCGGACGCACAGGCTCAGCGACCATGGCTCATGGGCCCAGCCACTCCGCTCATGTGGGATCTTCCCAGACCGGGGCACGAACCCGTGTCCCGTGCATCAGCAGGCGGACTCTCAACCACTGCGCCACCTGGGAAGCCCATGGGTCATTTTTTGAGATGTGGATGGATCTGAAGACTGTCATACAGAGTGAAGTAAGTCAGAAAGAGAAAAACAAATATCATATATTAACACATGTATATGGAACCTAGAAAAATGGTACTGATGAACCAGTTTGCAGGGCAGAAGCTGAGACACAGATGTAGAGGAGAAACGTGTGGACACCAAGGGGGGAAAACCGCAGTGGGGTGGGGATGGTGGGGTGCTGAATTGGGCAATTGGGATTGACATGTATACACTGATGTGTATGAAATTGATGACTAATAAGAACCTGCAGTATAAAAAAACAAACAAACAAAGAAAACAACTAAACTTTCTTTGGGTTATTTGTATGGAAATATGTTAATATAAATGTTTCAGACATTACATGAAATTTCTAAAAATCTTATATGTTCTGGTATAATGTTATAAGTCATAATTCTAGTTATTACTTTAAAATGTATATCTCAGAAATAACTAAATTTCCTTGTTAATTGCATTATTATGAACTTTCATCAAATCTTTAACCGTGGTCATTTTTAAGTCTTTTGTCATTTACAGACAGTTCTGGGTGTATTCTGATGCTTTCACAAAAATGTTCCTATAAAAGGGTTTCATCTTCAAGGAATTCATGGAAAAGACTCTGACAAGTACAGGTTTCTGGTAACTGACTATACTGCTGAACTGAATGAATAAGCATTTTCAGAACTCTAATGGAAAACTGATGAACTCATAAAAGTGCTAACAAAAGATCAAGATGAAAAAAAATTAATTACATGCAACTGAGTGAACTGATGAGGATGATTATAATTTTTGTGAGTTTCTGTTTGAATAAAAAAAAAATCCCACAAGGACTCAGAGGCAAAAAATACACAAATCAATTTTCACTGCAAAGTAAAGGAGCTGTTACAGTGGAGGATTACTGGACTGAATGTCAATATTATGACATTGTATGAGTGTGTTTCGTGTTTGGTAATTGCAATCACTGTTGCTTTTGCTGTGGTCATCCATTTACAATGCTTGCTGTCAGTTTATTTATCTCTTGTAAAAATAAAATACAGTGTGTGTGGAAAAAAAATCCATTATGAAGAAAATGGTCTCATACCATACACAAAAATAGACTCAAAATGGCTTACATACTTAACTATAAGACATGACACCATTAAACTCCTAGAAGAGAACATAGGCAAAACATTCTCTGACATAAATCATACCAATGTTTTCTTAGGTCAGTCTCCCAAGGCAATAGAAATAAAAGCAAAAATAAACAAATGGGACCTAATCAAACTTACAGGCTTCTGCACAGCAAAGGAAACCATAAACAAAATACGAAGACAACCTATGGACTGGGAGAAAATATTTGCAAATGATGCAACTGACAAGGGATTAATCTCCAAAATTCACAAACAGCTCGTGTGGCTCAATATCAGAAAAAACAAATAACCCCATCTAAAGATAGGCAGAAGATATATATAGACATTTCCCAAAGAAGACATACTGATGGCCAACAGGAACGTGAAAAGATACTCAGCATTACTAATTATTAGAGAAACGCAAATCAAAACTGCAAGATACCACCTCACACCAGTCAGAATGGCCATTATTAAAAAGTCTACAAATAACAAATGTTAGAAAGGGTGTGGAGAAAAGGGAACCCTCCTGTACTGCTGGTGGGAATGTAAATTGGTGCAGCCACTATGGAAAACAGTATGGTGTTTCCTCAAAAAACTGAAAATAGAGTTGCCATATGATACAGCAATCCCACTCCTAGGCATATATCCAGACAAAACTATAATTCAAAAAGACACATGCACCCTTATATTCATAACAGCACTATTCACAATAGTCAAGACATGGAAACAATCTAGAGGTCCATCGACAGAAGAATGGATAAAGAAGATGTGGTACATGTATACAATGGAATACTACTCGGCCATAGAAAAGAACAAAATAATTTGTGGCATTTGCCCATTTGTGGCAACATGGATGGACCTAGAGATTATCATATTAAGTGAAGTAAGTCAAAAAGAGAAAGACAAATACCATATGATATCACTTACATGTGTAATCTAAAATGTAATAGAAATGAACTTATCTATGAAACAGAAGCAGACTCAACCAGATAGAGTGGTTGCCAAGCAGAGGGGGAAGGGATGGAGTGGAATTTGGGGTTAGCAGATGCAAACTACTATATATAGAATGGATAAATAACAAGGTCCTACTGTATAGTACAGGGAACTATATTCAATATCCTGTGATAAACTATAATGGAAAAGAATATTAAAAAAGAATATATATATATATGTATAACTGAATCACTTTGCCATACAGCAGAAATTAACACAACATTGTAAATGAACTATATGCTTCAATTTAAAAAAATAAAAATCCATTACGAGTGCAAGATATACCAATAGATTTTAATGCAACAGAGTATAAACAGCTCATCAAAATGGTTTTAGGCTCCACATTGCAACTAACCTTTAAGAAACTACCACTTGTTAAGTTCTAGTGCAGTACCAAAAAATACCTACAATTACCTGAAAAGGCTATTAAGATACTCCTCTTTTCCAACTATGTTATCTGTGTGAGGCCAGAATTTCTTCATATATTTCAACAAAAACAATATATTGCAAATTAATTGAAAGTAGAAGAAAATGAGAATCCAGCTGTCTACTAATAAGCAAGACATTAGACATGTAAAACAATCATTATTCTCACTAAATTTTTTTATTCTATAAATATATTTACTTTTAATAAAACGACATATATTAACATGTCATGGGTTTAGTATTGTGAGTTGAAATGAATAAATAAAGATTTAAACCTCTGCTTTAATATTTACCCACAAACAAAAGCACTTTAGGGTCCTCAATAATTTTTAAGAATATGAAGCAGTTGAGTCCAAAAAATTTTGAGAATCACTAATCGAGAAAAGAGAACTCACTTATTTCTTTATATCCATTAATGCTACAAATAGTATTAATGATAAAACACATCTTCTAACATAGTTTTTCATTTCTGTGCAAATTTTCTCATGAAAAGACAGCTATCCCTATCTCCCAGTTCCTACAATAAAATTTTATGACCCCAGTCAAAGTAAACCCTAACCCAACTGACAGCGCCTCCGCCTCCGAGGTGAAGCAGTAATTACCAGGCACGTTTCCCTCTGCACATTCTTTGAGAGGTTAAAGGCTGGTCTGTCTATGATTAGTGTCAGTAAAACCATGTCCTCTGGCAATACTGACAGGTAACATAAAAGCCTTCTTCTACAGCAAGTGATTTTACCTCAGAGAAAATAATGGGCTCTGAGAAAGGTTTCTTGAAAAGACCCCTGAGTAACACATTTACAACCAGAGTGAATATACTATCTCCCTACAAAATCAAAAATATTTTAAACAGCTCAACAAAGTAAGTTACTGTCTAAAAGTAGAAGAGGGTCTAAATATCTAAGAACCTAAATGTGTAAGTCAAGCAGTTTGAATTTAAAAAATTTTTCATTTCCAAACTTTTCTATCTAAAGTTGAAGGTTCTATTGGCAAGTCACTAAATTACTTTTTAAATTAGCTTCATGATCTCATTTTTAAAATAGAAGGATTAACTTTAAAAGTACAGGATAGCTGAACACATTTTTTTAGACAAGAGTTAGGAATATCTTAACTAAAGGGCTTAAGAGGTTTGTGACTAATAAGTAAATACCATATACTTCTCAAATTTCTTTCTCTGGCAGACCAGACAGATGCTGATGTAATGAAGCACTGATTCATAAACTGAGTATTACTTCTCAGCTGTCTATAGTCAAATACTTAAAAAGCTGTCATAGTATCACTACATTTTCAAAAGAATAAGTTTCTTCTTTTTTTAAAAAAATAACTTATTTCTAAACATTGGCAAGTGTTAACTGAAATATTTTTCAAATAATTTTCATGCATTTCCGAAGTACACTTTCTAAAACAATTTCATCTCTACTGTCATGCATTTTTAGTGACAACCAACCCCACATTTCTCTCTGCTCTGAAAGTCCTCTAACATGCAGAAATACTGAGAAAACTGGTGCTGGATCTCCACAAAGAGCTCTCCTCAAACAGACCTGCACAAGAACATGCCAGAGTGGCTCTCCTTGTTGTGACCTAGAAGTCTGCAGACAGCAGCACAACCAGAAGTTAACAGATTAAAGTTCACATCAGCATAGTTACCTGATTGATATCTTTGTAGCCAGATGTATATTTCGTGTATCTGACACTAGATAGGATCACTTTTTAACATACCCCTCTTCTATATGACAAAATTATTTTCAGTAATAATAATGAAATAAAATGAATAATGATGGTGGCCAGAAAAAATGCAGACACTGAAAGGTCTCTTGTATTTAACTCCATATGAATAATCACACCGTTTTTTAAGTAAAATAAATGTTAGAGTATAAAAAAGGAAGAAGTACTGGATTCATGAATTTGATTATATTAATTTTTTTAAAAAAGAAACTAACATCTACATATTGGTTTGTTATAGTAATGGATAATATTTGCTAATTTGAGCCTTAACTTCTAAAAATGTCAAGAACCTTGTCAAGGGCTTCCCTGGTGGCGCAGTGGTTGAGAGTCCGCCTGCCGATGCAGGGGACACGGGTTCGTGCCCCGGTCCGGGAAGATCCCACATGCCGCGGAGCGGCTGGGCCTGTGAGCCATGGTCACTGAGCCTGCGCGTCCGGAGCCTGTGTCCGCAACGGGAGAGGCCACAACAATGAGAGGCCCGTATAGCCAGATTTGTCAATCTATCCTTGAATAATTGATGGAAAAACACATTTTATTAATTTTAATTTAGAAATGTTCTTTCAAATAAAGCCAAAGATATACAATATTTTGGGAAGGTATTAGATAAAAAGATAAGTCTGCCAGAGATTCATAAAAATTCCTCTTCACATTAAATTCCAAAAAAAGCTTAAGTATCCATGTCCATTTCCTTGAGATCCATTCAAACTGCTTACAAATGCCCCTGGGTTCAAAATTTTTCCACTTCTCAAGTATTTCTTCTGCAAAATCAGAGAAAATGGCTGAATGATAGTGAACACAGATATATGATCCATTGCTTTAGAGCAAATCTCCAGCTCTTGGTGAAAACGGTTGGTATAATTCAACATTGCTATTTTGATTTCTTCAGGCAACGTAAGATCAGCATCTCCTGTTGTTTCTCCCGGCACTCTTCTTCAAATTTTTATTCTTTTTTTTTCTATGTAAATGTCCATTTCCTTACAGTTTGTTTTTGAAAAATGAATAGCCTTCAAAATTTCTGTGCACTTATCTTCAAAGACAAGTTTTAAAAGCTTGGAATTTCACTGTACATTGCTCAAAGCATATATATTTGTATCTGATTAACCTCATCTAAAATTCTACACTAAGGAGAGGGAAAAAAAAAAAAGATAATTCAGACGAGAAAACCCACACTAGCAGAGAACAAAATCTGAGCTGATTCACACATGTCCACATTTGCTTTGGCTCACACAGGACTTCAAAGTTGAGATTAGCTTTTCAAAATTTAGCTTTATGGTGCCCTAGCTTCATAATGAGCATTCCTTTTGTCTAGGAAAGACTTTCTGCAGCTTTTTCCAATGATGAGGTGAGATTAAAAAGAATGAATAAAATTTTTCCAAACTTCCAGAAAATGTCACACATGAAGAAATGTTTCCAAAACAGCAAATTCTGCAAGGTTCAAAGAATGATTTTCAGGAGGCAGAAAAAATATATAGGATTAATCTCTTTGATTTTTGTATGAACTCCACTGTGAATACTGGCCATATACGCAGTACTCCTATAGAGCTGACCACAACAGAGGTTTAGAAAACCTCTAAACCTTTAGAAACAACCTCCTGTTGTTTCAAGATATCTTCTGTGAGTACGGAGGCAGTCTTTCCAGAAATAAAAGAATGACTTCTGTATTTCAATTGTACCACCTTCTCTACAGACCTATATGATTAAGTCACACAGTTGATCTCTGTATGAAGCATCTGGAGTGCTATCAAAAAGATTTCCAAGGTACTTTGGGGTTTTTTAATATCTGCCGCTACTAAAGCATATCACTGATGTCATGTTTTACTTTGATTCTTTAGTTTTAAAACAATTATCAAGTAAAAGAAGAATAAATTTCAACTCTGAAGGTATTAAAATTAGTAAAAGATTTCATATATGAACCCAAATATGCACTTACCAAGCAAAATATTGCATATTAACACATCATAGTTAACACTTTTCTCTATTTCAAGTTTTTTTAAATAACAAGTTTTTTAGAGCAGTTTAGGGTTCATAGCAAAAGTGAGCGGAAGGTACAAAGATTACCCCCTGACCCTACACATGAATATCCACCCCCATCATCAACATCCCCCACCACAGTGGTACATTTGTTACAATCGATGAACCTATATTGACACCTCATAATCACCCTAAGTCCATAGTTTACCTTAGGGTTCACTCACAGTGTTGCACATTCTATGAGTTTGGACAAATACATAACAGCAAGTATCCACCACTATGGTATTAGAGTAGTTTCACTGTCCTAAAAATCCTCTGTGCTCTGCCTATTCATCACTCCCTCTTCCTCCCGACCCTCGGCAACTACTGATCTTTTAAATTTCTCCGTAGTTTTGTCTTTTCCAGAATATCACATACTTGGAATCATTTACAGATGGGCTTCTTTCCCTTAGTGATATGCATTTAAGGTTTCTCCATGTCTCTTCATGGCTTGATAGCTCATTTCTTTTCAGTGCTGAGTAATATTCTATTGTCTGGATAGACCACAGTTTATTACTTTATCTACTTAAGGACACCTTGGTTGCTTCCAAGTTTTGGCAATTAGAAATAAAGCTGCTATAAACATTTATGTGCAAGTTTTTGTGTGGACATAAGTTTCCAACTTCTTTGGGTAAATACTGAGCAGCTTGATTGCTGGATCATATGGTTAAGAGTATGTTTAGTTTTGTAAGAAACCACTAAACTATCTTCCGAAGTGACTGACTGTACCATTGGACACGCCCACCAGCAATGAATGACAGCTGCTGTTGCTCTACATCCTCACCAGCATTTGGAATTGTCAGTGTTCCAAAGTCTGTCCATTCTCATAGATGGTAGTGTTATCTCATTGTTGTTTTAATTTGTATTTCCCTGACGACATACGATGTGGGGTATCTTTCCACATGCTTATTTGCTATCTGTATCTCTTCTCTGGTGAGATGTCTGTTAAATGTTTGACCCATTTTTTAATTGGGTTATCTGTTTTCTTATTGTTGAGTTTTAAGAGTTCTTTACGTATTTTGTTTAACAGATGTGTGTCTTGCAAATATTTTCTCCCATCCGTGACTTGTCTTCTCATTCTCTTAACATTGTCTTTGGCAAAGCAGAAGTCTTTAACTTTAATAAAATCCAGCTTATCAATTATTTCTTTCCATTTAAAATTTTAAACATAAAAATAAGAACTCCAAGAGGTCACAATAAAGTAACTCAGGTTAAGTTTCTTCTTTTTTATAACTACTGTGCTACTGTTTCTAATCTACTTTTAAATGCAAGAATATGTAATAAGACAGGGACTAGGGACATGAAGTATGCCCAAAACAAGTTTAAACAATTCCAAACGGTTATGAACATACTTTCAAAATGACTGTATGAAGCTAAGTCCCCATGAGCCTCGGGACAACCATATAAAAGTTCTCCAAATTCACTTCCATGTAGAATATAATATTTATTAGAGGGTTAATAATAAAAATATGCTATGTTGAAGCCTACACATATGGTATTAAAACTCAAGTACAATTGCACACATGGGTAAAACAGACCAACAAAAGATTTTGGGGGGAGGAATATTTTATCACTGATGTTGCACAGAATTGCCAGAACATACTACTAATAAAAGACAGGCCACCTGTCGTCTACACACAATGCAACCACTTGCTGCCTACACCCAATGCCAACTGCTGCCATAGCCCACTCTGGGTAAGCCACTGCCTGTAGCCATTTTGGAAATGTTTAACTTTGACAGGGAGAAAGATAAAAGAAAGGTGTACTGAGTTGAGCAGTGTTTCCTCAAAATACATGTCATTCAGAAACTCAGAATGTGACCTTATTTGGAAAAACGGTCTTTGAACATGCAGTTAGTTAAGTTAAAATGAGGTCATACCAAATTAGGGTGGGCCCTAATCCAGTGGCTAGTATCCTTATAAGAAAAGCAGAGGGACTTCCCTGGTGGTGCAGTGGTTAAGAATCTGCCTGTCAATGCAGGGGACACAGTGCAATCGCTGGTCCGGGAAGATCCCACATGCCACAGAGTAACTAAGCCCATGAGCCACAACTACTGAGCCTGCGCTCTAGAGCCCGCGAGTCACCACTACTGAAGCCCGCGTGCCTAGAGCCCGTGCTCCGCAACAAGAGAAGCCACCGTAGTGAGAAGCCCACGCACCACAACGAAGAGTAGCCCCCGCTCACCGCAACTAGAGAAAAGCCCACGCTCAGCAACAAAGATCCAATACAGCCAAATGTAAAGAAATTAAATTAAATTATCAAAAAGAAGGAATGATTGATTTATTGATCTGAAGGGGTGATAATGAGATACAGCTAATTGAGAAAAAAAAAGAAAAGAAAAGCAGAGGCACACACAGGGAAAAGGCCATATGACGACAGAGGCAGAGATTGGAGTGATGCACCCACAAGCCAAGAAATGCCAAGGACTAGCAGTAACTACCAGAAGCCAGAGGAGACAAGTAAGGATCCTCCCCTGAAAACTTCAGAAGGAACATGACCCTACCAAAACCTTGATTTTGGACTTCCAGCCTTCAAAATTGTGAGAAAATAAATTATTTTTATCTTAAGCTACTCATTTGTTATGGCTGTCCTAGGAAACCTGGGAAATACAGAAGGAAACACACTTCACATCTCTGTGGACCCTCAGTATGGATCAAAAGTACAGAAGTGGTCAGAAAAACACCTTGATTATTCTGAATTCCATATTTTTTGGCTATGTGCTTTTAAGGTCTTGAGAGACCCAAGAGTAGCACTTTGAAAGAGGAAGTGGCACTGGGACCTCTTTCTGCCCTGTGCATATTGCAAAGATGAAACTGGGAACTCAAGAAACAAAGAACAAAGTGAAGTTTTTAAAAAACAAAACAGTAAAGGAAATCTCCGTTATTTTTCTAATTGTAATAGCTAGGGGCAATCTTTTACCTCTTCTGGCTTGGGAACTGTGCAGTATAATTTCTGATTGTGGAATACATATGATTACACTTTTTTCTTTCCCTACAGTAATTTAATTGGAGAATCTTGATGCCAGGTCAAATATAAACGGCAACTACCTTCTCTTGCTTTCAGCAAAAAGATTTACCTTATATAGGGAATACTTGGAAGAGTCTTACAAAGTAAGTTGTGCTAAAGTGAAATATCAACTAAGTGATTTCCTAGTTTTCCAGAAAGGTAAACCATAACAGTCATTCCAAACTATTTATTATGCCCTTAACACACATACTACCTAGGCAATTCAATACAATCAATTAGTAGAATACAAATATTCAATTAGAGCAGAAAATGGCAAAAACAGTCATGGGGAGGAGTTTCTTTTTTATTCCATTTACCCAGAGTAGCCTCTCCCACTACCATTTAGACACAAAACTTTCTTTTGTGTTAAAAAATCAAGTTGCTTTCCTAAACTGATAAAGCCAACTCTCCCAGACTCACATTCGAAGGTCCCTCTTGAAATAACTTGCTTGACAGACTTTATAATATCCCAACATTTGCTTTTATTTTTTAATTAATTTTTTTTTTTTTTTTTTTTGCGGTACGCGGGCCTCTCACTGTTGTGGCCTCTCCCGTTGCGGAGCACAGGCTCCGGACGCGCAGGCTCAGCGGCCATGGCTCACGGGCCCAGCCGCTCCGCGGCATGTGGGATCTTCCCGGACCGGGGCACGAACCCGTGTCCCCTGCATCGGCAGGTGGACTCTCAACCACTGCACCACCAGGGAAGCCCTAATTTATTTATTTTTGAAGTACTCATTAATTATCTCCCCTCATACTTAAACCATTTGCTCCGAAGTTACTCCTTTTAACAACACCAACAAAAATCTCAGTCATCAAGATATTCTTTCCCGTCCAAAAGAAATAGAGTCAGCACTTTCCCTTCCCCACAGCACCTGCATTCTTTTTCTGACCCAGTACATCTCTGCCTGCATGGGCTGCAACCAAAATCTGTAACTTCCCCAAGGCGTTCCTTCGGAGACTGTGCTGTCGTCTTCTGACGTGCCCAGTAAACAAAAGATTAAAACGCATACGTCTAATGTCGATGGAAGACAGGCAAGAAAGATATAAACCTAGCAATATGGATTTCAGTGAGATACTTTAAAAACAGAAATATTTTTGCATAAAGCAAGCCCAGGATAACAATGAAACCATCAGGAAACATGAGCAGTAGAGAGCAGGTAGGGAGAGGCCAGTGATGAAGGAAGAATTCCCCTCTGACGCAGTACCGAGTGTTAGCGAACATGGGAGCGTGCAGAGTAAAGGTGAAATACAAACACTTTGGAAAACAATTTAGCATCCTCTGTAAAAGCTGAACCCATGCCTACCCTATGATCCAGCAATCCCACTCCAGCAGGAATGCTGCTGGGGGCATATGTGCTCCGAGTGTCATACGATAAAGTTCATAGCAGCATTATCCGGGAAAGCCAAAACTGGAAACTACCCAAATTCAACAGCAGAATGTGTAATACAATGAAACAGTACAACGCAATGTAAGTAAACAAACTACAGCTACACACCACAACATATCTAAATGTCACAAATATAATGTTGAGCCAAATTAGCCAGTCATAAAAGAATATAAACTATGTGGTTCTATGTACATAACATTTAAAAACAGGCAAAAATAAAATATAGTGTTATAAGTCAGGACAGTGGATCTTCGGGAAGGAAAGGGGGCAGTGACTGGGGAAGCTTGCACAGTGGGGAAGCTCTGAGGTGCTAGTAATGCTCCTGTTTCTGGATCAGGATGACAGTCACGTGAGTGTTCATTTTCTGACCATTCGTTAAGTGTTCCATTTATGTTCTGGTTTTTTTCTCTTGTGTGTTATACTACACAATAAATAAATAAAAAGAAATCCCAGTCTGACACATTCCCACCAACTAAAGGCTGGAAAGAAATCAAACTGAGAGATTCCTGCCAGGAAACAGACAATGACGGCACATAGCAGTCGAATTTCTTGCTTGCTGAAACACTGGCAGGTCTGAAAACATTAAGAAATTCGGGACTGCCAAGAAACTGAATTCCCTGGAAGACCTACGCTGGATGGAAACAAAAGTGAATTAGGTATCAGCTCTCTTACCAAATTTGGCAATAACCTATACTTTTAATCTAAATTTCAAAAGCAAACATTGATTCCCGAAACTTGCAAAACAGCTCAAATTTTTAAAGCATCCTGGTTTCCTCTTTTGAGCAATCATGGAAGTGCAGGGAGGCACAAGAGATCATTCAATCCAACCTCTACCATCCCAGTCAAGTGGACAAATAGACAAACACTCTTTAGAGTTCCCACTGCCAATGAATTCTGAGATGTTCCTCAGTTACCTGTTCTAGAATAAACAACCTTGACTAGGGCATAGCCTCTCCTGAGAGTAACCTTGATCTTATATGCTCCACTTCAAGCTCTTGTCCTGCCCCACACCTAAATGAAAAAATACCATAGGGCTTCCCTGGTGGTGCAGTGGTTGAGAGTCCGCCTGCCTTTGCTAGGGGACGCAGGTTCGTGCCACGGTCCGGGAAGATCCCACATGCCGCGGAGCGGCTGGGCCCGTGAGCCATGGCGGCTGAGCCTGCGCGTCCGGAGGCTGTGCTCCGCAACGGGAGAAGTCACAACAGTGAGAGGCCCGCGTACCGCAAAAAAAAAAAAAACACAGTAGGAGAATATTTATAAATAAAATAATGTGCAAAGTCTGGTCCATTAAAAAATATAAATATACACATACCAGAAGCTTTTGAATGAATATAACTATTACTACTAATTATCTCTGAGTCGTGGGGTTGCAGAAGTTTTGTTGGTTTCTTCCTTTCCTACAAAGATCTGTATTGCTATTTTAACAAGAAATATACTTTTTTTTCACAAATATCTTAAAGTATTTGCTTACCTTAGCTGATTTTTCAAAACTTAAGCCTCCATCCAGCTTAAAAAGAACTGTCATGTTGTACCCAGTCTGGTTTCCATGTCCATGAGGCCACCAAGTTTCTATAGTAACACTCTTTTAAAAAATAATATATCAGTCTAAGTAATCTGTGGCATATTTTCAGCAAAATAATATAGTAATTCAGAGCATCACATCAATTTCTCATAGACAAGCACAGAGCAATATAAATCTCTCTCCTTGTATTATGCCAAATTATACAAATCCATAGATAATATTTAAAAATCAACATGCTAGGAGTTTAGCATGGATTAATATACCAGAAGGGAAGGGAAATAACAAAATAACATGGGCATTCAGAAAAACAGCTCTTCCCATTGCAACACTCAGCTAACATGTATTCTACATTCTTAACATTTAGAATTGGACTTTGAGGTTAACTCTTCTTTCAAGCCCAGAACTAGAAAAGCATTTTGAGTTCTTTATCTGAACAGTTACTGAATGCTGATTTGCTCTATCCTTTTCAGCTCACAATTGTCAATTAGAGGAATAAAAAAAGGTAAAATCCAGTTCACTCCTACTTACGAAAGATCATAAGTTTAGAATTAGAATTCTGTATGTAGAATAAGTACCAATATTCAAAATAGTTTACAAATACCAAAAATAATCACAGCATTGAAGTAGGATGCTTAGAATGTATTTTGGATTTAGGATACTCCAAATACTGCAAAAAAATTAAAATATAACACACCTGACTTTTTGAGAGGAGAGGATGCCAAATTAGTCACGTAACCTCCGTTTTCTTAATCTTAAAATTTGGGAAAATCATTCCTTAGCTTGCACACACACAAAATATATAACAGATTAAAAGTAAAGAAAAAAATGGAAAAAGTACACTTTTCTTTAATACTCAGGTCCTTTTTTCTAAGCATTTCTTTTGAACAACACTGCTTTTCATCTTAGTGCTTCTCGGGAAGTACCATCATTCACCTTGTCAATTTTCACAAAGAGTTTAACAATCCTTTCCCCATGATGAAGTTCAACGCTGTTTGTCTGTTGTATTTTTAATTCAGGGATGGCTATAATCGCTTGACCCAAAACTGGCTTTGAACTGATAACATCAAAAGAAGACTCTATTTCAAGATTCCACTCCTGGATATTATTATCTAAGGTACCAAGAGAAAAAGAAAAAATACATATATATTATGTAGGATTCACTGAAAAAAAGGCCAACGCAGCTTCTAAACTATAAGTGCTCCACAAATGCAATCCTGATCAAAAGTTCAGTGAAAATTCTCTTTTAATGTTTAGAGTTTAATCCTTAATTCCGAAGAAGAATAACCAAAATTATATTTTATATATACTTCTACTCTAAAAATGTTACAATCATAAGTCACAAAAACTTTATAAATATGGCACAAATAGAAAATTACAAATGAAAAGATAACATAAATCTTCCAAGATTTATCAGTCTTGATTTATCAAACATACTTGCTTGTTCCTTTTTATAAGGTAAAAACACTGAGGGTTTTTAAGCCATATAATAAGTTAGAAACTTAGGTGTATTAGAATTAATCCAATGTGGAAAAAATAAAGATGCATTTTAAATGTAATTATTTATCCAATAAATGTGTACTGAGAACCATCTAAGTGCCATGTTCTTTGCTAAGAGATGGGACTTAAACAGTCACCAGGGTAAATAAACATGGCCCCTGCCCTCATGAGCTAAGGGTCTAATGGGATGTGGACAAGTACAAATGTGTGATAATACTAGGATAGGAGAATCAAAGGTTGTTTAGAAAAATATTCATATTCCCTTTACCACATTTTTATTGTTCTTAAACAGAAGCACACACTCCAATCTGATCCAAAGCTGTTTATTTTCTAAAACATCCCTAAATCTTTGACAGCTACCTCACCTTTAACTCGAAATCATATTCCCTCTGGTTTCCCTCACTATCTCTTATTTCAAGAAATAATAATAGATAACATTTACCAAGATCTTACTATGAGCCAGGCATTGTTTTATGCTCTCAACAAGTATTAACTTATTTAAGCATCACACCATTGCTATAAGGTAAATTCCACTACTATCATCATTTTATAAATGAGAAAACTGAGACAGAGAAATTAAGTAACTTGTCCAAGATCACACAGCTAGTAAGTGGCAGATGTGAACCAAGACAGTCTAAAACTAGAGACCTCGAAAACATTTAACCTCTAAATTCTGCCAACTCAATCCACATAATTTCCCCCAAACCACATCTTAGTGGTGCTCAGGAGTTTTACAGTGGGCAGAGGATCTTATTATATAGGAGAACATTTAACAATGTCAAGCTATGCTAGACATCAAATATGTCCTTTGGCTGAGTCTTTGACCAAAACAGCACAGATTCACAAAACTGGTGAACTAGAAGTATGCTGACAGATCACCTGGTCTACTTTCCGATGTGTTTGATTCCCTCTAGACCACAGGCTAGCAAACTATGGTCCTTGGGCCAAATCTGGACCACCTCCTATTTTTGTAAATAAAATTTTATTGGAACACAGCTGCTATGGACTGAATTGTATCATTCCTCCCAAAATTCATATGTTGAAGCCCTAACCCCTAATGTGATTCTATCTGGATAGAGGGTTTTTTTTAGGAGGTAATTAGGTTAAATGAGTTCATAAGGGTGGGGTCCTATTCTGATAGGACAGTAGCCTTATAAGAAGAGGAAGAGATCCATTTCTTTCTTTCTCTCTCTCTCCCCGCACACCCCCTCAGCCCCCAACCACGTGAGAACACAACTAGAAAGTTGGCCATCTACAAGCCAGGAAGCAGGCCGTCAACACAAAGCAAATCAGCCAGCACCTTCATCTTGGACTTCCCAGCTTCCAGCACTGTGAGAAGTCAATTTCTGTGGCTGAAGCCGACCAGTCTTTGGTATTTCATCATGGCAGCCCAGCAGGCCAGACAGCAGCCACGCCCACATTTTACGTATTGTCTTCGGTCGCCTTCATGCTACAAAGGCAGAGTTGAGTAACTGCAACAAAGGCCATATGGCCCAAAAAGCGAAAATGCTCACTAGCTGACCCTTTACAGAAAAAGTTTGCTGATCTCTACCCTAAGATATTTCCCCCGAAAGGCCATTCTAATCTGTCTTTAATATCTTTAATATAATAACAAAAACCTCTGCCTCCCTTTCTGCTAGCCTTGACTATTGGAAAGTCGTCCTCTACACTGATGTGAAATCCACTTTTCTTTCATTTCCACCTAGAGATTTTAGTTCTGCCCTCTAGGCCTCTCCTACCAACCAATAACCACCAAGTTCAAGCACGCTCCCTGGGACTTCCCTGGCGGTCCAGTAGTTAAGATTCCGCCTTCCAATGCAGGTGGCACGGGTTTGATCCCTGGTCAGGGAACTAAGATCCCACATGCCGCGCAGCGTAGCCAAAATTTTTTTTAAAAAGGCAGGCTCCTTGGCCGTTTCCTATCACTTCTTCAGCAGAGAATCAGCTGCTTGTAAGGGCCTCCAGAAGGAAGACAAACAGAGTAATTCCCAAAGGTTACTGGCAAAATTGTCCAGTTTCTATTGCTTCTAACATGGAAGGTTCTAAAGTAAATCGGCACCCCTCTGGAGCTCATCCTGTTAACTCCCTCGGGTGCCACTAAATGAAAAAACGAAAGCTGAGGAATTAAAAACCCAGCATGAGGATTTACAAGCCTATCGTGTCATTACCAAATACCCTACAACAACATACTTTGCACTCTTTTCTTCTTCCAAATGAAGTACAACCGTTCCTTCCAGGAGGAGAATTCCATGGAGAATTTCAGTAGTTTAGGTTCACAGAGCATACTGAGAGTCTTAAATAATAATTTTCCTGGTATTACCTGGTCATTTCTTTTCACTGGCTAATTTTAAAATGTATAATCTTATTTCTAGTGAAGGAGAGCACTCCCTTATAAATCAAGACCCATTTCTAGAATGGAGCTTCCCAGCATATCTCTTCCAGCACTAACAAGTCATCCTTTCCTAAAGAATACCTATCACCCCCAGCTCTCCTGAAGTGGAACGCAAGATCATTTCAAAAATGGACAAAGTACCGGGGATGGGATAAGAAAGAAGAAAGTTTACTAAATGACTTAAAATCCCCTCCCAGGTCTCCCTCTCAAGGACACCAAGTTTTGCATCCTTCCTCACCCTGACTAATCAACCCTGGGCCCAAACAGGACAGGAACTCCTTATCAAAACAGGGTGGAGAGCAAGCTGATGAGCTCTCTCTACAACTTGAGGCCTTCCCTGGCCTGGAGCCTCAGCGATGTCCTAGCTGATGCCCTGCTCCCTGCAGAAGACACTACAGTCTATAGTTTGTTCCATTTAACCTCAACCAGGTGGGCAACCCAGGGCATGGCAGAGAATGTGGTTCTGGCCATTGACTCATTTTCAGATTCTTCCAAAGCTGATTCAGTGAGGTTTCTTCAAAAGCAAACAAACAAATCACCATGAGTCTGACTCAGATGGGAATTTGTAGAAAGGGTAACCAGCCTCACAGCCCAGATGAACGTGTGCTGCTTCTTCATGAAAACAATCTTCAGGAAAAACTCCAATTTGTGTAGATGTGGCCAATACATTTAACCTTTTCTTCTGCTTTAAATTTATTTGGCTGTGTCGGGTCTTTGTTGCGGCACATGGGATCTTCGTCGCAATGTGTGGGATCTTTTGTTGCGGCATGCGGGGTTCTCTCTAGTTGTGGCATGCAGGCTCTACAGCACGCGGGCTCGGTAGTTGCAGCACAGGGGCTTAGTTGCCCCGTGGCATGTGGGATCCCTACCAGGGATCAAACCCGCATCCCCTGCATTGGAAGGTGGATTCTTAACCACTGGACCACCAGGGAAGTCCCAGTACATTAACTTTTAAAACCTTCTAAAATGTGCCAGCTCCTTTTATAGTCCCATATAGTCCACTTCTTTGTCAAGATGTGGTCAGGATAAAAATTAAAAAAAAACAAAAAACAGCTTTATTTGGTTGTCTAAGAGAAAAAAAAAAGTATAGGAAGACATGGAGGTAGAAAAATAAGAAGACGGATGAATTACATTAATTCAAGTGTGTCCATAACTACAGAAAGAGTTACTCTCAAACTACACCTTAAGCCTTGCTTTAACTGATTGTAATTAAGCCTCAAATATCAGTACCTTCATTTAATCATATATCTAGCTTCAAAAAAAACTGGTTCTTCCACACTTATACCCTCACTAGGCTGTAATGAGTGCTGTAATTTACAAACACAGGGAAAGAACTGTAGAATGTTAGAGGCAAAAGAAACTTGGCCATCTCCTAGTTACTTTGCAGTTGTGGTATTTGAGGCCTTGACTGCAGAACTAGCTCAAAGCTCCCGAGCCAGTGGACAGGACAAGGGCCCAGGTTTCCTAACTCCAGTGCTCTCTACCTTCCACTCATCTCCCACAGAGGCGCCTATCAAAAAGAAAGACACTAGCAGGCACGCACAGATTGAAATTTGCATATGAATAATGAGGAAGACCAAAAGCAAAGGTGCTTTTTGTCCTTCAGAATCCTAAGTCCTAATAGCAAATATGTATAATGTGAAACAAAGCATTTGAAGGGACTGTAACCATAAAATATTAGCCTCTTAATATGAGCGTCTTTCTAAAAAAGAAAAAACACTGAAATCTACAAACATAAAGAATGTGTCTGACCTTCCACTAAATGCATAATTACATGGTGCCACAGTTCCTCCATTTGTCAAAACACTATCTTTGTAACCTAAACTACCTGACAAAGGCATGACAACAGTTATGTGAGCATTTCTGCCAAACAGTGGAAATATATTTCTTGAATAATTACCGTCTGTGAAACTTGACAGGCACTATAAATTATACCCCAATCACAAACAGCAAAGATGTTGAATCTACTTAAAGAAACAAAATATACCCGAAGGTCACAGTTAAGAATACAGGATGGGGCTTCCCTGGTGGCGCAGTGGTTGAGAGTCCGCCTGCCGATGCAGTGGACGCGGGTTCGTGCCCCGGTCCGGGAAGATCCCACATGCCGCGGAGCGGCTGGGCCCGTGAGCCATGGCCGCCGGGCCTGCGCGTCCAGAGCCTGTGCTCCGCAACAGGGGAGGCCACAGCAGTGAGAGGCCCGCGTACCGCAAAAAAAAAAAAAGAATACAGGATGGCATTTGGAAGGGCTAAGAACCAGCAGGGACATGCAAGCACACTCAGGTCAGCATGGGATGGATCTGCAAACATTGGTGGACGGCTCATGTAAGATGTAAAAGATGCTTCCTCTCACTGGGGGGCAAGCTATTCAAACATGGCTGCCCTGATTAGGCCTACTGAGCGCCTCCCAGCTCCGCCTCCTACCTGCTCGCTTCATCTTGCATCTTTCATAGGTGATGCAAAGCTGCAATGAAGAGATAGCCTTGTGCATCTGAAGGAACAGCAATGACAACGAGCCACAGAATGGTGAAATTCAAACATAGGATACATCCCCATGCTCCTGCCAGAATTAGAGGACAGACTACAGTAGCTGCTTTTCAAAGAGCTAACAGCTTGCATTAGCCAGAAAAGCAGGCTTATAGTTAGTTACAACAGCTGTTTTCCCCTTCTTTCCCAAGCAGCAAGATCTCCTTGCCTATTCAGCAGGACAAAATCCTCAAAGATGAAATCAAAACAAAACAGACACAAAGCAAAATCCCGCCACCCGCCCCCCCCACCAAACAACATAAATTGGTAAGTTCTAGAGAAAAAAAAAAATCGACTTACACAACAAGGCAGCTACTCAGAGATCATTCAAGCAACCTACCTACCCATAAATATATTTTCGAGGGTGAATACCATCATTTTATGGGTAATGAAAAAGTGATTCAAAATGAATGTAAGAAAAAAGTGAATGCATGCTTGCATTCAAAAAGGAATGCAATAAACAAGGCACTGAGCAAGACTGACAAATCTTTGCTACGTTGTAATATTATATTCTCTATATTAAGCTGTAAGCAAAGGGCAGCAATGACCTTCAATAAAGGCCACTATTGGGCAGGCTAGGGTCTAGCTAGGAGCTAGGCCCACTCTTCCAACTCAAAGCCTATGTCTTCAAGAATGAAGAGACGGGGTGCTTTAGGCTAAGGCCGCAAGTAAATGTGGATACGGTCGGGAAGGCAGCATCTCTGAGGAACGGAATTGCCCAAGCACAGGTCAAAGACCCACAGCTCACCTCAGCTCAACAGGAAGATATACATGTTGAAAAACATCTCTATTTTATTTCTTTCTAACTGCGGTAACAGAAGATTAAACAATGCAGTGTTTCATCAGAACATACTTATTATATATTTGGACTTAATATGTCTATGTAACCTTAAGAAAAGTTCATAAAACTAGACAACCATCCCTCCCTAACAAATTTTAGGGCCTAATATGAACAATTTACATCAGATTACAAATATGAAAGACTTAGCATGGAGATGATCAATAAATGAATATATGTCTATCTCTCTCTCACACACACACACACACAGACATTCAAATAAATATTTTCTAATGACGTTTTAGAGAAAGTCACATCAATAAGTTGGTATCTCTCAAAACCCAGATAAATGACAAGAGCCTAAGAGATAATGAGAGTAACTCTTGTTTCCCTTTGACCTCAGTATTTTTTCCAAATATAAATTTGCTTTTATTACCTTAAATATTAAGAATATGTGAAAATCATTTAGGAAGCTGAGGTTAGGGCAAAATCAAACAAATGACCAAAGGATATTCAAAAGTATAAAAGTTTAGAAACCACTATGCTAAGGATTAAGAATGCAGAAAAGAAAAAAAAAAAATATATATATATATATATACATAAAGCAAATTAATTCACAAAAATTTCAAGTTAGTTTTTAAAAGTCTAACAGCCTTTTTTCTGTCATATTTTATACAATTAAACTGGGGAACTATGGTTGGTCATTTGGTCTTTAGGGTTAAACTGACTAATTTTAAATTAAGAAATAAATTAAACATTTGGAAAAGCAAAAAGGTTATTTTCTTCTAGCCTCAATAGGCAGAAAGCAGAAAGTGCTACAAAGTCAAAGTAGTTTAGCCTTTCATAATAAGCTGGCTGAAATTACTAGATACTAGATTAGTTTAACTGCTTTCTTCCCTTATTATAGAGACAATATAGGCTCAATATAAAAATTTAGAAGAATAAAATACAAACTATCTGTAGTACTATTATACAGAGATTAGCCACTGCTTGCATTAGTTTTGACTAACCTCATTTCACACTTAAATTTTAAAAATGAATACAGTATTTGATTTTAAATAAAAATTACATGTATCTACTTTTGATTATGAACTAATCCTTTTAAAAAATGTTTAGTAACTCTCAATGCCTGCCTCAAACTGTGTACCAAATAAATGCAAAAAGTATCCAGAATATATTAGTTTATTCTCTATTATTTTCAACTTCTAAGTTTCTATTGATTTCAGTAATGATTGCTATCTTCCAAATACTAACTGAAAAAAAAAATTCTGAAAAAATCCTAAAGGAAGTTCCTCTCCTAATGCTTTCATAAGTTTATGCTTCAATTTTCTCTATTACATCAAGTAACCAAACTGAAATCTATAAAATTAATCAAAAATATAAGAATTACTGCTTAATATGCACAGGACACATCTTCTGAACAGGAAAGATATTCTTCCCTATGTTAAGTACAAAATATATTGTAGTCATAAAACATCAAAAATGTAGTTGATATGGATAACTGATTACACCGAGTCTAAATTAAATTTTAAGCATCACTTAAATTGATTTAATTCAAATAAAATTCACTCAGTCACTAATGGTGAATAAACTGAACCCTAATGACTCATACTCAGGAAGAAATGTTTAGCTTCATATTCAAAATTTTAAATTAAACTAGAGCAGTGTTATTCAAATTTTTTCAGATATCAGGATACCTGGAACTCACAGCACTTTTTGCTAACCACCTAAAACACTGATTAAACTTCAAAACTATTAAATAAATAACTTTTGGCAAAACCAGACCCCTTCTTACAGTAGGTTTTATTATATACACCTGAGAAAAATTACGGGTGGGGATGGGGGGGAGTGAACCATTATGTATTTGATTTCATAGCAAGGCTCAATTCGGGTTGAGCCTCTGAAGAAAAGTTTGAGAAACACTAAACTAGAAAGCTCTAAACAGCCACATTTATATGTGCAATTTACATTAGATCTTCCAATGCCTTTTAAGCATTTAAAAATGCCAGCAGCGGGCTTCCCGGTGGCGCAGTGGTTGAGAATCTGCCTGCCAATGCAGGGGACACGGGTTCGAGCCCTGGTCTGGGAAGATCTCACATGCCGCGGAGCAACTAGGCGCGTGAGCCACAACGACTGAGCCTGCGCGTCTGGAGCCTGTGCTCCGCAACAAGAGAGGCCGCGATAGTAAGAGGCACAGGCACCGCGATGAAGAGTGGCCCCTGCTTGCCGCAGCTAGAGAAAACCCTCGCACAGAAACGAAGACCCAACACAGCCAAAAATAAATAAATAAATTTATATAAAAAAAAAAATGCCAGCAGCACCTAGTAACTTCCTCAATTATCAACCGTCTCTGATATGCTTTTGTCTTCTGCCTTTAGAAAACACAGATCTGGCTCTATCGAAGAGCAATCTAGGGTCACCAGGGCCCTAAAGACAACAGAACTCTTGTATGGACACACCACATACTTGCTTACAGACTTCATCTAGTTAGGCCTGCAAGGAACTGGACTGAGCATCATGAGTTATCATTTAAAATCCCATTTGCCTCCACCTTCGCCCTGATTTCCCTAACTTCTCAATTCCTTTGATCTTGGTTTTCTGAACTACTAGGGCTGCCATCCCAAAGACTATGACACAATCTAGTTTGGCTTGATAATTGTTTATATCTCCCCTCCCCACCTCAACCAACTTGCAGGGATGAGTAAACACATTATACTTCTTTTCTATGCCAAATACACACAGTGCTGGGCAAAGAACTCAACAAATATTTGACCAGTTTTTAACCAATTCATTGACATCTGTGAGATTTCTGAGGTTTTCTTTAATGCTCCCTTCAACTGAAAAAGTAGTATTCTTTACCTTATAAGAGCTTCTTTAATGCCTTGTCTGTCTTCCAGTTTATTTTCAACTCTTAACAAGGCTGGTATGTCATGGCCTTCAGAGGAGAAAATGTGCAGTGACAGAAGTCAGCCCAATGATTTAAGCAAACCAAGAACTCAGCACCATGGAGTTTTGAAAGTGACTACAGGGGCAGCAAAAAGGAGTGCAAGCCAGCAGCCCAAATTCTTTTAAGAAACAGCTTGGGAGAACAGAACTTCCTTCCTTCCCTCCCTTCCTCTTTCCTTTCTTTTCTTTCTTTCTTTCCTCCCCTCATTTTTTATTTTTCAGAATATGTTAAAAGGTAGGTACCCACCTACTTAACTGCTTTATACAGTAAATTTTCATGACAGGGACTTCCTTGGTGGTGCAGTGGTTAAGAATCCGCCTGCCAATGCAGGGGACACGGGTTCACGCCCTGGTCCAGGGAGATCCCACATGCCGCAGAGCAACTAAGCCCGTGCGCCACAACTACTGAAGCCTGCGCACCTAGAGCCCGTGCTCCGCAACAAGAGAAGCCAAGGCAATGAGAAGCCGGCGCACCACAACATAGAGCAGCCCCCGCTCGCCACAACTAGAGAAAGCCCGCGCACAGCAACGAAGACCTAACACAGCCAAAAATAAATAAATAATTAATTTTTAAAAAATTTTCATGACAAATCAGTTTGTACATATTTTTCACTTTTCTAAATTTAATGTGCCAGAAAAATTTTTTTTAAATAAGTCTCTGAAAAGTACAGTTGTCCCTCGGTATCCACAGCAGATTGCTTCCAGGACCTGCTGGAGATACCAAAATCCACTGATACTCCAAGTCAGCCCTCCACATCCACAGTTCTGAATCGATGGATTCGACAGACCTCGGATCATGTAGTACTGTAGCATTTGTTGAAAAAAATCCACACATAAGTGGACCTGCACAGTTCAAACCCATGTTGTTCAAGGGCCAACTGTATATATATTCAAATTATAAACCCAATTTTTATAACATAGAGGAGGCTCAGAAAAGAAAAACAAGAAATCACAGCTCTTAGCTTACCATATATGGGGGTAAATGTGAAGTAGTTCAGACGACAAATATTATAGGCTTCAATTCTAACATCTTTCCAGATGCCCTGGGTAGGAAAGGAAGGCCCCCAGTCCCAACTAAAGGAACACTGTGCCTGCAATTTTAAGGGAAAAAAAGAAGATCGATTCTAATTACCATGAAACTTAAACATTATGAAAACCTTTTTCTTTTAAAATATTATGTACATGTGTACTAGTTTGCTAGGGCTGCCGTAACAAAATACCAAAAACTGGGTGACTTAAACAATAGAAATTAACTTTCGCATAGCTCTGGAGGCTGGGAAGTCCAAGATCAAGGTGTTGGCAGGTTTGGTTTCCTGGGCTTACAGATGGCCACCTTCCCACTGTGCCCTCACATAGCCTTTTGTATACACACACACAAACACACACACGCACGTCCCTAGTGTCTCCCTCTGTTGTCCAAATTTCCTCTTCTTATAAGGACATCAACCATACTGGATCAGCAGTAATCCTAACGGTCTTATTTAACTGAATCACCTCTTTAAAGACCTCATCTCCAAATAGAGTGACATTTTGACCTTACTGAGGGTTAGGACTTTAATATACAAATCTGGGGGGCACAGAATTAAGTCCATAATAGCGTGTGTGTGTCCCATATACAGCATCTAAAATGACCCAAAATGATCCTCTCCTGGTATTCAGGTCCTTGTGTAATCCCCTCCCCTTGAGTACAGATTAGACCTAATGAATCACTTCTAACCAACAGAATACAACAGCAGTGAGAGCACGTCCAAAATTAGGTTATAAAAGAGTGCACCTTCTGTTTTGGGTGCTCTGTCAGCTCTCTCTTGGCCAAGGGGGAAGTCAGCTGCCATGCTGTAAGGCAGCTCTGTAGAGAGGCCCACATGAGTGAGCCTGGAAGCCCATCTGAGGCCTGCCAATAACCACATGGGTGAGCTGAGGTAGGCCTCATCCAGGCTTAAGGTGACTGCAGCCCTGGTCCACAGCTTGCCAGTAACCTCATGAGTGACCTTGAGCCAGAGGTACCCAGCTAAGCCACACCTACATTCCTGACTGACAGAAACTGTGATAATAAATGTTGTTTTAAGCTGATAAGTTTTGGTATAATTGTTACACAGCAATAGATAACTAAAAAAATAATCTATCAACCTAGGAAACATAGTTAAATTTGGCAGAAATGTTCTAAGACCATAAAATCTAATTATGTACATTTACTCTTCAAAAGCATATTACACTGAAGCAACACAATAGTTACTCTTTAAATTTCTCCCAAATATCTCTGCACCCACTATTATATTTAAATGTAATAACTATAAAGAATGAAGAAACATATTGAAAGATAAAGATACAACAGTTTAAGAAACTCTAACTAGAGTTTCTTGCCAACTCCTATTTCCTCCAGTATGAATTCAGAAATCCTGGTTTCTGAACTTACAGCCCAAAACCAATCAGTTCAACCGGGACACAGTTGCAGAAGGCTAGTAATAAGAATCACTCATAAACATGAACCCTACAGTCTGGTGAAAAGTTTGATAAACCCAGGTGGTTTTTTAAAAAAATTGTAAAGGGGGAATTCCTTGGTGGTTCACTGGTTAGGACTCCACGCTTCCACTGCAGGGGGCATGGGTTCAATCCCTGGTCAGGGAATTAAGATCCCTGCAAGCATCGTGGCACAGTCAAAACAAAAAAAAAAAATTGTAAAGGTACATTATCAGTCACCTATATTTCTTCTTTTTCCAACGTTATCTAAGTTCTGAAGCACTCCTCAAGAAGGAAACCTAGAAAGACAAGCTCGCTACAAAAATTCTTGTAATTTTTGGTTCTTATTTCTTTCTTTTTTTTTTTTTTTTTTCGGTACGCGGGCCTCTCACTATTGTGGCCTCTCCCTCTGCGGGGCACAGGCTCCGGATGCACAGGCTCAGCGGCCATGGCTCACAGGCCCAGCCGCTCCGCAGCATGTGGGATCCTCCCGGACCGGGGCACGAACCCGCGTCCCCTGCATTGGCAGGCGGACCCTCAACCACTGCGCCACCAGGGAAGCCCTGGTTCTTATTTCTAATTTTTAAATCCCACTAAGGGGGCAGGAAAGAGATGCCCAACTTCTGAAATACAACTGGAGTCTTCAAACAAGCATTTCATATGCCCTCATCCCATCCTCAAGGCTAAAGCCCCTCCATTGCGAGACTGGTACCTTGCGAATAAAGTTGACATGACATTCGCCATCCTGCACACGCGGAGGGCAGTTGGGGGGCACGCTGTAGTGAGTGTGAACTTTACTCCTCTGGTCCGCATATATCACTGGTGACTGGAAATGCACCTCAAGGATGTTTATTGCTTGGACCACATGTGTAATATCAAAGCTCTAAATTAAAGGGAAAGAACAAATGTGAAAGTAGCCTCCTGTGTAAAATTTTAGATAGAGGCAGAATGCATGAAAGATGCATAAAATAACTGAAATCTTTAGGTTTAGCCTTTTGGCAGGAGAAAGCGCTTCTCCAAAATAGTATAACTTCGTTGCCTACTTTTAGTTATAACTGATCACATTCTCCTACGCAAACATAGATTTCTAGGTTTTCTCCTGCTATTTTTACTGACAGATGATGGTTCTAGGCAAACAGCGCAAGCAGAGACTATCTTTAGCCCTGGAATGTCTGCTCTGGCTATTCACACATGGCTTTGAATTGCCAAGGATTTCCTAGACACTTCGTGATAACCTGACTCTCCGCTATGCATAGTATGTATTTCTAAGTCATAAGTTATTTTCGTTTTGATAAGTCTACCCTTGAAAGGGAAGGGAGATCAGGATACAATCTCTTAAGGTAACTGTTCCAGAAAGGAAGGAACATTTTCTTTTAAAATGGTTTGTCAACTGTCATTTCCCATGAAACTCTGGATTACCAAATTAACAGAGAAGGGAACAGCATTTGTCAAACACTGCCTATGTGCCAAAAACTAATACTGATCACTTTATATAATTAGCTCATTATATCCTCACAATAGTTCCATAGGGTTTGAGTGTCTTCATCATTCTACAAATATGGCAACTGAGAGATAAAGTAACTTACCCAGTGCATCCAAGGACCTGTACTTGCCACTCATGATAACAATGAACCCAAATACCTACAAGTGGTTCTTTTTAACCTGATGTCATTATGTACTTACATAGCTTCTGAACATGTTGTCTGTTTCGCCAACAGGAATATTATTGAGCAGGACTACTGTAACTGTATCGACGCCTTCAAAAACCAACTTTACTTTACGCCATTTGCTAAAAAAAGAAGATTTTTAAAACAAGATGTATAGAACATTAACTTAGATAATTAGCCTTTTTTTATTAGTTAAGAACGAAAGGAATAAATATTTCACAGAAAATACACATTCTTAGAAGGGAGTTTGCAATGAAATTTTCAGAAATATTGCTTTAATACATTTTTATGTTGAGTGATCCAGTTTAACTTTCTTCAAAATATTTCAATCACCATAAAATCATGAGCATGACTTCTAATTTCCATGCATTGACTTGTTTCCTAGAACTTCACAAATTCTTATAAGAACCAAGTTAAATAATAGACATAAAACATTGTCACAAACTATTATATTTCCTAACACTAAGAGAACGCATTAACCAAGGAACAAGTATCTATGAGTAAACATTATGTGCCCAGCACTCTGCTAAGCCTTACAGGGAACTAAAACAGTCTCTGAATTTAAGGAATCTGCAATCTGATTAGCATTGAAGCCTAAAACACAGGAAACAAACAGAAAGCTTTCAATCTCTCCTACTTTGTGGTACAGTCTTGTTGGATAGACTACAAGTGCTATCAGAGTTTATGTCATAAGGAAAGACTTCAAGAAGGAGACAAGAGTTTAAAGAAGAACAAAATAAATAAAATGTATACCCATACAATAAAATAGCACTCAGCAATAAAAAGAAATGAAGTACTGGTGAACATGACAACACGGATGAGCTTGAAAACATTATTATGCTAAGTGAAAGAAGCCAGTCACAAAGGACCACATATTATATAATTCCATCTCTTTGAGATTTCCACAAGAAACAAATCCACAGAAATAAAAAATAAATTAGTGGTTGCCTAGGGCTCAGAGAGGGATGGGGGATGGAGGTGCAGGAAGTGGTGCACGATTGGCAACAGTAAGCAGCATTTTCACAGACAAGCAGAGAAAATTAAACTTGATCTGCCAATCGAAAGGAAGACACCGTCATTCTTAAGCAAGAATGTCATGGTAAAATCAAAATTCGGGAAAGATGAATCTTATGTTTCTGCATACAAAAGACTGGAGAATAATAAAGGCCTAGGCAAAGGCGGAAACTTGGAAATGAAGAGGCAGGGGCTGAATCAAGAGAAATGATAGGCAAAAATTAACAGGACTCAGAAACAGACCGAATACAGGGAGATGAAGAAAAGATATGATGAGCCAAAAACTCCTTGGGCACAGAAGATTGGGAAGAAGGTATTACAGTAAGAGAAATAACGAGGTTGCTAGAATATAAAGCAAGCTTTCAGTGGGAAAGTCAATTGGTTAAATTTCGGATATGTTGAGTTCAAGGTGAAAGAGGACCCCCTATTAGAGATATTTTAAGTATTATCTGGAAATAAGAGGCTGGAACACAGTAACTCCATGATAGTGAGCACTATTTTCTGGCTTTATTTCTTTTTTAAGAAGCTAGTAAATAATTACCCAAAAAAAGGTCATATTAAAGGGACAAAAGGGTTTTTTTTTTTAATTTAGCAATAATGGTGGTAGATACAATTGGGTTACATTCTGCTACATAGAACATTACTGAAAACTATACCATGGTTTTCCTCGTGACCTCACGACATAATCTAAGGCCAATGCCTTAGTTTCAGTGGCTGGTTAATGCTACACCAAACAAAGGATGTATCTCTGATCCTACTTGACAATATTGTAAATATATACGCTCTATGGATTACTAGGAGGGCAGGGAAAAGGAAAGGCAGATAAGAGAACTGACTAGGTCGAGGTGACTCCATTATAACCACTGGAAAAATGATTGAATAAGACATAATTTTGTGACTAATGATCAGTGGCACCACCCTCATACACAAATCAAAACATAAATCATATATATTCACTTTTATAGTACAGGCTTTAGTCTGACAATGTTCGGATAGGCAACCTAAAGAAACAAAAGATTATTGCAGACAGAAAAAGAACAAAAGTTCAAATAATAATAATAAATGGATAGATATAAATATAGATATACACACATAAGTACCTCAGGTCAAAAGGGATTTTAAATTTCTTGATATAGGTCCAGTTATCCAAGGCGATCCATCGGTAGTTAAGGTTATTAAATCTGTAGTAAGGATCCTGTTGATAAAAATTATGGTAGGTGATTAAATATGCAAAAATAATTAATTAAATAAACACGAAATAAACTATCAATGATAGCTATTTATTACCTAAAAATTAATGAACTCTTGGCCTAAGAGTGCAAGCATTTCGTATGCCGACACATCCCATCCTCAAAGCTAAAGCTCCATCTGTTTAAGAGCCCATTACCTTTCAAACAAAGTTGCCATGGCGTGAGCATACTAAAAATACTAAAAATAATTTTAAACGGAAAAAAAAGCCCAACACAATCAAAATACCTGAAATGAAAGAGCTCTGAGATACAACTATTACATAGTTTCATTATGAAAGAACATGTGCGGAGATGAAGATTGGCTTCCTCTGTTAAAACCAAGCACAGAACCTGCAAGGTATCAGCAGAGAATGAACGGCAGCACTTCTTAATGGTGCACAGCCATCAGACACTCACCGCCCTCTGGTTCTCACTTTGCGTTTTGCTGCCACTATCCCAGATGGCCTCAAGAGGAACACTTCTCCTCTACTGCCCAAAGATGAGCAAAACTCCCACTCCTTGGATTTACTCAGCATTTACAAAGTTATTTTTCACTCAGCTTTACTAAGTGAACACAGAAAGGATCTCTGCAGAGAATATACAGGCAGCATAGATACCGTCAAACTTACAAACTTCAGGTTTCCTATATTAGCCTAGACTAGGTCAGCAAACTACAACCCATAGGCCTAATGCAGCTCACTGCCTGTTTTTGTATGGCCAGTGAGCTAAGAATGGACAGGTGTCGATAAAGAAAGTTTTACTGGAGCACAGCCAGGCCCATTCCTTTATAAATTACATACGGCAGTTTTCATGCTACAATAGCAGAGTTGAGTAGACACGACAGAGACCAAGTGACCCATGCAGCCTAAAATAGTATCTGGCCCTCTGCCCTAGACAACTGGCCTGCTGGGTGTTCACAGATGCTCTTCCATCTCAGGGTACAGCCCCAAGTCCTCCCTTCCATAATCCTTACCTCTTTCTTCTCCTACTCATTTTGTACCCTTTACCTCTCAGATGAGGGCTCCCAGGCAGGAGGTGGAACAGAAAATGGTAAGAGAAGTTTCTCAGTTCTAATGTCTGTGAACAACACCACGGCTACATAGAGGGACACAGCACAGGCTCAGAGGGCTTCTCCTTTCCAACTGGGACAGGTCCAAGGGTGATTGCCTCAGGAACTGCAACTCCACGTTGAGAGGGAAAAGCCAACTTTGTCTCAGTTCCACAGAGGTAAGGGCTGGCCACTGGCAACAGCCAGCTGAGCACTTGCCCAGAGAACAAATCCGCAAGGGGCGCTATAACACCACGGGGTGCGTATCAAAATGGAGAGAAAGGCATCAGCCAGAAACGGCTCCTGCCTGGAAGAAATAATTTTGATAAGATACGAAGAGGGTGGGGGGACTTCCCTGGTGGCCCAGTGGTTAAGAATCCACCTGCCAATGCAGGGGACAAGGGTTCGAGCCCTGGTCCGGGAAGATCCCACATGCCGCGAAGCAACTAAGCCCGTGCACCACAACTACTGAGCCCGTGTGCTACAACTACTGAAGCCCGCGCACCTAGAGCCCGTGCACCGCAACAAGAGAAGCCACCGAGATGAGAAGCCCGCGCACCACAACGAAGAGTAGCCCCCTCTTGCCGCAGCTAGAGAAAGCCTGCGCGCAGCAACGAAGGCCCAACGCAGCCAAAAAAAAAAAAAAGATACCAAAGGAGCAGTCAGTGGTTGACAAGATTTAATAACAACTAATAGGGCTTCCCTGGTGGTGCAGTTGTTGAGAGTCTGCCTGCCGATGCAGGGGACATGGGTTCGTGCCCCGGTCCGGGAAGATCCCACATGCCGTGGAGCAGCTGGGCCCGTGAGCCATGGCCGCTGCGCCTGCGCGTCCGGAGCCTGTGCTCCGCAACGGGAGAGGCCACAACAGTGAGACGCCCGTGTATCGAAAAAAAAAATAATAATAATAACAACCAATAATCACCAAACTGACTTTTAAGGTCTGGTTAATGGTGAGCTTTTGTTCTGCTAAATGGGGTGTGCCAGGCCCAGCCCACTTGCTTCCTTTTCTTCTCTTCCCCACACGCAGGACTCAGCCTCTCCACTGAACATGGAGTAAATATTTAAGGACACGGGTTTGAAGAGGCACCTAGTTATTAACCTGCCCATATGTCTCCACCCAGCCCTATTTATAACTCTACACTGTGGACTTAATCCAATATATTTAAAAATATCATGACAAGAAAGGTGTGAAGGCTGATGCAGTTGCAAGATGTTAACCTGCGGAGCCTCAGGGCTGGGTGATGATCGGGCTTGTGGGGCACAAGACTCCTTCCTATCCCCCGGCTCCTTGAAGGAAGCTGCATGTCAAGCTCCAGAGGGTAATCTTCTCAGATAAATTTTTTCTAAACAAACAGAATTTAGAAGTTAAATATTTTCTCTTACTTAAAAGAAGCCAATCTGAAAAGGCTACAGACTGTATGATTCCAACTATATGATGCTCTGGAAAAGGCAAAACTATGGAGACAGTAAAAGGATCAGAGGGTACCAGGGATTAAGGAGGAAAGAAGGATGAATAGGCAGAGAACAAAGGATCTCTAGGGCAGTGAAACTACTCTGAATGATACTATGATGGTGGCTGCATATCATTATACATTTGTCAAAATCCATAGAATGTACAACACTAAGAATGAGCTGTAACATAAACTATGGACTTCTGGTGATAATGATGTGTCACTGTAAGGTTCACTGATGGTAACAAATGTACCACTCTGGTAGGGGGTGTTGATAGCGGGGCAGCTGTGCATGTGTGGAGACATATAGGAACTGTCTGTATTTTCCATTCAATTTTGTTATGAACCTAAAATTGCTCCCAAAAAATAAAATTTATTAAAAAAAATTGCTCTAAGGGCAAATGCCTACCTCCCTAAATTAAAAGTTGCAGAGACTCAGATTACATTTATAATAACTACTGCAAATGCTAAGCAACCAACTTAACTTGGTTCCAGAGTGGTCTGATCCCCTTTGCTCATATTAAAATTCTGAGTCCTATTTAAAGCAAATAGGACTACGTTCAGCATTACGTCTGACGACTAAGGACCCATGTAAGTGACTGAGTTCATAAGCAAACCCATGAACCCTAAAGACAGTAACAGTATCACTTGTTGACCATTTACTTTATATCAGCCTCCAAGATAGGCACTCATTCACTCTTATCTTCATAACAAAGATGTGCTGTAAATACCGTTCTATAGGGCTTCCCTGGTGGCGCAGTGGTTGAGAGTCCGCCTGCCAATGCAGGGGACACGGGTTCGTGCCCCGGTCCGGGAAGATCCCACATGCCGCGGAGCGGCTGCGCCTGTGAGCCATGGCCGCTGAGCCTGCGCGTCCGGAGCCTGTGCTCCGCGACGGGAGAGGCCACAGCGGTGAGAGGCCCGCGTACCGCAAAAAAAAAAAAAAAAAAAAAAAATACCGTTCTATAGAGGAAGAAACTAATGCTCCAAAAGGTGCAGTGTCTTTCCTGAGGTCCCATGATGAAGCAGAAGTACATCCAGGCATGAAACAAACTCAGTCCGACACCAAGGTCTACATTTTTTCAACTGTGCTTCAGTGCCTCACGCCATATTTACCTACTTTTGTGTGTGTGTGTATACAATTCCACTTTTAAAAATTTGTCCAAGAGAATAAGGATGTACACTAACTAAAATGTAGCTAAAAATATCTTCCCATCATTGCAGAATAAAATCTAAAAGTTATTCCCAATGGCCTGCAAGCCCTGCATGATCTGCCCCAGATGGCTACTTTGAAATCATCCACCTGCCCCCCAGGTCACAGGGCTACAGCCACCTGGCCTGCTTACTATTCCTGGAACTCATCAAGCATGTTCCTGCCTCAAGGGCTCTCCCCTCCTCACTGCCATCTTTTCTTCCTTTTTGCTGGGAATTCGCTTCCGCTTAAAACTGAACTCATCAAAAGATCTTTATCAAAATGGCTATCTTTAACCACCTTTTCTAAAATAGAATCTTTCCCAACAAGCCTTCGCTCTCTCTTCCTTTAACGTGCTTTATTTTTCTTCAGTGTACCCGCTGTCACTGTATTATCTATTAATCTGTTTATTGTCTATCTCCTCCACTAGAATGTCTATTGGGACAAAGACTTTGTTTTCTTCACCACTTGATTCCAAGCACCTGGAATAATGCCTGCCACATTGGAGGTACTGAATAAATATTTACGAGATAATTAGGTGAATGACTTCAGCAAGATATGTTTCAAGTTCTCATGTAAACACTGTATTTGGACCAGTGTCTGCTCTAAACTATAAAATATTTCCTAGGTCAACACCAAAAAGGGATGGTATAATAAAGCAGGTAATATAACAACATCATATTACTCCATAATGATACTTGATGATTATTGTCAATAGGCCTGGACTTCCCCAATCCCCAAAAGCTCCCCATCTCTCATCCCACTACCATTTAAGAACTACATCTACCTTTACTGAAACTTAAACTTTTCCTTAGAATTTATTAACAGATTTAACAGACATTGTAAATTGTTCCCACAAGGAAAAGTCAGTTATTTCCTTCTGTGAGCACATCATTCACATTAACGAGTAACCAAACATTGTTTCTTGTTATGTAGCCCTATAACATGAAACAGTAATCTGATTTACTACAGCCACTAATGATTTCCCATTGCCTTAATTTAATCAGGAAAATGAGGCAAGGAGAAACCCTGCAAAAGAAACACAGGCATTTTCAAAGCATGGGTAAGTGAAGCCTTGGGGTAACCAAGGTCACCTGTGGTCCATGTCATAAGTAGTTTGTTAACTAAAAATAGTTCAAATACTTAAGTCTGAGGATTCTTTACTTAAAAAATAAACAGGACCATGGTCAGTGTCATTTACATTTGCTTCCTTTCTGATACACATTTTTGAAAAAAGGCTAATTGTACCAGATCAGAAATTTTGCATAACCCTAGTTGACTGTCCTGTCATTTAAGTAAACTTCGAATTATATTCCTGACAGTCAACTCCAGTGCTTTAAAAACACATGATTTGTCAATGTGTCACACAGGGTAAGTGTCACACAGTACAGAAGGCTATGTAGTCAGGCCAGGCTGGGTTATAACTCCATTTCTTCCACTCTTAGTTGCTGTGTGATCTTGGGAAAATTCTCTAACTTCTCTGGGCTCCATAATTCATTCATCCATAAAATGAAGATAAGAAGACTTACTCTTTAGAGTTGTTACGCGGATTGGGACAATGCATGCAAACCGCGTATCAAGTACATCTTGTCCCAAGCAAAGCCATTAAAGATGTGCAGCAGATGGAAGGAAAAAGCAGTGGGAGGTGGCAGTCTGTTTGCAAACCTCTAACCACAGGCGGCCAAACAGGAAAACGTCCTCCACCAGAAGTCTAGAAATTGAAGCATCTATTGGGACACACACATCACATCACATCACACGCCCTGAGAGGAAACAGCATCTTTCTTCATATCCCAATCAGCATTAAAAATTATTTAGCCTGTACGCTAGCACTGACAATCCTACCCTTACACTTGCAGGTCTCATTCTCCTCAGCTTATGTGCTGCTGCATCAATTCCAAATCTGACTCCCTGGTGCCTAAAAGCGAAAATGAAAAACTGAGGCATTAATGAATACAGTTAACCCTTACTAGGCGAAAGACTATTGTCCTCTGCAGTGTTCGGGTAGTTGAAACAATAATCCCCCTCTTTAGGCTTTGTCAGTGACAACACGTCCTTTCTAATCTACGCTTCACTGGAGAACTATGGCAATAACACCCCCAGTAGAACTGTCTGGACCTCCGCTTTCCTGAGTTGCTGCTGTCCCAGCGTGGGCGTGGGTCAGCCTCCATCTAGCCCGGACCCCAGCGGTGATCTTCGCCAAGAGTAGATACATTGCCTCGGCGTCCCCATCCCCACCCCCTCACCACCACCACCCCTAGACCACAAGACGCAAAGGGGAAGTTAGTGCCAAACGGAGGAGAACAGCCCCGGGCTCGGGGACTGCCAGGCCGTTCCTGGGCCCCTCTCACCACGAGGGGGACGCGGGCGCAGGCTCCCGGCGGGGAGGCCGCACACAGTACCTGGATAAGCCTCTGGTGGAACAAGGCGCTGTGCACGCAACCGGGAACCTCCGCGGGCAACTCCAGCGAGCCGTTCCCGCTGCGGATCCTCCAGCTTCCCCGCAAGCTGACGCTGACCACCATGGCAGCGGAGCCCGCACCGCACAACGCAAGCAGCAGGAGCAGGCGGAGGAGCATGCCGGTGGCCGGTACCTCACCCACCCACGGGGGTAGAAGCCCCGCGCTTCGGAGAGCCGCGGAAGTGACCCTCTGTTCGGGAGGAGCCCGGGCTCTAGCTCTCCCCGCCCCGGGGCCCGCCCCCAGCTCCCGGCCACGCCCCCGCCTCTCGGCCACACCCCCGGGTCAGCTGAGCTGAAAGGACTTCAGCTGCTCCCCAGGCTCCGCAGGCTAGCTGGGAGCGCGGATATCGTGCCAACTGGGCGAAGCTCGGCGTCGCGAGTGTCGGAGCCGCCACCTCGTGCATGGTTCCGGGCTCGGACCGCTGCGGTCTGGGTCCTCCTCGGCTCTTATTCCAGCTGCTCCGGCGTCTGAACGGGAGGTGAGAACCGTGCACGCTAATTGGGACACACCAATCTCTGGACGCAAAGTGGCGCACAGCCTCGGGGAGCTCAGGGACAGACAGTAGTGTGCGGAAACTACAGCAAGAGAGGCTCCTCACTGCTTCAGAGAACCGAAAACCAAGACACCCCATCACTTCAGTTCCCCCCAGTTTCCCCACACTCTCATCAGTGCTGCAGGTGTCTGCCCGGCGCGAGTAACGCCCACCTCCGGCAGCTCTGCAGGTTTGTCTTAGAACAGTCTGCCCTTCAAACAATAAATAAGTACTAAAGTACCTAATTCGTACGGTTGTTGTGAGAGCTGAGAAAATCCGTGTACAGTGTGCAACATAAGGCCCGGCCCAGAGAAAACACAGCACTTTGGCCTGATGTTAGTGGACTACGACCTTCTGTTTTATAAAGCTCTGCAGAGGAGGTTCCTGAGATTCCGGAAACCTGCATTAATGCGCAGGCAAATTTAAAATCCTCTGCCGCTCACTAGCTGTGGGACTTGGACAAGCCACAAACTCTCTAATACCCCCGTTCCCAGAACTCAAAATTGGAGACAGTACTCCTTTTTGGGGTTGTGATAAGCATAAAATGAGTTAACATACTTGGCTGTTCCTAACAATGCCTAGGTACCCAAGAAATACCACAGGTTTATTTCAAGTCTCATAGTGGCGCAGTCTACTTGAGTCCCATTTTTGCAATAGGATGTAACTGCGATCTGGGAAGTTAAGAGGGAATTTCGCATTGCATAAAATAGACTAACGTATGACTGTGTTGATGTTATCTACCTTATTTCTGTATTTAAGCAGAAGTCTTTGAAGAGAAGTTCTCCCCCCCATTAAATCCGAGCTTTGTTTCGCCTTAGAATGGCCCTGGAATTGCCTGAATCTGTAGACACTGGACAATATTTTATTTTTTCAGAGTCAGCATTTTTCACAAGCCTAGCTAGCATCTTGGCTTTAGGGACATTTGGATTATTCAGCCCAAGCCTCTGGCTTTAAAGCTGAGGGAACAGGGTCCAAAGAAGTCAGGTGACTTGCCTGTCAGACAGTGGCAGACAGGACCCAAACTCTCCTTTCCAGGCCCATAGACTCCTTGCAGTAGAGCCCAGTGATATTAAGGGGGAAAGGCTCTGGCTGGTTCAAAGGTTTCCTCACTCCAGGAGCATTTTACTTTTGATAGGAACAGAGTTCTCAATTCAAATTATACTCCCTGATTCATGGCATTAAATGGCCAGCCCTAGTCTGTTCAAAACTGATAACAAGACTTACGGCAGCAAGAGTGGCAAAGAGTTTTTGTTTGTTTTTTCATAAATCCCAGAGATCCCATTAAGTCAAAGGAAAATTCATTCCTGTGAATATGTTTGGATATACTCTGTTGTTCTATTAAGAAATATTTTAGGGAATCTATTTTTTTAAAAAAACAAGAATAGAGACTTATCATTCCTCCTTTCATTCCAAGACACAAGTATGACATCATTTGAATTACTTCACTTTGAAAACATACATTGGTCCAAACCCATAGAATGTACAACACCATGAGTGAACTGTAATGTAAGCTACAGACTTTGGGTGATAATGATGGTAGGTTCATCGATGATAACAAATGTACCATTCTAGTGGGGGGATGTTGATAATGGGGGAGTCTGTGCATGTGTTAGGGCAGGGAGTGTATGGGACATCTGTATTTTCTATTCAGTTTTGCTGTTAATCTAAAGTTCCAAAAAATAAAAATTATATATATATATATATATATACACATATATACATGTATGTATGTATATTCATGGGTCAAAGAAAGAAAAGACTTCCAGTTACTGTTTTGTCATGTCAGGAGCTTGCAAGTCATCACTCCATCCTAAAAACAAGTAAAAAGCTGAACAAACTGAAAATCAACAGCTTTTGTTAGATCTGTCAGAGAATTCAGGTGAAAGGGCAAACTGCTGCCCCCCAAATTGGAGAAAAAGACAGGTGCATACAGAGAATCACAACTTAACCAAAGCAGAAACCCATGAGTAGAAAGCTCTGCGAAAACCAGTACTAGGGAAGGAAAATCTAAACTTTAATTTCTGGGACTTCCCTGGCGGCCTAGTGGTTAAGACTCTGCATTTCCACTGCAAGAGGCACAGGTTTGATCCCTGGTTGGGGACCGCATGCCGCAAGGCCAAAAAAAAAAAAAACCCACACAAAATAAAAACAAAAACAAACAAAAAACCTCTAATTGTTGAGCGTCTGGAGGCTCAGTGTGGACGAATTTGAGAGTTTAAAAACTCCACAGGGGACTTCCCCGGTGGTCCAGTGGTAAAGAATCCGCCTTACAATGCAGGGGACTCGGGTTCCAACCCTGGTCAGGGAACTAAGATCCCATATGCCGCGGAGCAACTACTGAGCTCGTGCACCTCAAATAGAGAGAAGTCCCGGCGCCGCAATGAAAAAGATCCCGCATGCCTCCACGAAGATGCCGCGTGTTGCAACTAAGACCCGACGCAGCCAAAAATAAAAATAAATAAATAAGTAATAAATAAATCTTAAAACAAACAAAAACTCCACGGGAATTCAGTCTTAGTGGGTCTCCCACAGCTTTGTGTTTTGTTTCCAGAAGATCTACCAGCTCTCACATTGAAGATTTGCGAGCAATTCCCTCATGCTTCCAGCAGAGGGACGGGGATAAGGAACCATTTTGAAATACATGATAGCATTCTCAAGAACTACCCTCAAGAGAAACGATTTTATCAGAGCCTAACCTGGGAGAAGGGAAGTTCCTCCTAGCCTTCTTGCCTTACCTAAGGGGCTAAAAAAAAAAAGAAGCATTTATTAAATTCACATTCCAAGACACAAGTTCACTAAAAGGCTAAAGCCTAATCATCAGACTATAGACAGCTTCCCCTCTCCTCATATCTTCCCACTATATCACTAAAGGCCTCTTTGCCACTGTTCATTTCACTGCACACATCACGTATGGCTTTCAACAAAAAATTACAAGGCAAAAAGAGACAGAGCAAGCCCTAGAACCAGACTCAGATATAGCAGGGATGTTGGATTACCAGGACAAGAATTTAAAATATTAGGCCAGCACTGGTCTAATACCAACACCAGACAAAGACATTACAGTAAAAGAGAACTATAGACCAATATCTCTCATGAACATAAATGGAAAACTCCGTAACAAAACAGTAGCAAATTGAATCCAAATATATACATACATACATATATATATATATATATGGGATTTATCCCAAGTGGGATTTATTCTGGGTATGCAAGGCTGGTTCAACATTCAATCAATCAATGTAATTCATCACAACAATAGGTTAAAAAATAAAAATCACATTATCATATCAATAGATACAGAAAAAACACTTGACAAAGTCCAGTACCCGTTCATGATAAAAACTCCACACACTAGGAATAGAGGGGAACTTCCTCACCTTAGTAAAGAACACAAAGAACTACACCTAACATTACACTAAATGGTGAGAAACTAAAAGTTTTTCTGCTAAGATCAGGAATAAGGCAAGGAGGTCTCCTCTTTTCACTCCTTTTCAACATCATATTGGAAGCCCTAACTAATGTAGTAAGAAAAGAAAAGGAAATAAATAGTATACAGTTTAGGAAGACATAAACCTATCTTTGTTTGCAGATGACATGATTGCCTATGTATAAAATCAACAACAACAACAACAACAAAACACTGGAAATAATAAGCAATTTATAGCAAGGTTACAGGATACAAGGTTAGTATACAAAAGTCTATCATTTTCCTATATACCAGCAATGAACAATTAGAATTTGAAATTAAAAACATAATGCTATTTACATTAGCACCCCCCAAAATAAAATACTTAAGTATAAATATAACAAAAATGTTTAAAATCTACATGAGGAAAACTACAATACTCTGATGAAAGTAATCAAAGAAGAACTAAATAAATGGAGAGATGCTCCATGTTCATGGATAGAAAGACTCAGTATTGTCAAGATGTCAGTTCTTCCCAACTTGATCTATAGAGTCAATGCAATCCCAGTCAAAATCCCAGCCAGTTATTTTGTGGATTTTAACAAACAGATTCTAAAGTTTATATGAGAGGCAAAAGATCCAGAATAACCAACACAATATTGAAGAAGAACAAAGTTGGAGGATTAATGCTACCCTATCAGGAACTAAGCTGAGCTGGAAGAGAGATCTGAGCTGTCAGGAGTCAGAGCAGCCAATTAAAGCAACAAGGAGCCAAACTGAAAGTAACAGTGAAGACTTCAACCACTTACAGTGATAGTATAAGCAAGAGGCTAAAACTGGAGAAGACGCCAACTCTCCCCTGTTTCATTGCCCAATAAAATGGCACACCAGTCACGGGTCAGGTGGATCAGCACAGATGTGTGCGTTGTCTCACGTTGAGAGAGTCCTGAACAAAAGGCTCTGGCTGTTTTATGGGCCCTGGGGTAGGGGAGGAGAATGAGGAGGAAGGGCTAGGAATGGAAAATTGCTGGGTACTGAGTTTGAGTAGGAATAAATGTATTCAGGGTTTCCCACTTCTCCTCTCCAATAAGGAGATCTCAGTACAGTCACCCGAAGATAACCTTTGCCCAAGGCCTCAGATAAAGAGAACAAGGAATGAAGTCAATGAAACTAGGAATGTAAATATGTGAAGAGCATGAACAGTCAGAGGGGTAATAATAGGTCCTTCACTGCAACTCCCTTTAGAGATTATAATACTTAGACTGTATACCAAGTCTGATTGGGGAGGACAGCTTTACCTCGTGAAGGCTTTCAGGTAAAGTCTTTGTAATTGCCTATGGTCAGGCCTGAAAAACCACACTTATATCATACGACCCAACAGATCTAACAGTGCTGGAGATATCCATGGAGTGTCTATGGAGCTTTGGGCAAGCTCTAATAGAAGACTCACAGTGTAGACCCTTATACTCTGGAGCAAGGCTATGTGCTTCACCATAGAGAACTGCTCTGTTGGAAAAATAGGTCCTACTGTCCTACTGGGTCTTAGCAGAGACCAAACCTCTGACTGTGGTACACCAAGGGACTATGCAGCCTGAACTGAGGGTCTGCAAATCAACCAAGCCATAAAGCTGGGCAGAGGCTGCAATGTTCCACAGTGGATAGAAAGTGATACATCCAGACTCAAACGGAAGTCCAAGAAAATTACATGAATTGGTAGTCTAGCCTTCCATGTCACCGTCTCTTCTGCACTGATGACGACACTGATGACCTCAAGGGGAGTTCCTCCTGCCTGATTGACAGAGGCCTGATTCATACCTGGGCTGGTGCAATATGTATTGGAACTGGCCATAAAACGACTGCTGCCACATTACAGCCCCACTTAGGAGTGGCCCTGAATGACATTGGTGAAGGGAAATGTTCCCAGTGCACAGACTTGTGAGATATATGTTTGTTTTTCACTTCATGTGACAGGAGAGGTGGTTTGAGGCACAGTTATATATTGACACCTGGGCAGAGCCAAAAATCTTACTTGGTTGGTCAGGGCCTTAAAAGAAATAAAACTAGAAGATAGGTGACGTGGAGGTCTGGGTAGATAATATGCGGACGGACTGTAGGAGTGGGCACAACACATGCTGTTTCTTTGTAACTCACATTAATGTTCACAAGAGAACATGTACAGAGGAAGCTCTTGACAGCCAAGTACACAGAAAGACAGTCCTATGAATTTTAGCTGGCCTCTCTATGCACCATCCCAGTACTTGACATTGGGCACATGAAGAGAGTGGCCATGGTAGCAGGGATGAAGGCTATGCATGGACCCAACATGGGCTTTCTCTCACCAAGGATATCTTCCTACCTCTGCTGATTGCCCAACAACCCAGCAGCAGAGACTGATGCTGAGCCCTAGATAAAGGTACCATTCCTTACGAGGACCAGACAGCCACCTGTTGGCACATTGATTACATTGGACACCTTCCTCCTTGATTGGGGCATCAAATTGATATACTGAAATTAATAGATTCTGAATATGTTCTGCCTTCCCGGACTGCAGTGTCTCTACTAGCACCATCTGAGAGTTGATAGAATTCTTCATCTCTTAAAATGGTATCCCTACCAGTGCCTTAGAAAACAGATCCACTTGGTGTAAAAGGAGATGTGAAGATGGGCAGGTGGGCTCATGACCTTGAGAAACACTTATTTTACCAAGTACCCTATCACAGGAGCAGCCAACCTCCTCTCAAAAACAACAACAACAAAAAACAACACAACAAAAAACCCAAACCAGTGGAATGGCCTGTGGAAAACTCAGCTTAAGGACAGCACCTTGCGGGGCTGGAGCACTTTCCCACGGGATGTGGTATATGCACTGAACTATGGTCAGCATGTGGTGCTATATCTCCCCAAATTAGAATTCACAGGTATAAAAACCAGGATATAAAACAGGAGTAGCCTCCCTCATCATCAGTCTCAGTGACTCACTAATGGAATTTATGTTTCCTGTTCCTGAAACTGTTGATGCTGTTAGGTCAGAAGTTTTGGATCCAGAGTTGGGGAAGGTACAGGGTTCCACCCATTTGGAAGTTGTGACTAATACTGTGGAGTCACTCTGGGTTTCTTATTCTAGTGGACAAGCAGGTAAAGAATGAGCTAATATACTGACTGGGGTAATGAACTGATTACCAGATGAAGCTAGGGTTGCTACAACTCAGTGAAAAGCAGGGAGGATTATGTTTGGAACCTAGGAGAGGCATTGGAACATCTCTTACTACTTCCATGCCCAGTGTTAACTATCAGTGGGAAATTACAGTAACCATAACCCAACAGAGACAAGACAAGCCACCATGGCAAGATCCTCAGTAGCCCCAGCACCCAGGCTTAAACCAATCACTCCCTTGGTGATTCTGGCTTCTATTATCACTTCTAATCTCAGATGAAGCACCATGCTGCAGAACATGCGATCAGGCTTCCCCAGCAACTGCCCAAAGTTGTTTTTCCCAATTCCTCTGTCTTAATTCCTTTTTCCTACACTCTCACTATTCTGGGACTGTACCTCACAAAAATTAATTAATTAATTAAAAATTAGCAATTAAGCTTTGCCTCAGTCACTGTTTGCTAGGGGACTCAGGCAAAGACAACACTTTCTCTCAATTTATATTCATTAGGCTACTCAATCATTCTAGGGCTGTGCAATAAAAATTAGACATCCAGAGCAGTTCGATAGAATTATGTAATACTCATACGTAATTCAAAAATATCTAGTAGTCACATTTTAAAAAGTAAAAAGAAACAGGTGAAATTAATTTTAATAACATTTTATTTAAACCAATATATTCAAAATACTATTTTAACATGTATTCAATATAATTATTGAGATATTTTACACTCTTTTTTCATACTAAGACTTCAAAATCTATTGTAAATTTTATACTTACAGCACACCTCACTTTTTTTTTTCTTTTATTTTTGCGGTACGCGGGCCTCTCACTGTTGTGGCCTCTTCCGCCGCAGAGCACAGGCTCCGGATGCGCAGGCCCAGGGGCCACGGCCCACGGGCCCAGCCGCTCTGCTGCATGTGGGATCCTCCCGGACCGGGGCATGAACCCGCGTCCCCTGCACTGGCAGGCGGACTCTCAACCACTGCGCCACCAGGGAAGCCCCTCACTTTTGATCTGTATTCAATTTCATAAATTTTGCAGTGAAAACAATTCACATACCCAATTTGTTCTGAAATATTGGAAGATAATTCTCTGATATTTCTGAACATCTTGTGAGCAGAGGCACTGGATTCTTCTGTTCCAGATGATCTTTTAATAAAGGATGTTTGTATATACATCAGCTTTGGAAGAACAGCCATGTTCTAACCTGTGTAGTTAGGCAGAGAGAAAATTATTTCTTCTTCTGCCTTTTTGTTCTACTTAGGCCCTCAATGGATTGGATGATGCCGATTCACAGCAGGGAGGACGATCTGATTTACTTAGTCTACAGATTCAAATGCTGATCACTTTTGAAAAGACCCTCACCAAATCACCCAGAAATAATGTTTAACCAGTTCTCTGGGCATCCTGTGGTCCAGTCAAGTTGACACAGAAAATTAACCATCACAGTGCACAGTTCAGTGAGTTTTGGCAAACTTATATACTTGTGTAATCACACCCCCATTAAGATACAGAATATTTAATCCTAGAAAGTTCTCTTGTGCTTCTCTCCAAATTCCTCCCATTCCAGGTAATCACTGTTCTGCTTTCTAGCATCATGGTTTAATTTTGTCTCTCGGATGTCATGCAAATAGAATCATACACTATGGTTTTTTTTTACTTCTTTTGTTCAACAGTGTTTTTCAAATTTATCCATGTCATTCATCCTTATTCTTGAAAGATATTTTCCTTGGTATAGAATTCTAGGGTGATAGCTATTTCTTCTCAGTGTATTGAAGTTAATATTCCACTGTCTTCTGTTTCCGTTGCTACTGAGAAATCTTTCATTTTTGCTCTTCCATCAATCAACCTATTGACTTTTTTTTTTCTTTTCTTTTTGCAGGTAATCTACTTTATTTGCAGAGGAAGTAACAGCTCTGTACGGACCCCTGGACTACAGGTGGGCTGCACACATGCTGTTCAAGTGTGTAATCCTCCAGGCCACAAGAGACTGTGTGCAGGCCATGCAGGAACTTTGGTTTCCATGTCAAGGGGGCTGCAAAAAGATTATCTCAAGGGGGGCTGCAAAAAGATTATCTCGAGGGGGGCTGCAAAAAGATTATCACCTGGCCAAGGCTGCAAGGTCACAGATGGATTGTGTTCTGGGCCTGTGGACATTTACTAAATGTCTTCAAACCCACCCCAGCCAACCCCCAGCGCATACCAGGAACAGTTGGAGAGCCTCTTTTTTCCTGCACTATCCCTCCAGTGCCTTCTACTGAGAAAGCTTAATATTGTGTTCGTTTTAAAGGGAAATCTTAAAGGAATTCAGTTGTTTATCACAGAGGATATATATATATATATATATATATATATCTTTCTTTCCTCTCCCGTTTCGAAGCACAGGCTCCGGACGCGCAGGCTCAGCGGCCATAGCTCACAGGTCTAGCCGCTCCGCAGCATGTTGGATCTTCCCGGACCGGGGCACGAACCCGTGTCCCCTGCATCAGCAGGCGGACTCTCAACCACTGCACCACCAGGGAAGCCCCACAGAGGATATATTTATTGAAATGTGCATTTAGGGCCTAGAGGCAATAAATTGAACTCAAGCTCCAATTAGACATGTTAGACTGATTCACATCTCACTCCATGTTTCTTAGACTCTTTACATCTCTTTGTGCTACATTCAGAATTTCTTCATAACTTCCACTGCTCTAATTCTTTATTCATCTATGTCTGTTGGGATATTAAACCTGTCTTCTGAGTTTAAATTTCAGTTATTCTATTTTTTTTTAATTTCTGGAAGTACTGCTTTTGGTTAATTTTCAATCTGTCATTTTTTATAGTCTCTTGTTCTTTATTCATATTTGAAACTTTTATATCTGGCATAATGATTAAGAGGTAAGACTCTGGAATTTCATTACCTGGATTTATATCCCAACCTCTGCCATTAACTGAGTAACCTTGGGTAAGTCATTTATCGTCTTTGTTCCTCAGTTTCCTCATCAGTAAAGCAGAAACAGTCATGTAAGTATATGTCTGTTAATTAAGTATATGTTTGTTGATAATAATGTAAGTGTAAGTAATAAGTATATGTTTGTTATGAGAATTAAGAGTTAAGAATTCAGAATTCAGAACAGTTCTTGGCACCTAAAAATTATTACCTAAGTGTCGGCTACTGCCTTTTGTGGCTGAGTTTTTGGATAGGAAATTCATATAACATGAAATTAACCATTTAAAAATGTACCATTTACTGACATTCAGTGTGTTCACAATGTTGTGCAACCATCACCTCTATCTACTCCCAAGGTATTTTTATCACTCACAAGGGAGACCTCATACCTGTTAAGCAGTCACTACTCATTCTTTTCTCCCCCGCACCCAGTCCCTGGCACATACCAATCTGCCTTTTGTCTCTCTAGATTTGACTATTCTGGATATTCATAGCAATGGAAGCATACAATATGTTTCCTTTTACGTCTGGCTTCTTTCACTTAATATGTTTTCAAGATTCATCTACATTGTAGCATGTATCAGTACTACATTCCTTTTTATGGCTGAATAATATGCCATTGTATGGATCTATCACATTTTGTTTATTCATTCATCCATTGTTTCCATCTTTGACTATTGTGAGTAATGCTATGGATATTCATGTACAAATATGTGTTTGAACATGTTTTTAATTCTTTTGTGTATATATCTAGGAATGTAATTGCTGAGTCATATGGCAATTCTGTGTTTAATTTTTTGAGGAGTTACCGAACTGCTTTCCATAGAAGCTGGATCTTCTTACATTCCTACCAGCAATGTACAATGGCTCTAGATTCTCCAAATCCTCACTTATTTTCCATTTTTTAAAATTATAGCTATCCTATCAAGTGTGAAGTGGTATCTTATCTTGATTTGCATAGTAATGATGTTGAGCATCTTTTTCACGTTTGGTGGCCACTTGTACATCTTTTTTTTGAGAAACTTCTTTTCAAATCTTTTGCCCATTTTTAAATTGGGTTTCTTTTTTTTTGTTTTTTAAGGATTCTTTATATATTCTGGATATTAGACCCTTACCAGATATGTGATTTGCAAATACTTTCTGCTTTTAAGTTGTCTTTTCACTTTGATACACAGAAGTTTACAATTTTGAGGAAGTCCTTTATCTATTTTTTCTTTCATTGCTTGTGCTTTTGGTATCATATCTAAGAATTTATTGCCAAATCCAAAGTCATGAAAATTTACTCCTCTTTTCTTCTAAGAGTTTTATAGTTTTAGATCTTCCATTAAGGACTTTGATCCATTTTGAGTTGTTTTGTATATAGTGTGAGGTAGCGGCCCAAATTCATTTTTTTTTTTTTTTGCATGTTAATATCCAGTTGTCTCAGCACCATTTGTTGAAGAGACTGTTCATTCCGCATTGAGTGGTCTTGGCACCCTGTTGACCATAATACGTATATGAGCTTACTTCTGGACTCTCAATTATATTCCATTGGTCTATAAATTTATCTTTATGCTAGTACCATACTGGTTTGATGACTGTAGCTTTGTAGTAAATTTTGAAATCAGAAAGTATGAGTCCTCTTTGTTCTTCTTCAAGATTGTTTTTTTGTGCTCCTTTGCAATTCTGTATGAATTTTTGTATCTCCCATTTCTGCAAAAACAATCATTGGGATTTTCATAGGGTTTGCATTGAATCTGTAGATTGCTTTGGGGATCACTGCCATCTTAACGATAATAAATCTAATCCATGAACACAGGGTGTCGTCCCATTTATTTAGGACTTTTCAGAAATACCTTGTAGTTTTCAGTATACAAGTTTTGCCACTTCCTTGGTTAAATTTATTCTTATTTCTTTTTGATGCTATTATAAATGGAATTGTTTTCTTAGTTTCATTTTAGGATTCTTCATTGCTTATAGAAATACAACTGAGGGAGTTCCCTAGTGGCCTAATGGTTAGGATTCCAGGCTTTCACTGCCATGGCCCGGGTTCAATCCCTGATCAGGGAACTGAGATCCTGCAAGCTGTGTGGTCAGAAAAACCCCAAAAACTGATGTGTTGATTTTTGTATCCTGCAATTTTGCTGAATTATTAGCTCTAATAATTTATATTCTATATCACATCTGCTGCCAATGTAGTTTTACTTCCTCCTTTCCAATTTGGATGACCTGATGTTTTTTAATGTCTGAAATTTTTGCAAGTCAATTCCTACTCATGGCACTATGTTGCTTTGTACTTTTATTTTCCTTTCTGATTTTTAACTGTGAGCTATTATTGAGTCCCTGCAGAGTATTTGTTTGCTTCCGCCAGCACTGGGTTGCTCTGACTTGGAACTTTAAAAAATAAACCTTCTGCTTGGGTTTTCTCAGACTACCTATGTAGTAAGATTTAAGGCTACAAATCTTCACAAAGGTCAAACTATTATTACATATTCTGAGAGAATACTCTCCTGCCACAGAGCATCAAGATTCAAGATATGCAAACTCCTCATCGTATGTATTAAGGATGGGTTTATCCTGTTTGAACACCACTCTTTGGATGCATTCTGGGCTTTGCAAAGGTCATGAAAATACATTTCATTGGTTCTTCAAGTGTGTTCAAGATGAAAGCTAGTTTCTGATTATAGTCAGCTTCCTTTTTGGGTTCCTGTTTTAATTTGGTTTTGGCTTGAGAGTACTTTCTTTCTCGACAGATTTTTTTTAAAAACACTTTTTAGAAGTGTTTTTTCCCACCATGTTTAGTTGCTTTTTCACAGGAGAGATGGTCAGTGTAATCATCTATACTGAAATGTCCATCCACTCACTGAAGTGGCCTTTAAGTCAGTCAAGGTTCCATTAATTATTTTTCTATAGTATACTGAAGTTTTTGGTTTTTGTACTTTTGGAGTTAAAGAAAAACAAGGAATACTTTTGGCAAAGCCTAATATTTAGCTCATAGTCATCTATTAAATATCTGACCACCTAACAATGTGCCAGGCAGTCACCTAAGTCATGTAGGGGAACAAAACAAAAATCCTGTTCTTACAGAGCTTACATTCTGGGGTGAGGTTGGGGAGGTAACAGTAAATATTACATTTAAGGTGGGTATTACAGAGTATGCCACAGTGCACTCTATAGTGGCAGTGCTGTGCTGGTATTTTATATAGAATAGTTGAGAAAAAAACAGATGGGTTGACATTTGAACAGAGACTTAACAGGGAAGAAAGGGCTGTACTTTATCTTTGATAATTCCAGGTAAAGGGAAGAAAAAGGGAAACATCTTGAGGTAAGAAAAAGCCCGCTGTGTTCAAGCCTCAGCAGAGGCCTGTGTGACGGAGCTGAGGAAGTTGGTGGGGAAGAGTGATTAGGGAAGAAGTTAATGTGGTGGGAAATGTCATTCCAGCCTGTAAATTGCTTTTAGGATTTTGGCTTTTGCTCTGAATGAGGTGAGAAACCATTAGGTTTGGAGCAAAGCGATAACACGATCAGATATGGTTTAAAAGGAATATGGTGGCTGCTGAGTGTGGGATAGATTACTGCAAAGTAAAAAGCAGGGACACTACTCAGGTTATTGCAAGAATCCAAGAGATGATGTAGATTTAGACCACTGTGACAGCAGTGAATATGGTGAATAGGTAGATTCTGAAAAAAAAAAAAAAATTAGGTAGAACTGACAGAATTGCTGTTTAATTTGGAAGTGTGAGAAATCAAGGTTAATGCCTAGGTTTTGGGCCAGCGCAACTAAAATGTTTGTACTTACTGAGGACAAGAAGAGGTAGGGGCGTGTGTCTGCATGTAGAAATCAAGTCAGTCATCCTTTAGACAGCCAGATGGGATGATGAATAGGAAGTTCCTGAACAGGAAGTTCAGGAGAAATGGCTGGTAGGTCAACATATCACAATGGTTAACTGTGTTCTTAAGCAACTAGGGCATGAAAGTACTTCATTGTTTGGCCTTACTTGACAATACTCAAATTTGATATGGTAAACAAGGAATCGAGGTTACATAGAGGCTCAGACAATAGTAAGAATGAAAAGTAGTTATTTCATAAAACCATTTTCTACAATACAGAAAAAAATTAAGAGGGCTCTTAAAATTTTTTAAATACATAATTTCATCCAGAAAGTGTACAACTTGGGAAGAGATTATCGACAACGGAATGTTAAAACAACATATTCCATGTAAAAAAGCAACTATCAGGAACACTGTGTACCAGAGTTATTCATTAAAAAATTCTTTAAAATGAGGCAAAGGAACTAGTAGTTTAACAGAGTATCAGGAAAGAATGCAAAATATTGGTTAATTACTGGGGACCTGAAAAAAAAACACTCGGCTAACTGCAATCTTCCTAGTCTTCCTAGAACTTTTTGACCTTTCAACACAAGTTCTTCCATAACTTTTATTTTGAAGGGGGAGGGGCTGTCATGTCTTAAATTTCTGGTCCAAATACCCTTACTGTTTTATTTTTCTGTTATATTGGGAGAGTAGAAAGTTTTAATAGCTACCTTAGGGTATGTTCAGTATCTTCTAAATTCAATGAAGACTGCTAACACCCTTCACATGACATCTTACGTTTTCAAACCACCTCCCACAGCCCCCCAAAAGTTGCTTAGGCCACAGAATGAGACCAGGGCTCAAATCCTTGTTCAGCTAGGTTATCTAGCCAACACTTAGCAGGAAAACTCTTGCACCTGGTTACTCATTTTAACTACTACTTGGCTACTGGCTGAATTATGCATACCCAGAATAAAGTTAGGTCTTAGTTATAAATTTGAATGTCACTGGGTTAGACTGTTACTCAAATTAGTTCACTGTAGGATGTTAATAAATCTTATTAAGTAAACATGTAAATCAACCCACAGTATTAAAAGTACTATGAATTTGTCATTGTTAGAAATGTAATACTTGGGCATACAATGTAACAAGTTCTCTTACAGCCATGAAACATCAAGAGTAAAATGAGTAAAATCATCATAGGGTCGGAAGTATCACTGCCATAGTCTACTACAAGGGAGAACTAGGAACAGCCTTCACCTGGATGGTTTTTCAAAACAGGCCACTGGGTACCATTCCATAGTTTCTCAATCAGTGGCCTGGAGTGGGGTCTGATAACTTTCGTTTTAGAGAACTTCCCAAATGATACTGATTATTGCTGGTCTTGGGGTCACGTTTTGAGAATCACTGTCCTAAATTCTTTACAGACCATTGTTTTTGTTATAACTGTAAGAAATTCAAAAATAGAACTCACACACAGTATTAAGTTAAAGTGTGGATTTCATGTTAGCTGGAATTACCGAGTTAAGACCAGAGTGTCTTTAAACACAGACTTTAATGGTAACAATCCTTTAAGCTCTATTAACCTTAGCTATTACAAGTGTTATGCAGATGTCACTATTAGACAATATTTAGTGACTTGCACTGGGTTCCTCATAAAATAGAGACAAATTCACTTAAAACTGTAATCAACAATCATTTAACAGTTTTGTTATGCCAACACAAAACATGGCTAATTTGAGTCACTTCCAAAATCACTAACACAGCATGATCAGTATCTGAAGTATGTCAACTAAGCCATTAAAAAAAAAAAAAAGTGAGTGTTTCACTACCCCTGAGACCACCAGTTAACTGTGGTTCATACTTTAAAAAATTGTGAGTACACCCACACAAGAAAGCAGAGTAGTAAGTTATTTTTTTCTTTTAAATCTGATTATCACATTGCAAACCTGCCCAGGAACAAAAATGAGTCACTTAAAATATAATTTATCATTAACAGCTCAACTGGACTATAATCCCCATAGGTTAAGAGAAACTTAAGTATTTAAAATCTGAGTTATGCATTAAAAGACATAGGAAACAGGAAGAACCAAAATCAATTTTTAATCTAACGATCACTTCAGTCCTATACATGGCACTAGTAATATATATGGGGGGGGGGAAGGACAAATTCTTGGATTCTTTTGAAGGTTTCATTGCAGATGATCTCAAGTCCAGTGTTCATACATTCAAAAATGTTGGTTTTCCAGGTACTTTACTGTTCTCTTAAACCTGGAGAAGCCTTTATGGCTTATTCCCTTAGAAGTGACATACGAAATATAGAAAGCATCAAGTCAAAGATACAGAGAACTGGACACATCTACTAATCATTATGACAATAGTTTAAGGAAGTCATCTCTATAAACACTTAAGGGCTGTCTATGGCTAAAAAGGTCAATTTGAAAGCCAATTAGGAATCCAGAAGCTCTGACAAGTATGTTTTATTCGTGGTTGGCTTTTAAGAAATGATATGTCTACTATAAAAGCTGTTATTTTGAGGGAATCTCAGTATTTATTCTAAAAATAGAGCCAAAAAAAGTTTCTTACCTTGTGGAGAGGTATGTTACTAATTTCTCATTTGTACTTTGAATCCAACAGTTTTAACAGTATGACATCTACCCTTGAGTTGTTTTTAAAGCAAAAGATAAAACGAAAAATTCACTCATTGGAAAATTGTATAACTGGATTGATATTTCTCAATGAAATGCTTATTACAGAATTAACAAAGCCAAAACATCTTCGGAAGGCATGCATTTCACTTTCAGTTTAGAGAAGAACCTTAAGTCAATAAATCATGTCCAAACTACATATTAAAATGTTTATAAAAATCAAGCTTTAACATTTATTTTATATCTAACTTTCCACATCTGTGCGCAGACAAGGAATAAGATTGCACATAAGTGTAAGCAGTGCAAAAATGTGGAAGTGGAAAAGTCACAGATGTGCTAGAAATTGAATACAGGACTGTAAGAAAGCAATGGACAAATCAAAATAACTAGGAAAAAGTAATAAAACTATAGGGTCAGAATTAGGAAGGGTGAAGAATGATAATGCCCTTGTTACTACAGAAGTTAAATAAGTGGCACAGATAGCACTTGTCAAACAAAAAAAAATCCAATAGCATTGACTTTTATTCATTCATGTTAAGTCACCTGAAATGATATCTGTTGCATTTAAATGCTCATTAATGTAAATGGCTGAACAAATTCATTTTAATGGATACTCACTCCATTAAAAAAAAAAAAAACCTCAATATCCCACATAGTTAAGTCACTTCAACATAGCCTTATGACAACTCCCACACCAAAACAGTACTTTATTTTGTAAATTTTGACCCATTATTACTCCCATGTTATGGTTTTTTCAGCTGTCAAGTGTACAACGTGAAGAAAAAATTTAGTTAGATAGGGGTTGCACCTGGAAAATAAATTTCTTAAACTCCATATACACGTTTCAAAACTGCTGGGTCCCAAGTCCATCAATGAACTCCCAGGCTGCCAGTATCATGTGCAGCATACTAAAGCTACACTATCTGAATAGCTTATTAATTCTGCAAAAATCAGGTCAATCAATGTGTCAACCTGTAACAGACTGCACACTTTTAACTGAACATGGCAAAATATTCACTCTCTAGAACTTTACATCATCATTTGATGTCAAACAATGAAGCAAATCCCAACAGTATATACAAAAAACAGCTTTGCATTTACAAAAGATTGTTTCCCATACTGATTAATCCAGGCAGCTAACTCATTGGTTTATGCAACTTTATTGAAGAAAAATAAATCAATTACTAGCAGAGCTATTAGTTGATCACTCATCCATTGACAACTTGCATCATTTATTCAGTGCTATATTAAACAGTGTATTGGAAGATAGATTAACTAATAGCTCCAAGCCTCCTAACAATTTAAATGAAAATTACAAAATGTTTGAGACCCTATTTTGGAATACAAAGGGTGTTTGACTTCCAATTTCCATTCTCTGTAGAACAAGAACAGGTCATTCCTTTATTGACATGCATAAAATACATCACATTTTCTGTTCTGCTGATGCTATAAATTCAATACCAATTCTCCAGCCACATCAGTTATGAGCATAAAGTATATCATGTAACCTCAAATCTCTAACAGTGGAAGGCTTACACAAGAATGGATGCTGCTAGAATAATGCTGCTTCCCTTGATGTGGCAACTGAGCATCCATCTCCCTCCCCCTCTGATGATTCTTCAGCATGTTAGAGCAGTGAGGAATGGTTTTAGTCTCATAACCAAGTTAGAGTGAAGACATTGGCCACATAATACACATGCTCCATTTTTTTTAAAAATTCTGAATCTTGGGCAACTGTTCTCTTGTAACTACTTTACAGTTTCTAAAAGCAGTTATTGTCCAAAGCTGGAAGAACTTAAGTCTTCTCAGATGAGCATGTGAATGAATGGAGGGAGGTAAACAAAAAATAAAATTAAAAAAGATGAGGTCTGATAGGGGAGCAGCCGGATAAGAAAATCAAAAAAGGAACAGTAATTTAAAGTTTATTCCAGCTATAATGCAGGTTATTCTGACTTTAAGGTAGCATCACATGGCATACTTCTGAGTCCATTCCCGAGATATTCTGTTGTACCTGTAAATAAAAAGGATGTTATTTAAAAAGTTAAAGTAATTTTTAATACTTAAAAGGGAAGGAAAGAATCTATTTTACCTCTAGACTCACCAGGGAGTCACCTTTAATGGCTATGATTAGAATAAAGCCAACAAGGAAGAAAAAGCACTGATACTCAAAGCAATGTAGGAAACGAGAACTTTATGCTTCAATACAATGTCCTAATACACTGAAAGTAGTATTTTAATAAACACATAGAATGGCTAACAAAAATCAAAGACCTTTTCTGTCTCCTACCACTGAGCTAATGTTCTATTAGAAACTCTACAACTAGTATCCATTCCAACAAATTTCAACATTTAAAATTTTTTTTACAATTCATCAGAACAGCAGATTCTGTACATCTATAGCAATTTCCATTAAAGCCAGACCAAACAATGAACTAAAACATTTTTATCTGAATCCTAGACTTTGAAAAGTTACTTGACCCTGGATATTACCAAAAGAGAAAATGCCTTTGAGACTTCGGCACAGGCAGAAAAGTAAGACACTGGGTAAGGTGATGAAAGAGCAGTAACTTTCAAGACGAGGTGGGTGTCATGTGTTAATCAAAACCACGTGTTACTTTTAAAGTGTGGTGATTGGCGCTAACAAGCCCCACTTGAGACCTGATGAATGAGACTCTGGAGTACAACTGGGGGCATCTTTGTTTTAAAAGACCAATAGATAATTCATACCTGAGCAAGGTTATTTATTACTGAGGAAGATCACTAATACTGATAAAATGCTATCAATTTCTCCTTGTATTACAACCATGCCACAGGCCACTTACCCGAACAAATAATGAAGTGATAACTTTAAGAAACAAATATATAAAAGGGCATAGGAGAACTTTTGATTTATATTTACAGTTTGACCTCTATAAAACATTAACTTCATTTCAAACTGAGAACTAAACATAATTCAACCATTTTTCTAACTTTAACATATAAAAATTCTTTGCTCCAATTCATGGTTACTTCATTTAAGGATACCTCTTGTAAAGCCAGCACTTTAAAACAAAGGTTTTTATTTAGCATACGGGGAGCCACAAAGTACAGCTGACACTAATGCATGCTTGTCAGTAATGAACATTTAGTATAGATGGTGAGGCTTAAAAGTGTTTCTCCCTTACATTGTTACCTCTTGGCAAAATTTTAACCAAGTTACCACATTCCATATAGTACTGAAGTTTAAAATATACCAATTTTAAAGTTAAAATTTAAATACTGTAGTAGTTTGAAAAAGAAACTAAAATTTTCTTTTCTTACTGGTGCTAGATAACTGGTTTGCCATGCAAAAATACTTTCAAGCAATAATGACTATTGGGTATACTTTCACGCTAAACAGAGATCAAGCAGTTAAATGTACAGTTTTCAGAAAACTGCCACATCTGTTACCTTTTGTTAGTTAATACAGTGCCTTAACGCATGCAGCACTCAAGTGCTGGCAGTACCATGAATAAGCGCACCATAGAGTGCAGATCCTCTTACCCTACAACATAGCGTATTTCTCTGTCCACTCTCTTGCTAACCTATTGTACCTAATTGAACAAGTATACTTAGCATTAATTATAACATACAAAAGTTATAATGGTAAAGTTGTACATACATAAAGAATTCAATATATAAAAAATTTAGACCAAATTTTTACAACAGTACCGATATTTTTTTTCAAAAACATAATTGGGGTGAAGAAAAAATACCTTTCTTCCTCAAAACAAAGTGACAAAACGTTGAACATGTTAGAAAAATAAAACATTTTAGATGGGCTCTTTATTGCTACATAAACCAAAACCTAGTAATTAAAAAAAAAAATCACATTTCAGTAACTGGTTTTCTGCACATTTCAACTATCATCTTACCAGAAATAAGCATCAAGTCTTCTTGGCGTTGCCCTGACGACTTACAGCAAAGTATAAGCCTAACTCATTAAGAAAAGCCACTTTTTATACTGTTTTCTTAAACTAGTACATACTTACTTATCTCTGTCTGTTTTATAGATCCGTGCAATCTCTGGCACTAGGGGGTCATCTGGGTTTGGATCACATAGCAGTGAACAAATGGATAAAAGAACTGGAAGAAAACAAATGCCTGTTACCCATCATCAGGAATTTGGATAAATACAAGTATTTAAAAACATGTATTATAAACCTCAATCTTCAAAAGATTTTTATTGGTTTATATCTTAATCTCCGTAAGACAAAGCTTTACGGAGATTCTGCTTTATAGGAGACAAGTTCCTGGTAGGTAAGAAATACTAAAATAGATCTTTGCTGGCATCAAGTTTACTGATTAGCTATAAAAATCTGCCAAAATCAGGGGTTCTAAGACAGTCAAATGATGCCATATTAGTTTGTATTACTTTTTTTTTTTTTTTTTTGCCGTGCTGCAAGCCATGTGGGATCTTAGTTCCCCAACCAGGGATCGAACCTGTGCCCCCTGTGGAAGAGTTCTAACCACTGGACCACCAGGGAATTCCCTGTATTACTTTTTAAAATAAAGTGGTATAAGAATTTAAGTAACTGGAGTTTCTTGGTACTCTGCAGGGTGGGGGGACCTTGAATAAAAATATCTGGGGAACATCTGTGCAGTATTATTCTTAGCTGTTTGCCATGATAAAAAAATCCACTTTCTGTCCTGCTCTCGAGGGAGTTTCACAGAAATTCACAACTGCCCCCACTGACTGTATGTTTTGTCTTCCTGAATTTATAAGGTAGAGACCATATCACAAAAGTACTGGTTAAATTTAACAACGTCAAGATCTATTACTAAGTGGGCCTTCAACTCTAGCTCTTACCCTGTCCTGTTCAAAATATCAACTTAAAAGATGCCAAGCATCATGGAACATGTACCTAATTCCTTCTAAATGTCTGTTATGTGCCAGACACTGTGCAAGGTTTTTATAAAAGTTTAAGATATAAAAGCTTAAAGTGGTCAAAAAACAACATTATTATCGCACATATAATTTTAAACCCAAGTGCGGGGGCAGATATAAAACTAAACCCACGTTTATAGAAAAAGTATTCAGTATTACAGTGCATTCCCAACAATGGTTAAAAAAATAACCTGGAACCTAGTATTAAAGCTTTCTTAATACCAGATATCTGGTGTTAAGAGAGCCTGATCTGAAAAGAAACTTGAATGTATCCAAGAGGGTGAGAAATAGGCCTAAAATTATGCCTCACTTAAAAGAATTACAGCAGCATTCACCCAAATTGTTTTTCTTTCTCCCCGCAAAAAGTATTTCCTATCAAATAAAATTTTGGGAACACTACAAAGTCCCTTTAAGGAGATTCAAAAGCACTGTACAAGCATATGAAAGGCTTTATGATGTCCTGCCTTAAAAAACAAATAAACAGGGGCTTCCCTGGTGGCGCAGTGGTTGAGAGTCCGCCTGCCGATGCAGGGGACACGGGTTCGTGCCCCGGTCTGGGAAGATCCCACATGCCGCGGAGCGGCTAGGCCTGTGAGCCATGGCCGCTAAGCCTGCGAGTCCGGAGCCTGTGCTCCGCAACGGGAGAGGCCACAACAGTGAGAGGCCCGCGTACTGCCAAAAAAAAACCCAAAACCAAAAAACAACAACAAATGAACAAACAAAACCAGTTTCACTTTGCATTTACCATACTCATAAAAATAAAACTTTTGGTAAAACACAATTAACTATTTCAAGAATAATAAGTACTCAGCCAGAAATTGAGAATGCTTCGAGTCAGCTGCTATCCTCAAATATCTGAAATAATGTCATAATTAGCAACATTAAAAACTAATTTTGTGTACTAAGGAATGCCAATACCCCAAAACTGAAAATTACTAAAAGGCAGACTTCCTTCCCATTAAGTAGTTTTGTGTTAGATGATTTTATTTGTGGGGTAAAAGTGACATAAAAGCCACCAGAGTCATTCAAAGAGTAAGAGATGGAGAGACACTCCATCTCCATCTGGGATATTTACATGGAGACTGGACAACCTATTAAAGATGTCACATAATGGATCCCTATTGAAGTAGAAGAGCAGAATTTATCTACAGACCTTCCCAAGACTATACATTTTAGACTATTATTAGGTAGGAACAACCTACCATGATCACAAAACACCTAACTAAAGGTTTTTAAAAAAGGGTTTTTTATCTAAAAAATAATAAACACAGGAAAGCAAAATCACAATTTTTCTGTGAGAAAGCTCAAGTTTCAAAAGCTCTATTAACTTTTGGTATATCATTTTAGCTAAAATTTAGGCGACGAGTGAATGAGATGTGCAGGTGGCTTGGGACTGAAAAATACTGTAGAAATCAATTTGTTCCTTTCCCCACCTTTATCAAAAAGCTGTCATTATAAAAATACTCAGAAAAGTAGGCTCAAAAATGAAATTCCTTTAACTATTAGAAAATCAGCCTCTCAAGACTTTCTCTAAAACTATTTTACCTTTAGAAATAGTTAAAGCAGGAGACCACTGTGATCTTAGAATATCGAGACAAATGCTGCCATTACTGTTAATATTTGGATGATAAATTCTTGTTGTAAATGCAACCTAAAAACAAAAACAAAAAAAACTTTAGATATTTTTCCCAAATAAAAACAAGCACCCTAAACTTTGGCAGAAGACTTTAGCAAGACTCAAAATACTGTTAAAATTCTAAAAAATCAAATAGCTAAAACCTAATTAATACACCTAAAAGGACCAAATATTACAGAAACTGGTTTCTATATTCTGACCAAGATCCCTCACGGGCTCTCCTATTTTTAATTAAAATGGAAAATACAACTTTGGGGCAAAAATTTTATTGTCAATGATATGGTGGGCTGTTCTGAAGGTTAACTTTTGGCCCTACCATATCATGAGTATCAAAGAGCCATTTGAAGGGTATTTAACATTCACTTAAAAATAAGAAACTTCCAGATGTAAACCAAAACACCCAGGCCAGCTCATTTAAGGCATCGAGTTACAAAGGTATGTATTTGAGCCTCCATTTCCACTGTACATAAAAAACACAAATTTGAATATCACAAAGGCATTTCATCTAAAATAACTGTCATATGCACCTATAATTGTGAAGATAGTTTTAGTGAAGTGCCAATGTTCTATATATATTATCTTCCATAGTTATTCATATAGATTGAGTTTATCTCAATGGCTCAAAAAGTTAAGGACCACATGCTTTTAATACCTATAAACCGGTCACCCCAGTGCATTAAGCAACTCTTGAGTTTTGATAAATTTACTGTTACGTGTGCAAGCTCAAAGCCCAAAATGTATTACAGTCTGTCTAAACCCCAATACAAATACGGTATAATTTTTAGCAACATGTGAAAATGCATACTGAAGTTGGATATTTGGAAGCCTAGTATTATAAGACACTAGGGTAACAATCCAAATCTGTATAAGCACAATAAAGGGGAAAATAAAAAAAGCTTTCACATGGTATATTTGAGGCTTGCAACATTAAGGATACGGCAATTCTCACCTCCACTTACAAAGTTCAAATCCAGATTCAGCTGCTCTTTTAACTAAAGGTTAAGAGTCAGCATTCAACATCAGTGATTCAACTCAATATATACATTCAGCCTCAATTATTCTTATTCACTATACATTCATATCAATTTAACCTTGACTTACACAGAACCCTAATTTCTAAGAATTAGAAATTCTTATTTTTGGAATAGAACACAAATCTATACTCACAAATTTGGAGGGGAAATACTTGCCTTAGGTGGTTTGAAGGGGTAGTCTGTAGGAAAATGAATTGTCAAAAAGAATACACCACCTTGATATGGGCTGTCATTCTGTGAAAAGAAAAATATGCTTAACTCTATTTTAAATGTTACTGCTAGATAATTCATGTAACATTTCTATTTTCTAAGCATTTCTCTAATATGAAGCAAAATTACCTATTTACACTGCAAGAGTCTAAATTATCCCACAATGAAGTCCGTATTAATGAAAAATCACAATATTTACTACAGAACAATGAACCCTACTTTACTTAGATCCTACTTTATGAAAGTTAAAGAAATTTAGATAAAATAACCCAGAAACACAAGGTTCTAGACCCCAATTCTCACAAAGTATACTTAGCAATAAAAGTCTACATAATAATGTACCAAGTTATAATTTGAAAATATAAGTTTACATTTATTTGTAGAATATTTCTTCTAATGATAGTCATATATACACAAATGGCTTTGTACCTCAACAGGCTATTCTGGTTACTGGCAAACCAAAAAGTTAGGTCTTGTAGGTAACATAACAACTCCCTTCAGTAGGACAAGTAGAACAGAAACAGAATATGTTTTTAAAGAAAGTTTAGTTCCCAACTGGCTCCTCAAAATTCTCATTTAAAAACCATGAAGTCTTGGGACTTGCCTGGTGGCACAGTGTTTAAGAATCTGCCTGCCAATGCAGGGAACACGGGTTCGAGCCCTGGTCCAGGAAGATCCCACATGCCACGGAGCAACTAAGTCCCTGCGCCACAACTACTGAAGCCCACGCGCTTAAGAGCCAAGTGCTCCGCAACAAGAGGAGCCACCACAATGAGAAGCCCGCGCACCGCAATGAAGAGTAGCCCCCGCTCGCCGCAACTAGAGAAACCCCGCACACAACAACGAAGACCCAATGCAGCCAAAAAAAAAAAAAAATTAATTAAAAAATAAAAACCATGAAGTTTTTTCTTCAAAAGCACAATACTGAGTTCTCTACAGCCAATCAATACACAGGATTACTAGATTTGGAAAACTGTGGAATGTTTGTTTGGTCCATTTCAACAGAAAATACAGAATTTTAAGCTATAGCACTACTTTTTCTCCTTTGCTGTCCTGCCCACTTTGAGTATGAAGAACTCCTCAGTAAGTAAATATTATACAATGTTAGTATGAAGTAACATTTGGGAGAAACTTGCGAGTATTTTACATTTATTAACCAATAAAAGGAAAAAGACGTTCCCATTTTATGAGTTGAGTAAAATAGGACTTGAAATAACTTAGTGAAGTATACAATTGGTACATGGTAGAAACAGGATTTAAACTCAGGTCTTCTGAAAACCACTGCTTGACTCGGATCAAAGAATGATGACAAAAGATGGTGATCCAGTCAAGGATTTTAAGGTCAAATTTTTTTTAAAAAAAGAGATTGCATAATTGTCTCTGGATATGCAAAGAGCCAACCTGAAGACGTGTTTGAAAATTTGCAGTAATTGAGTTATTACCAACACCTATTCCCCTCCATTTGAGTGAGGATGTATACAGCACTAATATGAGCCTTTTTATATGCCCACTCTGTGAGGCAAATAACCTTCACAGGTCTGACGCTGTAAGTTCATTTAATCCCCAGACCTCTGTAAAATAATTAAACATTAGTTGAATTACTTTAACTCCGCCGTTCTATTTACTAAGTATATGTAAGGGACACAGAACAATTTCTTATCTTGATGAGCTTACAGTCTGGTAAAGGGAGATACAGTGAAATGTTATAGCTATTATGAAAAATGAACGAGGGTGGGCTTCGCTGGTGGCGCAGTGGTTGAGAGTCTGCCTGCCGATGCAGGGGACACGGGTTTGTGCCATGGTCTGAGGATCCCACATGCCGCGGAGCGGCTGGGCCCGTGAGCCATGGCTGCCGAGCCTGCGCGTCCGGAGCCTGTGCTCCGCAACGGGAGAGGCCACGATAGTAAGAGGCCCGCAGACCGCAAAAGAGTAAGGTACTAAAGAGGAGTTTTCACATATTATTAGCCTTTGCAGGAAAAACATAATAAACAACATAAATTGAAAAATTCACCCTTATGTAACAATAAAACAATACCCACTGCTTTAGTTCAAGATCTTACTTCAGATGGACCAAATATTTTACTTCAGATTGTTTTTGTATCTGATTCTGCTCAGGCTGCCAACAGTTACATTATTCACAGATACGGTACTTTCTTCTATGGCTATGTATCATAGATTAGATGGAAGTTAATGTGGTTCTCAAAATAATTTCAACAATGTCTTTCTTCCAGCTCCGTTTACAATTTAAAAAAGTCAGGCACATAAATATCAGAAACAATATGTAAGGAAGTTAGTTTCTCCTCACTGCATCAATTCTTCATGGAAATTTCCCTTAACATAGCACAAAATAACCAACAAAAGTTTAAAAACCACATAACAAGCAACACTGCCACCTTCTTTCAACGGTTTATTTTTATCGGCATTTGTGCTTCCGCAGTATCTTGCCTTCGGAAAGAATAAGCTAGCACGTAGTTTTTAAGAACCAAGCATTTTTGTTCAACCATCAAGATTTCCTTACTATAATCCATCAAAATCCAATAGTAACTCTGTCATGACACCTCAATTAGACGATCCACACCTTAGAGGGTCAGAAATCTTTAGTTCTGTGACACTGCCATCACTTTGACCTAAGAAGCACTCCAAAGCAAAAGTAATTTTGTTAACGTTTATTCTTCCAGCAAATCTGCGATTTATGGATTGTTATGCCACCACTAGCCCTACTGTTTTGGGTCACATCTGCATGCCACTTAGGGTAGGCATACTAACAAAATAATATTACCTAATCAAACTGTGACGTTCTGTCATAAAGATGCAGTCAAAAGCCAAAACAGCATGGTTGTTTCATTGATACACTTCATAGTAAGGATAATGATTAACCATTTACAAGCCGGCATCTAAACTTAGGTGCTTACTTACAAAACGTGCAGTTAAAACCTGCATTTTGGGTGAGTTTTTATAACTTTTGACTCACTCCTGAAATTACCCAACAGTGAAAATTAACCTCCTCAGAAAACAAGTACATTTCAGAGACTAATGTTACTAAAGCAGAACTATGCTGTTATGGTATAAATATATTTTTTGCTCTTGTTAATCGGGAATATTTAAATAGTTCTGAAAATCAAATATTTGTTTTCAAAAGCAGAAAACTGCTATTCCTTTATATTAAAAGGTTGCTGAAAAAATTAGCAAAGCATAGCCATAATCTGAAATACATATAAATAAAAAATGTTTCCTGAAAATAAAAGCAAATTAACAGCTGAAAAATTCTTCAGGATAAGCAATCTTCTATTTTGTGGAAAATTACTAACAAACTCCTCAATTATGCTTCACTTTGATTTACTATAGGTGCATTCCTTACCTTTTGGAAAGGAATAAATAAAATAACGAAGTCTCAAAAGTCAAGCAGAAAAACATTACACTGATTTAAAAGAGTTGGTTTATTATGCACACCATCCAATTTTAAGTCTTAACTACCAACTCTTTTGTGCTTTATTAGTATAGACAACTAATTTTTATAATGAAACTATCTTAAAGCACTCTGAATCAAAGATGAGCTTTATTTGGTATAGATATGACAAGGCATTTTACTGAATTCCTTGCTTTGAAAATTGGTGATCTATAATGGGAAAATTCTAGAAGTTGCAACTCTAAGTGCCTAAGTGGACCTGGTAGAAATTGTGGCAGACACACATTTCCTGAAGAAAGGAGGCAGCTGCTACTCCACCCCACACTTGTAGAAGGAGGGTCTAGTGAGAGGGTTTTTATGTTAAGATTATCAACTTGTAAAACACTGTGTGGGCCAGGACCTCCCTGGCGGTCAAGTGGTTAAGACTCCATGCTTCCGCTGCAGGGGGCACGGGTTTGGTCCCTGGTCAGGGCCAAAAAAAAAAAAACTTTGTATGGGCCAAACTGGGTAAGCCATGAGTTACTTAACTATATGTATTTAGGGGGGGGGGGGGGGGGGGGCTGGGCGGGAATCACAATTTTGTCACCAATTAGACAAAAGCAAGCACTTAAAACAATAAAAATAGACCTTGAGGTAACTGGAAACAACCCTGACTCTGTAGTTTTTTCATTAGGATCTCAATCACAGACACATCTCAAATTGTTAAACTAAATATCCCCCCTCTATGTGATTTACAATCAGAACTGCTGAATAAACACTTGCTAAACCAACCCACCCACTGGCTAGCTTTTTTTTCCAAGGGCATTTCTTCTTTTAGAATTATAAATATCTACTTACTGACCATTATCTCACCTAGTACATTACTGCCAGTTATGTTGAGATTAAAATACCGAAAGGGGGAAGAAAGCAGAAAATTCAGTAACACACACACACACACCCCCACCTCAGAACAGAAATTTAGGTGCCTTCCACGTCAAAAAAAAAATGTTAAGTATTGTTCAAGATACAGTCTTACCCCAGGATGTTTTACTGTGCTCTAATTCTGTGAAACTCTTAGATGGTATCCATAATTCTGAATATTCAATTATCCAGCACATACAGTTTCTTATCTACCCAGGATAGAAAGGAATTTTGCTGTATTCAAAATATCACTTTCTAAGGACTTCCCTAACGGTGCAGTGGTTAAGACTCCACACTCCCAACGCGGGAGGCGCCGGTTCAATCCCTGGTCAGGGAACTAAGATCCCACACGCCGCATGGCATGGCCAAAATAAAATAAAACAAAGTATCACTATCTACCTAAAAATATTCAAATTTTACATGAAACTGAAGTTCTATAAAAACTCAAATATCAAAATAATACAATGAAGCTAGATTTTAGGCAGCTACAAGAAGAGAGTAAGATCTTTGAGTAATATCATGGTACAGCCAGAAAACTAATGGGCTATAAGTCAGGAAGCTCTGTGACAATACTTTACATTGCTATGAAAGAAAATTAGAATGGAAGAGGTATTTGATAGGTCATAGAAAAGCTATACATACTCTAGAACCTGAACACAGGGACAGACACTTACAGTATACTTAACTAATGACCAACTGTTTCTTTCAAAATCAGTGCAACAACTATGGCATATCTCAAATAAAATTACAATGTAATAAAATAAAGCTAAAGGCTTAATTAAAAATTACTAACTACATCAATGCTGGATTTTCATTAAAAGCAAAAACTTAATTCTCAGTACTTACAGGTCCCATAATTGTGGCTTGCCAATGAAACACTAGAAAAAGAAAACACTCTTGTTATTATCTAAAAATACACAAGCTTTTTTGAAACTAACCATAAAAATCAACTTGAAAATTACTTACTATCATCCCCAACTGGACCTGCAGAACATTGTGCTGGAGGGTCACGGGCCAAATCACTAAGTTCCTACACCAAGACAGAAAATGCTGGATCATGTAACCATAATAGAAAACACAAGCAAGTAAAGACAGTCGTCTGCTTCCAGTTATTTTTACACCATTCTTTAAGGGACATATAATCACAACTTACATCAACAATACATTCTATTAGGAAAGAAAACATAAGTAACCCCAGTCCAGTTTCTGGGACACACTAGGCACAGTTATTTTATGGACACATACCAAGACAATCATCTCGGCTAGGGGTTCATAAAAGCACACACACACATCGCTATGAAGTTTTACTGCAGGCATACACCTCGTTTTCCCATGCTTCACGGATACGCGATTTGGGGGGGGGGGTTGTTTTGTTAAAACAAATGGAAGGTCTGCGGCTACCTGTGCCATCTTCCTAACAGCACCTGCTCACTTTGTGTCTTTGTATCCTATTTTGATAATTTCTGTAATATTTCAAACCCTCTACCAGTAAAGAAAGATTACAACTTGCTGAAGATCCAGACGACGTTTTTTTAGTAATAAAGTATTTTTAAATTAAGGTACATTTTTAAAGACATAATGTTATTGAACACTTAATAGACTACAGTAGTGTAAACGTTAACTTTTATACGCACTGGGGAAGAAATAAATGTGACTTGCTTTATTGTGATATTTGCTTTATTTGGGTGGTCTGGAACCAAACCCTCAATATCTTTGAGGTGTGCCTGTACATGAACAAAAGCTGTCCTCTTACAAAATGAAAAAGTTGTAATCAGACACTTTCCTAGGTTAAGAACTTAGGGCAGTTATCAACATTCATGTTATTTGCTGAGCTTTCAGACCATCTCAGAGGCTCTGTCTTAAATACTGTCTGCTGTCTTAAATACTCTTTTTCTGAACCACACTACCCAGTGACCACATTTTCTCCTTAAAAAATCTCTCATGGGGCTAGGTAAGTACCCCGTTTGGTTTGATCTCCTTATTCCTCAATTCAACCTTATCTTTTACTTAACATTGAGTATATCTCTGGAAAAACCTTCCTCTCCAGGTAGAAAAGCACTGTGCTTTTTTTGCTAAGAAGCAAAACAAGCAGTATCCACAATTCCATTTGACCTTATATTTCCAACATAAGTGTAATTTAGCCCTTCCATGACTTGTGCATAACCCATATGGGTAATCTAGTAAGAAAACAGAGTTGCTTCTTTACAAGTTTAAAAAAATTAATGATACAGCTTTATCTCTATACACCTATATATAAATTCCTACAGTACAGGGATTTATAGACCTTTGAGATAATAATGGACTTCTAAGAAAAAGGCAGGGAATACACTGCAGGAAGACAGATCAAATATTTGCCTTTACTATGGGCAAAATAATGCACTTCAGAAAACAGCCAATTGTTCAGGAATATCAGTCTAGATTCACTCCGTTAAAAAAAAAAGATCAACGCAGAACTGTCCTTGAGGGGTAATCATTTTACAATATACATATATCAAATTATTATGTTGCACATCTATTACATTATATCTCAAAAACAAAACTGGGACAAAGGAGTGCCTTGATATACACTTTGCCAATTTGCTTCTGAATCTCAAACTATGACTGCTTATAAGGTTATCAAGGCAGCCAGGGAATCCCAGGAGTCACAATCTTAAGATGACTGGAAGATCAGATCAGACTTTTATGCTTGCCCATGTAAATATACCTCATTTGTTCAACATATTTAAAGAAAGGGGGAAAATTCATTCCAGAAACTTAGATTCTGATCAGTACTAATTACAGAAGCTCTTATCTCAGAGTTAAGCAACTAGTTGAAAGAAACTGAAACTATGTACAGCTTTAGCTTAGAACTGAATCATAGTTTTTTGAGCAAAAAAAATATACTGGCAGCTTGAACTAATCAACTATCCAAATGACTTTTTCATAGGCCAGATCAACTCTCATAAAGCATTTATTTGCATTCCATGATCAGCCACTTTATTATAATGGCAAGCTACTTCAATACCATCTCAAGGTATATACTTTATTGCAGATAAGGATTGAGCATAGTCTAACTGATATGAAGAGAACTTTTTTCCATGTTCCAAAACTTATTTAACAAGTTCTGTTGTTTAAATGATCCACCAAAAAAAGATAAACCAGAAGCTAACTTATGCAGGCTAACTTCCTCTGCCGGAACATAAGGGTCCAAAGAAGTCTATTTTAAGATTAAAAACTTACCTGTTCCAAACCACCCTCTCCCCTTTCCTACACAACAATAAAGACGTGAATTTTCAAAAATGCTACTAAAACCAAACACAAACTTGCGCATACAATTCAAATGCTCAAATATAGCATCATGAAATGAGGACAATGAATATGCACCTCCCTCAATATGGATCATCAGTCTGGAGTCTCACTTTTAATCCAATTTAGACCCACTATTTCCTAGGCTTATTTCCGCATCTCTAAAACACAATAGAAATGCCTGTTGTTACAGAATTTTTGAAAGAATGAATAAGATAAAGTACTTCAGCACACTATCTGGCATATAATGTATTAGGTGCTCAGCAAGTGGAACACCCACCTTGAAGGCAAGATTTCCTAGACAGGCACTCAAATCACTTGTTTACTAAACAAAAGCAAAACTGCTTTATAAATAGGGTACTTATTATAGCCTTAGCTTATTTAAATCTTTTGCCTGTGTGATGAATTTTTATGCTTAGTTGTCTATAACATACTCTTCTAACAATTATATGGCTCATGCTATGATATATGTTAATAATACAAGGTCAGCAATTCGAGGGCTATTTGTGGATAGGCTTTTAAAGAAACCATGTTATTGAGTTGTATGAAATTACTAATACTTGACCATTTCTGAACTGCAATTTCATATGGTTCTACCTAAAACTGTCAGGTAAGCATGTGAACTCAAATATTACTAAAATGAGTTTCTTACACGGATCTACCCCAAATTTATGTAGTTTTCTGTACTTACACACTTTTACATATGTTAATGATAAGAAAAATATCTAGCATTTTTAAATTAAAAAGTAATTTAATGATGGGTGGTCTAACAAAATACCCAAGTGATGCTGAAACAACATAAACTTCAGGAATCTATAAAGCTGACCTAGAATATATCAACATCCTACTTCGAAGTTGCACATTTTATGAAAAATCTAAGAAAACATTTTTTAACGAGTCTTCCTGCACATGGACATCTCTGAATCACTCAGCCTCTATATGCTGACATTTTCACTCCTTTACAGTGAATGTACAATTTCAGAGAGCACTGAATTTAAGCTCTTCACTCCCATAACTTCAGGCTCTTATTCCCCTCAGATAATTTCTAAATGCCTTATTTTCCAAGTCCCCCGTGACTAAGACACCTCTTAAGTAATACTCAAAGATGTAATATTCGGCCAAGTATGTACCAAAATCGACTTTAAAATCAACATTAAAAAATGACCTAAAGTAATTTTAAGAATCAAAATATCTTTTAAATCATATACCAGCACTTACCTCAAAGATGCCAACTAATTCTCATGACATTATTATGTCCATAGCAGAAGCAAGTAAGATATAAGAATATCTTAGCAGTGAAAATATATGAGAAAAAGCATAATAAGTCATCTCAGATGCTCTTCCATGCACCACTGTCTACTCAAACCCTCTTCTCCTACTTTCCTGGAAATGCTTTTCTCATACTCCACAGGTATGACTGTAGTGTTGGGGTGACTGTCAGCCACCATTAACCAACTACTCAGAAAGGGTAATCAGAGAATTTTGTTCCATCTATCCCTACCCAAGATTTTCAAATTGAAGCTGGAAAGGACACTTTTTCCTTCTCTAATCAGGAGCTGTAAGGATGTGACCCAGAGCTACTGGCAGGCATATGCCCTGAAATTACATGGTGAGTCCAAAGAAAAAGAGGCCACATTGGGCAGCAGAGATAAAGAACTAACTTGGCATACAGACACACAATTTCAGTTCCTGAGGTTGTAGCTTGCTCTAATTCCTACAGTTACTGCTTTGATTGTTAACCACCCCAGTTTTCTTCAAGGGGCGGAGGCAGCAAACACAGAGTAAGGAGAGATCCACTCTAAGCAGAGTGCTACCTGGGTCCCATTACCAATTATACACATTTTAATCCACGAAATATGTTGCTTTAATCTTGCTGTAAAACATGTAAGAAATATAAATGAAGCAAAGTCTCAAAAGGAAACTAGAGGAAGCAGGGAGAAATCATGTGGCTTACCTAGTAAAAAGTTAAACTTTCAATAATAGGAACTAAAGATTAACTTAAATCCATTTCTAAAATAAAAAGTGTAATATCAGCTCAAGTTACACCCAACAAAGCATTTATTCATTTATATGAAGACTACCTTTTTTGGTGTCAAGTATGTTAGGTCTGAAAATACCAAGATAGAAAAGATAGAACATGAATGCCTCCCCCAACAGACTGAGCTAAAAAAAAGCGCAGACATAATACAAAACCAAAAAATTATATTTCAAACAACCTGAGTGCTTAAAGTAAAGGCATTCAACTGCTTTGTGAATCCTGAAAAGGTTATCACTAACCTTGCCTGGGTTTAAAACAGTGACATTTGAACTGGGTCTTGATGGAAGGATAAGCATTCAAGGTAGAGAAACTAATTCAAAACCAGGGGTGTGAAAGAAAACAGGCTGTAAAAACTTGCTTGTAGTTTGGTATACCAGAGACACAACAGGGTACCGGTAAGGGAGTAGCAGATGTGGCTAGAAAGGTTAATCAGGGCTGGATCTTTTGAGAGTCTTGAATATTATGGCAAAGACTATTCCACAGCCAATGGGAAGTCACTGATTTTTAAGCAGGAATAGTTTTTAAGTAGGAGTAAGACAAATGAGATTTGGATTTTTTGATGTACTAGCAGTAGTACACTAGGAGTGACTGACTTTTTAAATTATTAATCCTAAAAGCAGTCATGTATCTGTGTACCTAGCTTGACATTACATTTTTACTATACCTCTTTCAGATTTTAAGTTTTGCAGATATAACAGAAGATCTCTCCTGTACTCCCCAGATGCCCTTCCCTTTCCCTGACAGGTTAAGACTATCCTAAATTTGGTTTCTGCCATTTCTCCACCTTTTCATTCACTACTACACATGTATATAGCATTGTTTGTGACAAGGTCAAGGACTTCTAAGAACCTGATGAACTACTGACCCTCTATCCCTCAAATACACATGCCCACACAAAATTTTACTTAATTTATGGGATGTCAAAGACCCTCCTCACCCTCCAAATTGTAGGAATACCTACTACAAAGGATGTATGAGTAGATAACTACATTAGGAAACTACAGCAGTAATTCAGGTGAGAGAACATAAACTAAGTCACTGGGGATGAAAAATATCTTAAAACACTGATCACTTTACCTTTACAACCACCTTATGGAAATAGGTCTCATCTCCATTTTACATTAGTGTCGCCCCCCCATGGCCGCCTTAAGAGGGGAAAGGAAAGACTGAGTTCAGATACAGGACATGCTGCGCTTCAGGATGGGCAGGAAAGCAAAGTAGCGTATCTACTAGATAACCTGAAAAATAGGTCCAGGGATACATTTAAGGCTGCTTTCTCAAGAGTGTCCTTGCATCAAAGATGTATTTAAGTTAAAGAAATTTGATATGGTACTTGGCAAACTGGAGAAAAAAAATTTCAATCACACCAACCCAACTCTTCATCAAGACCACTGAAATAAAATAGTTGGCAGGGGAGTTTGGCACACACTAGCTAAATGCTCCACTCACCTTGAAAAGACACTGGATCAAGGACATATAATACAGGGTACGATGCTAAAAACTGTACTCTCCGTGAAAAAAAAAAAACCCACCAAAGTTAGACACTTCTCTGCCACGGTGTACTCTTTTGGGGAAATATTCTCCTTTCGGGATCATCTTTCTCTGAATTGCTTCTCCTGAAACCTCCTGAACACCTGGCTAGTGTGAGAATCCAGGCCTTCTCCCACTGGGAAATACGTTTCTCCCTTCCCTTTAAAAGCCTAAATAGACCGATAGGAAAAGGAGTCAATCAAATTTCTCTTACAGGCAACCAAAGGTATAGCTTAAGCCAGTGAGTGTTCTCATCTGGAGGTACATGATTAAACATTAATGAGTCTGACCATTCATTATGTGGGGCTCAAAACAGAAAGCCTACAGTTTGTTTTGAGGAAGATCTTTGCTTCTATCATCATGGGACACAGTATCTTTGACAACTGACTGTTGGAGATAAAACATGAAAAGGCTGAGAGAGACACTGGCCAAGAACAGAAGTCTAAACATACTGCTAAATATTTGGTTTTTGTTTCTCTAGTCTCTCTACATCTTCCTCACTCGATATGAAATGACCAACCACAGACTACAAAGAACAGGAAACCAAGGTATTGAACAGATTAGAGGCTCTGAGAGATGTTAGGGAAGTATAAGAAATGGTCACTGCCTCCAAAAGGCTTATAAACTGGAAATACAAGAACTATTTATGAATAACTATAGAGCAGCCATGAGTAGATGAGCCTTCAGTAAGATTTAAGACTTCCGGTAACTATTATTTACACATTCTGCTAAACATTCTTTCAATGACAGCCATTACTTATACATTAGATCAACATAACCAAAGTCAGCATTTATGAAAACAAAATTTGTTTAATCAGTTCTGCTACTGAAGTGTAACTCCCTGTATAACCTTTTCTAGTTTGTCCAGTTCCATCACTCTCCCAAGGGCTGGCCAAAATTTAACCCAGATGACTACTGTGGTAAGGTCAAGTACAGTAGTTAATTACGATATTAAGTACAATAATTACCACAATGTTCCACGATCATGTTATCCCAATCTCTGCCATCCATCTTGCATCATCACACAAAGTCATAATAATAGCAGTATGGATACATTTCCTATCATCACTTTTGGGAAAACTTGAAGTCCATCCCATTACTGCAAGTTAATTTCTTGTATTTTATTCAAGAGTCCATTTCTTTCAAAACTTTTACTTGACTTCACGATTTGTTATGAGCATGGGAATCAACACTATGAAGACAGCCCTTGGGACTTCCCTGGTGGCACAGTGGTTAAGAATCTGCCTGCAATGCAGGGGACATGGGTTTGATCCCTGGTCCGGCAATATCCCACATGCCGCAGAGCAACTGAGTCCACGTGCCACAACTACTGAAGCCCACGTGTCCTAGAGCCCGTGCTCGACAACAAGAGAAGCCACCGCAAGAAGTCCGCGCGCTGCAATGAAGAGTAGCCCCCGCTCCCTGCAACTAGAGAAAGCCCGCGCACAGCAACCAAGACCCAACACAGCGCCCCCGCCCCCCCCAAAAAGGACAGCCCTTGCCTCTTAAACCTATACTGAGCAACATAAAATACTATCTTGGGAGCTGGATGAGATGAGGGCATGAGGTAGGAAGGAGAGTAAGTGCCTTTAAGAAATTCTGAAATAAGAATCACCCTCAAAGGACCTTTACGACCTAGCAATATAAAGGTATATATCTTGACCAATGATAGAGGTCAAAATGCAATAGTAATTACCCAATGAGGCAGACAATAATTGCTCTAGTTCTTATAAAGATCAAGTTTGCTATGAAGTAAACAAAAAGTTTTTAAACTTCAATGTTGTGAAATTTATTTTACATACCGCACGTGGATACAAATATCAAGGAAGGAAACAAGTATCTCAGAAATGCATGGTTACCAGAAGTCATTTCAAAAGAAGGAAGCTTGGCAAAAAGATTTTGGGATCTGAACAATTTCATATGTGGACGTAAGAATGGGAAGGAATAGTCCCCTTAAAAATCATTTTAGTTTGGAATTTGTGATTTCTTCTAAGAAATTCTGAAAGTTTCTTTTACATTAAAGATTAAGAGGGTAGGGCTTCCCAGGTGGCGCAGTGGTTGAGAGTCCGTCTGCCGATGCAGGGGACACGGGTTCGTGCCCTGCTCCGGGAAGATCCCACATGGCGCGCAGCGGCTGGGCCCGTGGGCCATGGCTGCTGGGCCTGCGCGTCCGGAGACTGTGCTCCGCAACGGGAGAGGCCACAACAGTGAGAGGCCCGCGTACCGCAAAAAAAAAAAAAAAAAAAAAAAGATTAAGAGGGTAAGTGCTGCATACCATGTCTCATTACGTCACTAACAAGAAATTAACTTCCTGTTTAGCTATAATTATGAGACAAGTATGCCTGTTCATTCAGACAAGGTACAAAGAATAGCTTGAATGAATAATACTGTAATTTTCTTTCTTTAGATCACCATTAAAAATAAGTCACTTCAGATTACTCAAAGCTGTTCTTTTGTAAGCAGTATCTCTAAATGGGCAAAGACAAAGAGCCAAATTTAGTTCCTAAGCTTTGATCCATGAAAGCAAATAAGGCATTTTATAGATATGAAAAACAAAAATTAACAGCAGTCCAGTGGTTGAAGACATTCAATTATACATTAGCCAGGAAACTGTAACAAGGCTAGGATTAATATGAGGTATTCCATCCTGAAAATGAACAAGTAACCAAGAAGTAGTGAATCACAACTAAGACCCAAAAGGTTAAATACAACAAATTTAACTAAGAAAAGCTGGCTGGAAGTCTCTGAATGATACAACATTATGTTCAAAGTATAGTTGGAGATAAAAATCCGATGTTTGGGCAAAGTATAAAATACTCATTTGAACTTTTCCCCTCCCCACGTAACAGGACCGAGGGTACCATTTTGAGACTAAATCTCATCTAACAACATAGACCAACAAATGATATACTCACTAAACATACCCATTTTTCATTACACTATACAATTTTGAAATAAGATCATTGTTATGGTAGCAAAACTAGCTCAAGAGCACAAAATTTCCAGTGAAATAAAAATCATTTAATTTTGTTAACACTAATTTGTCTTGGAAAGGGAATTAGTTATAAAAAACACACTAAACAGTGAAAAATATATATATAACTATATATATATAATATCGTACGGAAAGGCATTTAAATAAACCTATCTTTAATAATTGGTAAATCTGACATTGGAATAACGATTCCCCTTATTTTAAAAAAATGCTTCCCTTACTTGATTTATAATAATTTTGAAAAGCTGTATAGAGTGACAAATACCAATTTATGTGTTTACATGCTCGTTTCCTTCACTCAAAGAAGACATCCTCATGGGTAGTAACAGGCTTCCCTATATTTTGTCCCCTGAGACTAGACTACTGTGCCAAACAGTAAGACCTCAATAAGTATTGATTAAATGATTATCCCTTATGTCTGAGGTTCTTAACCAGAGGGAGGCTTCAGAATCACCTAGGGGACATTTCAAAATTATGCCTGTTCCCAGAGAAATGGTTCAGTAAGTCTGGCAAGACCCCATGTACCTATATTCTTTTAAAAGCTGTTAAACATTCTGATATATAAATGTAACCCATGTCAAAACCCATATACACCAAAATCTAGTAGAATGCAAAAGCTAATCTAGGATTTGAGAATTCAATCTGAAACATTCTAATCTCAATACTAGGAATTTGGTGTCTTCTTTAATAAACGGATTATAGTGAAATGCTTTGTAAAATCCTCAAGAATTGACTGTTATCTTAGATAACAAAGGACACCTGAACGCACAGAGTTAACATACAATATGATAGAGATATCCAGTGATAGTTTTTCCCCAGTGTTAGCAAGAGTATTCAACTTTCCACTTGTATGATAACTACTAGAATTAACATTGACGGTGATCATGATGAAACCAAAGCATAGTGTCAACATCACCCTTATTCAAATAAAAAACTGAGGTCATTACATGATCAGCATTTCTCAGTCAACAAACGCCCTACAAACCAAGTTAGCTGGCTAAAGACAAGCCTTGAGACATGATGCATACAGCCTATAGGCTTACTGGAAAGAAGTTTATGATGCCCCCAGTGATTAGTCAGCACATAGTAGTTCCCTTAGTCCTTGAAGATACTAACCGAAAAGAAATTCACTACTTTCAAAACTTATGTTAGCTAAAATCTAAACTCATAAATTAGCTATAACCTAAGAATAAAGTTCAATCCCAATTATTTAAATGTGAAGTGGGAGGAGAGAGCTTATTTCAGGAAGCAAGATTAAATTTAGGAATTGAAATTGTTCAAAATAGCAGACAGCATGGAGTTTAAGAGCTCGAGTTCTTGAGGTAGACTATCGGATTTGAATCTCAGTCCCTTACCAGCCATCTGACCACAGACAAGTAACTCACTCTATACCTGTTTCCTCACGTATAAAATGGAATGGTAAGAGCATCCATCTCATGTGGTTGTTGTGAGAATTAAATAAGTAGATACTCATAAAGGGCTTAGAAACAGTGTTCAATACAGAGCAGATGCTAAGTCTAGCTGTTAGGAGAATGATGCATACAAAAGAAAACTTTTAGAATACCAAAACCCTAAAAAGATGACATGACAACGTAGTGGTTAAGAGCACACACTGCAGAGCCCAAATTGCCTAGGTCCTAATCCCAACTCTGCCATGATATGAGGACCCCTTTTTTTTTTTAAACCTCTCTGTGCCTTAGGTTTCTAATTTTAGAATGGAGATATTAATTATACCTACTTCCTTGGGGGTGTCATAAGAGTTAATTCAAGTGCTTCAAACAGTTCTGACACATTGCAAACACTCAAAGCATGAGCTATTCTTTCAGGTTTGGTTCATATTACATTTTATGTAAAGTTCTCTTTAAACATCCCCAAAATACATGCACTGTGGTCATTCTGTTTGATCAGAGTAGTAAAACTGCCTCTGGCTCCCAAACACCACCAACCAACTAGGGACTTCACATATTTTATTCTTGTTGACAGCCTTATAAGACCATAGCTTGTCCAAATAAAGAATACAAGGGGGGGAAAAAAAAAGAATAGGGCTGTTTGATAAGGCTGCTTGGTCTAAGAAATATTCAAAAAAACTACAACATAAGCTTTAGAAAGAAAACAAATTTAAAAGCTTAATCAAATGAACTGCTATTGATTAAAAATATTCCAACAATAAGCATTCCAATAAAATGATCAGTGAGGAACAGATATATCTTAACATTCAGAATCTGGGGGGCTGCAGACAAGAATAAATTAAAAATAAAAGAGATGTGCCTAAAATAAAGAGCATCTCCCATCAGAGTTGTCCACTTGCTAAAACTGTTTGAATCTGGGACTTTTTTTTTTTTAAAGTTTGACCATATGATTCTGACAGTGACAGCTTAAGACCAAACCACATGCACAACAAAACTTTTCTACAGGTTGAATCAAAAATGTCCCACATCAACACTGTTTTTTTCCAGTTTGGAGAGTGTTATGTCAAGTTTCTGTATTACACAGATCTTCAAAGTATTTACAAAAGGAGACAATCTGGTATTGATGAAGAGTACTAGACTCGAAAAGTTCTTTAATAAAAGCTCTTGAAAATTAAAGTTGCAGTAATAAATTGAGTGCCTTGTGCTAGGGGCCTGTTTAAAGCCACACATTAACTTATTTAATCCTTAAGAAAAATCTTGGACTCTAAAATTTGTTTTGCTCACTGCTGCAACCCTAGTGTCTAGAATAGTGCCTGGTACACACCAAACACTCAATTATTTATAGGTCATACACAACAAATATTCATTTTATAGAGGCACACAAGTAAATTTGCCGAGCCCTAGAATTCTAACTGGAGCATTTCTGCTCCGAAGTTCACACTCCTAACCATTATACTGCCTCTCTAGAGCTTTTAAATCATTAAAGTGGTGTCACAGCAGCTGGGTATCACCTGTAAAAGAAAAAAAATCAATGAGACCTTCCTTTAAAGTGTTCTGTTCCACGTGCATAAAAATCTATGGATTTGAAATTATTCCACATCTTAGTGGCCCGAATTAATTCCTATAGATAAAAGGTTTTGATTTGTACTGAATACTACGTTCAACTATATTGCAAAATATAACTATGCTTCTCCAGTGTGTTGCTGGCCTTCAAAGTGGTCATAGAAAGAGATGTTTAATAATCCTTTGTACTTTAAGCCTTAACTCCTAAACTCCTCTCTTTTTCCATGGTCTCAAAAATACAAAGACTGAAGTTTGTATTTCACATAAGCCCCCAGAGACAATGCAGTGATGGCCTAAATCAAAATTTACCATTTCAACATCAATACTTTGAATCTAAACTTTCATCATTCATAAGATACCAGTTTTGCCAAATAAGTTCCAAAGTCACACGTTAAATAAATGTAAAATTAAGCAGCATCAGGTCTATTTTTAGTAAAGCCAAGTCCTTGCCATTCCGTCCATGTAAACTATTTAAAAAGCAACCTATCAAAACCAAAGTTTGTAATCCACAACCTCCTCTATTTCCTAGTTTCAGTAAGGCTGAATTTATTCCATGGCATTTTTTTCAAGTTAGCTGTAAATACTCCACCCTCCTCGATTGTGCAAGAACCAAACACATCACACACAAGTTACAAAAAAGGGAAATACAGTCTGAGAGTCTGAATATAGATAAGTCTCGAGCAGGAGATCTTAGGGCAGTGTACAACCTGATGTAAAAGTTAACATTTAACAAAGAATATTATTTCATATTATTACGAAAAGAGATGCCGGAAAGAGCCTGAACCACTTAAAGCAGCCGCCATCTTAAAATGCGGGATAGAAGTTAGAGCAAGAAAATGAGACTAAACCACCGGAGGTGGAGGTTCCGCTCACCCACCGAGCCTCGAAAAACCCTATTTTTTCCAACACGGATCCACAGTGTACCATCAAACCTCGTTTTAAATAGCTTAACAATTTCCCCGGAGGCTGCTATGAAACGGACTGAGGCGGACATAGGTACACCTACCCTCCTCTCGCTGCCACCACACTCTCCCCCCCCTCCCCCGCCAAAGCAAAACGGAGCTTCCAGAACGGCTTTCCATCAGTTCCCGGCGCGCCTCTGATGAACAGTTTCGGGTGAAAAGCCGCAACTACAAAACACAGAAAGCGGCAACACTGTGTCAGCCCACCTCCTCCCAGCCCCACTTACTCCTGTGCAAGCTGCCCAGAGTCGAGCAGTTTCTGGCCAGGCCCATTCACTACTCTTCAGCCAGTGAGACTTCTACCCCGACCCCTTAATCACGTTCGGCACCCGCCGCATTTCTTAGGTCTTCTCTCCTCTGAGCTTCCCCCGTCTCTTCTTCCAGAAGGCCTGGAGCCTTGATCTTACAACTAAAATAAGTTTCCAAGCCCCGAGAATAAGAAGCGCCGTGACATTTGCGGGAGCGTCTCCCGGCAATTCCGAAGAGGGACTAAACTCTTCTTCTCGAAGAATCGAGGCGCCTGCAATCACCACTCTCCCTCATCGCTAATTTGCACCGATTCCATTGAAACACGCTCAAGATAACACCTCACTTGCCGCAAGTGCTCTGTTCCTGAGTTTTCCCCCTCGCTTCTTCTTAAAGTACAGCCGCGTTCCCCATCCCCCAATGGACGAAGTGACCCAAGGAAGAGTCTTTCCGAAATTATACGCCCCCCCCCCAATGCCAAGGCTCTCCCTCCTGGCTGGGCCTTCCTTTTCTCTCACGCCCCCATTCCCTCCGCCCCATGGGTTACCTTATTAATCCGTTTCAGCGCCATAGTCTGTGCTTTTCGTCTGGCTCCTCACTATCTCGGTGTGTGTTCAAAGTTCCGGCCAAAACTCTTGATTATCCCGGCGGCTGGGAAGGATTGTCTCTTGGTCTCACACCGGCTCTGCCAGACACAGGCGCCTTTTGCAAAAACGGAGCAGATCAGCACTCGCACAGGCCCCGCAGAGACCCTGACGAGTCCAAGTCCCTCAAAAACGGTCGCGATCCGGGGTGGGTGGGGCGGCAGAGCCACCGACAGCCTCTATGCCGAGCTTCGGCCCGAAGAGGGGGCGAGGGTGCCGGGAAGAGCGGAGGGGTGGCTCCAACTGTGACTTCCCGGCCTCTCGAAAGGAAGAGACCCGGGTGGGAAAGGAAGAGGCGTAGGAGAAAGGGGTGGGTGCGGGGCAGGGTCCGGGGCCCAGCAGAGGAGGAGCCGGGGCCTAGTCGGCGCTACGCCGGCGTCACTAGGGCAAAGAAAGGCAAGGGGGGAGGGGAGAACAGGAGACTCCGGACTGACGCCCGGCTTCTTTCGGCCGCTGCTCAAAAGTGCGGCCGGGGAGGGGAAGGAAATAAATCAGAGGCTGGATGTGTACCGCTGTCCCCGCAGCTAGAGCTATGCTGTGTCGGCCCTGACGCCACCATACACTCCGCCTTCCAGCGCGCTCCCGCGCGCTCCCGCCCGCCCAGCCACCGCCACCACGCGCCCGAGCTGCCCCTGAGGCTCCGGCTTAGGTGCGAGGACGCGCCCATTCCCCCTCCCCCTTAAACGGGAGAGGCCCCGGCGTCCCCAGCCTTCCCACCCTACCCCACCCAACAGGCTGGTCACTCAAGCCACCGAGGGCCTGTATTTCCCTCCTTACCCGGCCGGCCACTGGGCCGGCCTCCCTTCCCCTAGCCGTCCACACCCACGCGTACAGAGGGGCCGGGGCCTCCCTCAAGCTGCGGCCTCGGCCTCCTCCCCGCGCGGCAGCTGGTGCCTCCCCGGCCCTACGGGGCTCACGCGCACGACACAGCCACAAGATGTCCGCTCTGACGGAACTACTGCCAGCTGCCACGCTCCGCCCCTCCCCCCTCCTCCTGCCTCTTCACCGCCGCGTATCAGTCCGCCAACGCCGCCGTCGCGAGCGCGGCGCGAATCTAAGGGCGAAAGAGGACGGCTTGCTCCCCAGGTCCTGGGCCGAGCGTATCTGTGCCAACCCCCTTCTCCTTTTCGGAACAGCACCTTCTTACTAAACAGATCGGAGGTTGGACTGGGAGGGCGGGGGCCGGAGGCAGGTCATGGGCTGGGGGGAAGGGTAGACGAGCGGCGGAAACCCTTAGACTCAGAGAAGCATCGAGAACCGGAAGGAGACCATGGGAGGAAGGTAATGGAAGCGGCAGCTGCGCGGTCGAGCCCCATGCCCCTCCCGACAGCGTCCCCCAATTTCCTCACTTGGTATTGAGGAGGCGGATCTCGCGAGAATCTCGTGGCTGGCTAACAGGAGCTGTAGCGCTGCAATGACTTAAGGGCAGTTTTGTGCCCTCTTCCTGATAGGGGCCCGCCCCCAAATCCACAAATTCTCGCGAGATGCAATGGGGCACCGGATCGACCTGGGGCGGGCCGTGGCCGGGAAGCACCGCCCCTGAATGCTTATATTGGTGGGAGGGAGAGGAAATGGAGTTTCCCGCACTGGTAAGAGCGCGAGCCGACACATCCCTCTGTCAGGCGCTCAGTCAGGAATGTGCTGTGGGAGGTACTATGGGTTAATTACCGGATACCTTTAGTCTACGTTGACTCGGGCTTTTGAAGTTTCCGGTGCAGCAGGTGAGCGATATTGGCTCGCCTGCCGGCCTGGGCTGGTTAACCTGTGGGAGGAGTCGCCCCTCAAAATGGGAACAGTTATTTCAAATAGAACCGGGCAGGCAGCTGATCAGCGCTCCCACGTGCGGAATCCTAGTGCTATTCTGACCCTAGGGCCTAGAGGGTCAGCCCTGAGAACAGAGTGACCATTGACCAGACCCCAGAATTAGAGCAGCCTAGAAATCAAGCTCAACTGTGAACTGATTAGGAGGGAGGGTAGGGAGATTGGGACGGGCTGTTTACTTGCCTCTGTAATCAACGATCACCATCGCTAAGGTTTAGGTATGGGAGTAGGTTTAATACCTTTTTCTTCTGTTGCTGTGTTTCAATCCCTAGAGCCAGAAAGTTGCAAAACTCATTCAAGAAATAAGAGTTTGGGGTCCGAAAAACTCAGTACTTACTGAAATATCCAGGGAGAGAAATACGGGGTTTTATTCTGCCGGTGAAAAGGATGGAGAGGTGATTTTGCTTTCTGGTATATCATACTTAGGGCACAGGGTAGTAAGATTAATTTTATAGGGCATTGGAAAGTAAGAACTGACCTGCTTATGGTTTTCTAACGTTCCTTAATGACCCCACTTAAGAGAGTAGAGATCTTTAAGAATTAAATGGAAATATAAATTTGTTTTTTAAATATACTTGACTTTTAAGGGAAAGCAGGAAGCTATTTCCTCCTACTATAAAATATTACTTAATAAAAACTTATTAAGCCTGTGGTAAATTTGTATTTTTCAAGTGACCATAACAGCATCACTAGAGCAATTAGTGGAACAGTTCTTCTCAAACTAGTATCTTGGAATCACCTAGGATGTGTTCGAAATGCTGATTTTGATTTAGTAGGCCAGGGGTGGAGCCTGAGATTCTGTAATTCTAACAAGATACAGATTACTCAGAGGACCACCCTGTGAGTACCAGAGCACCAAAGTGCTCACCTCATGGCCTGCTGGACACCTCTGCCCCCTCCTTTTTTCCTAAATAAGCTTCCTTTTGTTCTCTCTTTTAATCAGTCTAATACAGTAGAAACACAGGATTAGACAATTGGAGTGAAAGAAGAAATGCAGGTTTGAGTTCTTGTTCCATTGCTTCCCATTTGTGTGATATTGGTGTGGTTACCTAGTTTCTTCAACACTAAAGTAGGTATAATAATAGCTGTCCTTTCTCAGGGTTATCATATGCTTCAGATATCATAATGCATGTAAAAGGGCACTGTAGACTACAGTACTGTATAAATGTAAGTTATTAGTCAGTCAAACATTAGCTGGCCATAGTGTGAAACAAATCTATAAGAATAATAATAAATATAAGTAATATTTATGGAACATTTATAATGTACCAGGTACAGTGCTTATTAACCTCTTTTCACAAATAAAGAAATTGATGCACAGAGAGATTAAGTTACTGTCCCACGGTCACAAAGCTGATAAATAGCAGAAGTAGAATTTGAACCCATGCAGTTAATATCAGAGTATTTATTGAATGGAGTATTTATTGTCTCTTAATTTAGAAAGTGGGAGGGTAGGATGTTTTAGATTTCTACTTTCAATACTATCCGAAGCTAATTTTATTTGACTTATTTCTCCCTCTATTTGTTTTGCTCTTTCAAAAGCCAAGTATAAGAATGGTAGGAGGGCTTCCCTGGTGGCGCAGTGGTTGAGAGTCCGCCTGCCGATGCAGGGGATGCGGGTTCGTGCCCCGGTCCGGGAAGATCCCACATGCCGCGGAGCGGCTGGGCCCGTGAGCCATGGCCACTGAGCCTGCGCGTCCGGAGCCTGTGCTCCGCAACGGGAGAGGCCACAGCAGTGAGAGGCCCACGTACCCCAAAAAAAAAAAAAAAAAAAAAAAAGAATGGTAGGAAACATTCCTACCTACTCAGAGGGAACTCACAAAATCCAGGAGGTGCATGAAGAAAAGTCCTAGAGAAGCTAATTTGTAACTACCCTAATCTAAACAAGCTTTGGTATGAAAATATAATGGACCACATCAATGCTCTGAATTAACAGAGCACAGAAGAGTGAGACAAATTTGAGGTCAGCGTTCTTAACTGTTTTTGAGCCACAAACCACATTAGCAGGCTGGTGAAGCCATGGACTCTTCTCAGAATTATGCTTTTAAATGTATAAAATAAAATTCATAGCATTACAAAAGAAAAAAAATTGAAACAAGCTCAAAATATTCAAGAAAAACAAACTTTTGATATAGGAATATATGGGCTTTATTAACACTGTAAGATCTAGTGTTGGGTCTAATAAAGACCAAATTTTTGAAATAATGATGAACATAAAATTTCCAGAGTTTGCAACAGTTGTAATGTGATATAAAGGATCTGTGATTCCTATTGGAGATACAGACATAGGTGCAGCTCTTTGGTGCTTTCAGTCATAATTGAAGGAAATGCTAATTTTCAGTTAGAGATTAGTAAAAATAAAGATGTAATTTTTTTTTTCCCATTCAATTTCACACACCCCCTGAATTCTATTCATGGACTTAATGTTAAAAAACCTTAGGTGGAATCAAGTAGGCATATTACTGTTGGTAAGCTTTGGATTGTGACATTTTAACATGGAAATATAATTGATATTCATAATAATAGTGATTTATTAAGAAAAAGTTTACCACTAGTATACTGTTGTTAAGAAGGCATGGAAGTGTGTAATAGGGTAGGAAATAAATTTATCCCATTTGTTGATTTCTTTTTTTTTTTGGATACCTATAAAGGTACCCTATAATAAACTACTACCCCCAACGTCTAAAAAAAAAAAAAGGTACCCTATAGAAAATTTACCTATCCAGAGTGATTCATTTCCCAAGCATTTTGGATAACTTAGGTTTTACTGTATCACTCTTACTTATTCGTAAATGCCTTTACAAATAAGACATGCTGGAAGAATTACAAAATGAAAATAATAACCAAAGATGAAAGAAATTAAAATACTGTGTATTTAAAATTCTAAATAACAAGTGTTAATAATTGTTATTTGATGTACTGTGTGCTGGGCCCTTTAATCCCCATTACACAGATGAAACATTCAAGGTCATACAATTACTAAGTAGTACAGCCAGGATTTAAACCTAGGCAGTCTGACCTCAAAGCTCTCACTCTTTTTTTTTAATTGAAATATAGTTGAAAAGCTCTCACTCTTTACTAAGGTGTTTATTTTTTTTACCCTTCGACTGTTAGCCGACTTTAATTTGCCCACTAGTATAACAAATACATATTCACTGCCTCAAAATATTTTCACCCAGTGTCTAAAAGGAATTAAAAAAAATTTTATTGAAGTGTAGTTGATTTACAATGTTATGTTATAAAAGGAATTTTCTAAATTCTTCCTTTGCTGTGGTATTGCTTATATCCAACACTACCTTTAAAATAAGTGGGCTAGGGCTTCCCTGGTGGCGCAGTGGTTGAGAGTCCGCCTGCCGATGCAGGGAACACGGGTTCGTGCCCCGGTCTGGGAAGATCCCACATGCCGCGGAGCGGCTGGGCCCGTGAGCCATGGCCGCTGAGCCTGCGCGTCCGGAGCCTGTGCTCCGCAACGGGAGAGGCCACAACAGTGAGAGGCCTGCGTACCAAAAAAAAAAAAAAAAAAAAAAGTGGGCTACCAGTTGGGGCTAGAAAATAGTTTGTTTTACAGAAATTTTTGTTGTAATGGAATTTTGCTTAGAAGATGAAGAAATCCACTCATGCCTTTTTCTGCCCTACAAACATACTTTCATATCTGAAATTAAACATTTGTTTTATAATGGTGCTACTGTATTTTTTATATTGACCACTGTCAGGGTTGTATGGAAGAAATTATTGCATGTAAATAAATCCTAATATATGAAGTTCTAGATTATCTATGCTTAATGGAGGCAAGTGATTATGAAATCCCAAATTTATTTTTATTTGGCACTGAAGTGAATTTATTGGTTGACTATGCTTTCTATTTGTTTGTATTTACACTAGCATACTTACATTTCTACTCAGTTTTGCTAAGGTTAAAATTAAAACGACCATGGCCTAGAAGTATTTTGATGTTTTAAGAGGCAGTTTAGGATCAGCTCAAACTTTAAAACACTATTCACATGTCTGGTATTATAGAGAACTCACTTTACAGTTGCATTTGACCTATTTGAATTACGATGATAGCAACGTCCCCATCTGAAAAAAAGAAAGGAAAATAATCATTTTTTTATATAGCAGTGTGCAGTATGCTAAAAAAGACTATGGTTTTATATATTGAAAGAAACATTCAGAAGTTAAAAAGGTGCAAAAATGTTGAAGAAATAGCTAAACCAGTCCCTTCCTTCTTAATGAATATTGTATTGAAGTCTTTCTAATTATGGTAGGTCAGATTTTCTTGCATGAAGTGGCATAAAACTGAAGAATATAAAGAATGAAGAAAATTAGCATAAAAGTGGCAATGGAATAACTAATCCAAATTATGAAGTCCTAATATTATATGAATGCATCAGTGAAGCTACATTATTGTAATGTGAGTACAGGGGTTAATTAAAACGTACTTGTGAATAAACATTGTTAGCGTAGACTAGTACATATACTTATGTTATTAATATTATGGCTATATTTTTAGATCTTTGTAACTTTGTCACAGAATTTTTTCTTCTTATTGAAGTATAGTTGATTTACAGTGTTGTGTTAGTTTCTGGTGTACAGCAAAGTGATTCAGTTATACATCTATATACACACTCCTTTTCATTACGGTTTATTTCAGGATATTGAATATAGTTCCCTGTGCTGTACGGTAGGAACTTGTTCTTTATCTATTTCGTATATAGTAGTCTGTCTGCTAATCCCAAACTCCTAATTTATCCCTCCCCCACCACCTTTCCCCTTTGGTAACCATAAGTTTGTTTTCTGTGTCTGTGTTTCTGTTTTGTAAATAACTTCATTTGCGTCATATTTTAGATTCTACATATAAGTGATATCATATGGTATTTGTCTTTCTCTTTCTTACTTAGTATGATAATCTCTGGGTCCATCCATGTTGCTTCAAATGGCATTATTTCATTCTTTTTAATGGCTGAGTAGTATTCCATTGTGTGTATATACCACATCTTCTTTATCCATTCATCTGTCGATGGACATTTAGGTTGCTTCCATATATTGGCTATTGTAAATACTGCTGCTGTGAACACTGGGGTGTATGTATCTTTTCAAATTATAGTTTTCCCTGGGTATATGCACAGTAGTGGGATTGCTGGATCATATGGCAGCTCTACTTTAGCTTTTTAAGGAACCTCCATACTGTTTTCCAGTGGCTGCACCAATTTACATTCCCACCAACAGTGTAGGAGGGTTCCCCTTTTCTCCACACCCTCTCCAGCATTTGCTATTTGTAGACTTTTTAATGATGGCCATTATGACTTACGTTGTTACAGAATTTTATAACTTGCTAAGGACACTGGCTCTAACACAGTTTATGCCATTTTATTAACTTAATTACATTATAAATGCTACGGTCCAGATTTAATATAAAACTATGAATATACAAAATGCATGTTTACAAATTCACTTGGAATAGGAAATATGGAACCCAACTCAACCAAACGTTTTTCATATTATTTGCATAAAAATCAAATTAGTTGGGCTTCCCTGGTGGCGCAGTGGTTGAGAGTCCGCCTGCCGATGTAGGGGACACGGGTTCGTGCCCCCGTCCGGGAAGATCCCACATGCCGCAGAGCAGCTAGGCCCGTGAGCCATGGCCGCTGAGCCTGTGCGTCCGGAGCCTGTGCTCCGCAACGGGAGAGGCCACAACAGTGAGAGGCCCGTGTACTGCAAAAATAAAAGAAAAAAAAAAAATCAAATTAGTCTTTATACCTTACCACTTCAGAATTTCATTTTAATGATCAAGACAAGTGAGTGTGGTTTAGGAAACTACTTTATTTCATACTGAGAACACCATTTTGACCTTGAGGTGGTTTTTGGCACATAATGAACCACGCCCAAATGTTAAAGCTAAAAATAAATTTGAGCATTTTCAATGTAAAAACTTGTATACATGAATGTTCAGAGTATTATTCATAATAGCCAAAAAGTAGAAACCACCCAAATGTCCATCAGCTAATAAATGGATAAATAAAATGTGGTATATCCATATGATGGAATAGTATTGGTTAATAAGAAAGAACAAAACACTGATACTGCTGCAACATGTATCTTGAAGCTTGAAAATATTCTGCTAAGTGAAAAAAGCCAGACACAAAAGGCCACGTACTGTATGATTCCATTCATATGAAATGACTAGTAGATTACTGGTTACCCGCGACTAGGGGCAGGGAAAATGGGGAGTGACTGCTAATGAGTATGTGGTCTTTTTGGGGGGAAGGTGATGAAATGTTCTTAAGTTGGATAAAGGTGTTGATTACACAACTCTGTGAATATTCTAAAATCCACTTAACTGTACACTTTAAAAGAGTGAATTTGATGGTATGTGAATTATCGCAATGTAGATTTTTTAAAAATAAATCTATTTCATTTTTGGCTGCGTTGGGTCTTCGTTGCTGCGCGTGGGCTCCCTCCAGTTGCGGTGAGCGGGGGGGCCACTCTCTGCCACCGTGCGCGGACCTCTCATGGCGGCGGCCCCGGCCCCCTCCCTCTCCCCCTCCTTCCCCCCCCCCCCTCCCCCCCCCCCCCCCCGGGGGCGCATGGGCTCCGTAATTGTGGCACACGGGCCCAGCCGCTCCGCGGCGTGTGGGATCCTCCTGGACCAGGGGTCGAAACCCTGTCCCCTGCATTGGGAGGTGGACCCTCAACCACTGGGCCACCAGGGAAGCCCTAGATTTAAAAAAACTAATGAATTAGAATTAAAATGTGAGATCAGCCTGGAAACTTACTAGTAAATATTTTCAATATCTCATACTTTTCTGGTTACTGATGATAAGATGGCATCCTTTTTTTTTTCATCCTTTTAAAATGTAAAAAATTTACATCCAGCAAGGTTTTTCCTTCAGTACAAACAACAATGTAATTTAGATTTGGTTTTAACATAATAAGCATTTGCTGTCAGTTAGTCTTAAATTTGGAGATATTTTCATCAATGTTATTTGCTTTGTAAAACATAGTGATTAAAATTAATTTTAAACAGCATTATATTGGGACTTCCCTGGCAGTCCAGTGGTTAAGACTCCATGCTCCCAAAGCAGGGGACGAGGGTTCCATTCCCGGTTGGGGAACTAAGATCCGCACCCTGCATGCCACGTGGCTGGGCCAAAAAAAAAGCATTATATTTTATTGAAAATTAAAGTTCATGATTATGATCAGAAATAGAATACATCTGATTTTGGCATACTCTAAATATAGAAAAATTTCTTTAAAATTTCCAATAAAAATCAAGTAGTTTGAAAATTGGGGGTAGATCATCTAGATAAGGAATTTGAGGGTTAGGTGCTGTCAAATGACAAAACTAAAACAATTTAGTAATGAGTTTGATGCCCTTTATTCAAGGGAAAACAATCTGTGGATTGAGGTTGTACAGTGTCTCATAATCAGTGCAACACTCTTTCCCTTCCCCAGGGATTTTGGGCAAGCGTGAGTTTTAGAGCCTTAGAAGCTTCAGTGCCAAAACAGGGCATGACTGCCTAGGAGGTCGGGGATTTCCTTGTAAGGCCAGCAGGTCCTGTTTTCTAGGGTCAGGTGAGCTAGTTAATAGTTAAGCTGAGTTGGAGGATTGTGATTGGTATATGTTAGATTTCCTTGACAGGTGTGTCATGTAATTGCAGGCTGACGTAGATTTAGATTTGTGGTGTGGGCTGAGCCACTGGGTTGGCCTCTATTTTTTTGGGTCCCGAAATATGAATTAACTTTAAAAGTACTTAACTAAAAGTAAGGAATTCAAATTAAAATTACTTACCAACAATAATTATAATCTTTTTTGTTTCAGTAACAATCTAAAAAGTCTAAAGTAAACAGAGGTGTGGTGTGATTTAGACCAGAAATGATCATTATTTTACCCATATTGAATTTGATTATTTAAATGTAGGTGAGAATTCTTTAGTAAGATAGTGATGATAAATTTAAAATTCTTCTATTAGAGAATTTTAAGTTAGGTGTGATTATAGGAATGTTGTACACAGTGGTTCTAAAGAATCAGATCTATATAGTATCTAAGTGGCTTAATGGAGCAACTTATGTGAGGCTTTTAGTTTTTAATACTATCTAGTACCTGTTGATTTTTTTCATTGCAAGAAGTACTGATTTTAGCACATGGCACATAAGAAAGAATGAAACTTACTAAGAAACATTCCACTACATCTAAAAAAAATTTTAAGAATTTGGCTCATTTGGTGTTGAAGAAGTGTGACAGTTTCAGCGATATCCCATCATCAAAACATATTAAATCTCAAAGTTAATGATTAAGTGAATGGGCTTTATTATATATACCCAGTAAGAACAGTATGATACGGATTCCGCATCTTATAAAAAGACCTATTCAAAATAGAACCCTGGGTGCTACAATACTTGAAATTCAATTCTCCAACAGTAATTTAGACAAAAAAGGCCAAGAGTTGATATAAGTAGATATTTGCAGATTTGTGTGAATTTAGCTTTGTCTTGTTTTCCTTCTTTCTATTCTGCACTAATGGAGAGAAAGGGAAGATTACCCTGGAGCATTTTAGGGGTAGGGCTAAATGCGTACTCCTGGCTCAGACAGGGCTGTAAGTAGGGACAAAAGGCAAGGCAAGGACATTGGAGACTAGATGGAGAGGTGTGCAGAAATAAGTGGGAAGGAAAATGTCAAAGGTGGACTGTCCTTGGGGGAACTGGAAGTGAAGAGGAATCCTTTTTTTCTTCCTCTTTACTCAACTACTACAAGGTCTCCTACTTTAGAGAACAGAATTCAGGGTACCACCCTTATGGTGGTTCAGTTTTACATAACTTAGTTGCCTTTTTTGTACTTGCTGGCTTAAAATCTAGTCACTGTAACATGTTCATATATATAATAGTTCATTTTGCCTTCTGAAAAACTTCCTTATTTACAGTTTAAAAAAACGTGTATTTACATTATGGGACTGCTTTTGATGTAAGTTAAGGAAAGTTATACAGTGTGTCAGTCAACAATATTTAGGTCTGACTAGGCTAAGCGGTGTCTTCAGGTTTAGGCCGAAGGATGTTAATGTAGTAGAGATCTGTTGATATAATCACTCCCATCTTTTTAAGTGTTCATTTTTAAAAAAATATTGAATGCTTAGTATGTGCTAGGCACTGAGCTAGATGCTGAAGATACATAGATGAAAGTCAGATGTCACCTTGAGGAAATATTTTTAACTGGGGAGACCATTAAGTATCAGACAGTCACCATAGAGTGTGTTCAGTGACATAAATACATACATAGAGTAATATTAATGTGCCCAGTTCACCAGTGGGGGGGGGGGGGTTATCTGCAAAAGGGAGTTGTATTTAAACAAATGAAAAAAAGGACATACCAGGAAAAAGAAAAGGGAGAAATGCTCCTAGGCAGAACAACATGCACAGTTTCAGAGAACTTGACCAGGTAAGTTTTAGAAATAACAAGTTTCCAAAACTTACTTTGGAAAGTAAGTTTCCAAGGTACTTTGGAACTTTAGAAGGTACTTTGCCTGTAGTAGTAGTAGTAGTAGTAGTGGTGGTGGTGGTGGTGGTGGTGGTGGTGGTGGTGGTGGTGGGGTGTGTGTGTGTAGGGGGTGGGGGGGATGAATGAGAAAAGAGACAAAATATTGAAAGACAAGGCTGGATATCTTGAGGGCCTTATTAACAAGCCATGTTAATGAGCTCAGATTTTATTCTGAAGGGTATGGGATGAGCGAATTGAATTTTTAGCATAAAGTCATGATCAGATTTTAATCATGAAAAGATAACTATGATAGCAATGTGGAAGATGTAACAGAAGTGTATGTAGAGGTAAAGAGACCACTTGAGATGCTACTGAAATAATCTGGATGAGTTGTGATTGTGAGAAAGACCTAAAATAGTTGCAGTAATTGCACTAAAGACCCATAATACAGGAGGTATATTTAGTGTATTTAATGGGTAGAGCTGACCTTAAGAAAAAAAATTAAAGAAAAAAAAAAAGAAAAAAAATTTTTTGAGGCTACCCCTCCAGTTATTTATCAGAATGTTATAATAAAATCATATATATGCACACAGACACACACACACACACACACACACACACACACAACATGACGATAAACTATAATAAAATTGCAAAAAAATAAAGCAAAATATACTTATAAACTTGGTATAAACTCCTTAAGCTCTTAACTCTTAAAGAACTATGAAACTAAAGTTTATATATTAAATGTGGAAAAATGTAAACTAATAAAATTAATATCTGTGTGCTACTTGATTTTTATTTTATTTTTTACAAATTGCCTCTTGAAACAAATACAGAGCTGACTACTGCAGTTTAGGTACTTTTAAATTTGGCACGTCTATACTAACTGCTGTGTTCCATATGTAATGACCAGCCTTCTCTACAGAACCTTTAGACCTTTGTTCATTCTTTCACTGATGTCATTTAGCTTTCACATGGCCAGAAATAAGCAATTGTTATCTATTTCTGTTCTCATTTGCCTAAGACAAAGTACTGTTACATGGTGCCAACAAGGTCATCAACCTAAACACAACACAGGCTCTGGAATCACATGGCAGTGCTTAGTTGTAAGTGGGAATCAAGGTGATCTGGACTATATTAATTACTATAGATTAATGAAATAAATCAACATGAGGAAAAATATCTGGTAAAGAATTCAAAGATTCTAGTTTGAGAAACACTGATGTAGAGGTCATAAAAATCCTTTGTCATATACCTAAAGTTGAATTTGTTGAGTCTGACCTTGTGACTCCTCCATTGATTCCGACTTTACGCATCCAAAAAATATTTGACCACCTACTGAAAATATCAAGTGTCAAATGGTATAGTAGGTTCAAATATACTAGGGATTAGAAATTTGTCAACTAAGATTTGTTATTGAGTCATCTGTCACTAAGTGAAGTGGTTTTGACAGTTTAAGTAGGTCCGGGAGTGAATGGAAAGAGAAAAAAATGGAGAGCTTGGCTATGATAAGAAATTAGAAGGTAGGGTATTAGCTTAAAGGAACTCAACGGAGATACTTTTTTTTAGAATGGGAGAGATTTGAGTACGTTTATAGTCTAGCAGGAGTCATGAGAGAGATGAGATACAGAATAGAGATATCAATCAATGGAGCCAGTTTCTTCACAAGATGTGACTGTGGGTCAAAAAGTATTTGATTTTGTACAAGGGGTAAACTTACCAGGGACTAGAGGGAAGATTAGAATGGGTAAAAATGAAGATAAATTCTAGGTGGGAGGAGGCAGGAGGTTGACCATTAATACTCAATGTTCTCACCTTTCTTAGTAAAATAAGAAGGAGTGCTATGGATGACAATGAGTTGGGCATGAGAAAAGGAAGTAAATGTGGAATCACTGAAGAGGGAAGCTGAAGAACTAACTAAAGAAAGTCCTTGTTAAGGGCCTAAGGTAGAAGATCATGAATTTGTCGGGGCAATTTTCCATGTGGTTGTATACTTGTTTTCCCTTAGCCTTAAGAACTTTTCACATGTGTGTTTAATGCCCATAGGATTTGTTACTACATGCTTACAGGCTTGTATTGCTAATCAATGTGTGAATATATTTATGTGTGTGTATGTATATATATATATATATAAATCAGTGCTTTTAAAAAATGGTATACTTTAGTACCTTATGTTGGTACTTTTTTTAAAGTGTAAGATCAACAGCTCTTCTCAAAACTTAATGTTCCTATCTCAAGAAACTCAAATGACAGAGTAAAGGTTTTTATGCCAAATGAGAAAGACAGGGAGTGCGGAAAGAAGTGAGAGGCATTTTACATCTAATTATGATTCATCTAGCAGATATTTATTGAGCACCTACTGTGCATCAAGCTCTGAGCTTGGCTTGTGGATAAAATTTACATAGTTTTCATACTTGTTTTTTTCCCCAGGAGTCCTTAAGTCTGTAAAACTAAGAAGTTGCCTGGGTTGGAAGCTGAAGCCTTGCCCACTCAGATTCTTTATCACTTTCCTTCCATCTCCAATCCCCACTTCCACTCAGGATACCTCAGATGGTTCTGTGGGTACCCCTAGTGTTCATTAAACACAGTCTGAAAAACCAAAGGTCTAATGAATATTAATACTGAAGCCTTGTTATAAGAATAATAGTCACATGTAAAACAAATAATATGAAATTTATTAGGGATAAATGTAAAGACAGGCACTCAGATGAAGAGAATCTGGCCTAACAGCAGGCATGTGCTAAAGACAACAGCAGTGTGCTTAGGGTTGCCCAAAGAACCTATACAGTTTTACCCTGAAAGATGGAACTGAGTTATCCAGAACAAAGCAGTTACCTTTTACTCATCTCTCCTGGTCATACCACAGTAGATTTTGTTTTTTAAATAGCTTTATTGAAATATAATTGACATACAATAAATTGCACATAAAGTATACAATTTTGATAAGTTGACATACGTATATACCCATGAAACTATCACCAAAATCAAGATAATGAATGTTTCCATCACCACAAGTGTCCTTGTGCTCCTTTGTAAACTTTCTCTTGTTCCTATCCCTCTCTCCCCTCATCCACAGGAAACCACTGATGTGTTTTCTGCCACCATTGATTAGTTAGTATTTTCTAGAATTTTATTTAAAAAGAATCATACAGTATGCCCTATTTTCTTGTCTGGCTTTTTTCACTCAGTGTAATTGTTTTGAGATTTACCTATGTTGTGTCTCTTAATAGTTCATTTTTTTAAAATTGCTGAGTAGTATTTTGTTTTATGGATATGCCACAATTTCTTCATCCATTCACATGTCAGTGGACATTGGGATTGTTTGCAGTTTCTATTATGAATACAGCTGCTGTGAACATTGTTGTATGACTGTATGGACATAACGCTTTCATTTCTCGAGTAAATGGCTAGAAGTGGAATGGCTGGATCATATAGTAGGCATGTGTTTAACTTTTTAAGAAACTGCCTAACTCTTTTCCCAGGTGGTCGTAACTTTTTACATTCCTACCAGCTGTGTATGAGAGTTCCAGTTCCTCCTGACTTCTTACGATTAGTCTTCAGTTGTAGCCATTCTAATAGGAATGTAGTAGTATCTCATTGTCCTTTTAGTTTGCATTTCCCTAGTGACTAATGATGTTCAGCATCCTTTTTTTTTTAATTTTTCTTTTCAGCATCCTTTCACGTGCTGCTTTGCCATCCATGTATCTTCTTTGAAATGTCTGTCTATATATTTTTTATCGGTGAATAATGAGTTTTATTTATTTCTAATTTTTATGCCTTTTCCCTTTGCTTTTTTTTTTAAATAGATCTTTATTGGAGTATAATTGCTTCACAATACTGTGTTAGATGTTGTACACCAAAGCGAATCAGCCATATGCACACATATGTCCCCATATCCCCTCCCTCTTGAGCCTCCTTCCCATCCTCCCTATCACACCCCTCTAGGTCATTGCAAAGCACCGAGCTGATCTCCCTGTGCTATGCTGTCTATATTTTTTTGCCCATTCCTTGTTGGGTTCCCTTTGTCACTATTTATTTACAGGCAACACAGATTAAACATGTACAGCAGCCTTAAATGATTTTAAAAGTAAAGTCATAACAAGGTAATATATACATGGAGGAATATGAAAAAGGCATGAAGGACTTTACTTTGTGAGATGGTGGAATTTAAGGGTTGACTATATGAATCCGAGTATTTGTTTTTTATCATTAGCTAGCAGAACCACCTCAACTCATATTGCTTATTCCTTGTTACTTCCACAACTAAGAGTGTAGGCCATAGTATGCTAGAGCTGGCTTATGCTGCCTTATGAGTGCCAATTTTAAAATTTTTAGGAATTTTGCAAGCTGACTGTTAAACATAGCCTTTATTAGAAAGTAATTGTATAAACTGAAAGTTACAGTAAGATCCAATATAGGACTTAATAATAAATACTTGAAACTCATTTCCTAGTTATTTTGCTGTTTTATTATTATCCACGTTTTTATGAGTATGTCTATTGTGTCCACATGGTGGAAGTATTATTATTTGACAGTATACGCCTCTTTCCAACTCTGTGTTCAGTGATGTCCTGTAGTAGCTTGAAGTGGGTCACAGTGGGAGTATTTACCCCAGAGAAATTTGCAAACATTACAATCAGAACTTTCCCCCTCCTGGAGGGAGTTGTTAAACTTACCGGCATACCAGTAAAGACAGAGCCCTTTGAACTACACTAACTTACTGTCCATGATGAATAATTGAAGCTTCAGTTACACAGAGAATTCACCTTTGTGAAACACTTAATTCCTCAAGAACAGATCAATATTTCTGCTACAGAATGAAGGTTATAACACCTGTTTTCCTTGCTGCTCAGTTTTTTTCTTACTTCCAAGTTCCCTAAGGTTGAGAATGCCGAAGTCTAAGTACTGGATAAGGGAGGGTGCTAATACATTATTTTTGTGATCCCAAATTAAAAAATACATAAAGTACTTTTTTGGAGTAGAACTAGAAAGGATGTTAAATACAGAAAATTGTAATGGGCAAAAAAGTAGGAAAGGCAAACAGCTCTATATAACCAAATTTCTATTCATGTAGGAATAAGGGAAACTAGACTAAAATGAGAAGGAGCAAACCATGATACAAGAGGAAGTACAAACTTAAAAAAGATGCTGGATGTTATTGGGAATTTAAAGTTACCCATTTGGTAACACAGTACAGCAGTCTAGAGATAATCAAACTGGGGGGGACAAACTATTAGTCCAAAAGATAAAGTGACTGATACGGTTGAGTGTCCATTACAATTAATTTTTTTAAAGTACTAGGAGAAGGGGGATGGGATAACTTGGGAGATTGGGGTTGACATATACACACTACTATACATAAAACAGGTAACTAAATAAGGACCTACTGTATAGCACAGGGAACTCTACTCAGCACTCTGTAATGGCCTATATGGGGAAGGAATCTAGAAAAGAGTGGATATACGTAAATGTATAACTGATTCAGTTTGCTGTACACCTGAAACTAACAACACTGTAAATCAACGATACTCCAATTAAAAAAAAGTACAAGGAGAAATGAAGAATTTCAGAAGGAATAGAAACCATCTTAAATTTCAGGATCTAAATGAAAGGCATATACATTTAAAATATAAAACAGGGCTTCCCTGGTGGCACAGTGGTTGAGAGTCCGCCTGCCGATGCAGGGGACACGGGTTCGTGCCCCGGTCTGGGAGGATCCCACATGCCACGGAGCGGCTAGGCCCATGAGCCATGGCCGCTGAGCCTGTGCTCCGCAATGGGAGAGGCCAAAACAGGGAGAGGCCAGCGGACCGAAAAAAAAAAAAAAAAAAAAAAAATGCATGACTTTCAATAAGACATTTTTTTATGTCTCACATGGAATTCAAATAGAAGTTAAAGAAAATGTTTGCCTGGATTATGGTAAAGGTACTACGACCTTAAGGTACTGGTAGTGACAACTTTTTAGAGTAATGTACATAAAGAGTAACAGTTTGGTATTGGAGGGACCAAACAAATAATCCTTAAACCAGTCAATGTCCTGTATAATAATTTTACCAATAAACTGGACAAAAATTTTATCAAATTAATCAGTAGGTACAAACGTTTTGTTTTGTTTTGTTTTTAAATGAGGAGGTAATATAAATTCCCAAGGAGATAACTTCCTTCTATCTCTAGGAACTTAAATTTTTATGAAGGAGATTGAATGAAATGATCTCATATGAAAAATACCTAATAATATATGAAACTAACAAATGTAACAGAACCACCTGATGAACATTTCCACAATTAAAATTAAGTGAATCATTATTTTCTTACTAACCTTTTCCTTATTTCCAAAATCAACTCCTCTTCTGACCTATTTAGATGAATATATTTTCTAGTGTCCAAGATTCAATATCAGAGTAATATTTTTTCTTTCACCCTTACCAGTCTCTACTGTGGGCCTTCAAATACATATTTAGACCTTATATTTTATAACATACAGTTTAAAATATTTTCATCATTGTGTTTGCATAACCACTCTGAGTTAAGCAGAAGTTATTAACATTTCATCATTCTGTTGAAGAGCCTACAAGGTGACTGGCATGTGAACAGGAAGCAGAATAAGAGGTTAAATGACTTGCCCAAGTTGACAGGACCAGTAATTACAAGTCCTGTGATTCTAATGTCAACATTCTTTTATCTACAGACTAAATATATGTACAACTACTACCTGTGTGTTTTGATGGAGAGGGGGTAGGGAGCACCTGGTAAAATTTTTGACATTAAATAAAAAGAGTCCTTGCAACCTAAGTGTCCATCAGTGGATGAATGGATAAAGGAGATGTGTTACATATATATACACTGGAATACTACTCAGCCACAAAAAGAATGAAATCTTGCCATTTGCAACAACATGGTTTGGACTTGGAGGGTACTACTCTCAGTGAAATAAGTTAGAGAAAGACAAATACTGTATGATTTCACTCATATGTGGAATCTAAAAAATTAAACTAGTGAATATAACAAAAAAGAAGCAGACTCACAGGTATAGAGAACAAACTAGTGGTTACCAGAGGGGAGAGAAGTAGGGCGAGGGGCAAGATAGGAGCAGGGGATTAAGACGTACAAATGACTAGGTATAAAATAAGCTACAAGGATGTATTGTACAGCACAGGGAATATAGCCAATATTTTATAATAACTATAAATTGAATATAACCTTTAAAAATTGTGAATCACTATGTTGTACACCTGAAACTGATATAATATTGTACATCAGCTATACCTCAGTTTAAAAAAAGAAGGGTCCTCTTCAGTTCCACTTCTGGTAACGAAGAACTAGATGGTTTTGATCATGCTTCTGCTGAGAACAACTAGAAAAGCTGAGCCAAAACAAAAAAATACATCTGTTTAAAGGCACTGGAAAGCTACCAAAATGGTGAGGATTTCAGGGCCAAGTTCTAGTAGATGAAGACAGGTTGGAGATGCTTGTAGCATCTCTGCTGGAGGCATCTGTCTCTTCCAAAAGCAGCTAAGAAGGTGAACAGAGCTTTTTGCAAGTTCACAGGCCTAGGTGTGGGTGAAAAGGGAGAAAAACTAGAGTTGGGCTCACCAAGAAAGAGAAAAACACCTCAGTCTTACTGTTGAGATTCTAATGTGCTGTACCCTAGGAGTCAGAGTGAACTGAAAATAGATTGGAACTGGCAGGGACTGAATCATCTCAGGTCCCAACTGGATTGTAGTGATCTGAGGGTACTAATGGCCCTAGCTGCCTAACTGAAGTAAAAGAAATCCTCTCTAAAAGAAAGTAATGCTATCCAGAGCGTCAAAATATCTATACAATATTTTATATGTAATATCCCGCACACAGAAAACCATAATCAGGTGTATGAGACGATATGACAAGACAGAGAAGCAACCACAGAAACAGGACCCACAGGGATTATGAAATGAAGACTTCAAAATACTATGATTAGGGAATTCCCTGGCAGTCCAGTGGTTAGGGCTCGGCATTTGCACTGCAGTGGCCCGGGTTCAATCCCTGGTCGGGGAACTGAGATCCCACAAGCCACGTGGCGTGGCTAAAAGAAAAAAAACATATACTATGATTAATATGTTTAGGAACTTAAAATATAGGACTAAGAATGATTGTAGAGAATGGAAACAAAACCAAATGGAATTCTATTATTGAAAGATATAACAAATTAAAAACCCAGTGAATGCATTTAATAGCCAATTACACAGAGCTGAAGACAAAATTGGAGAATTGGAAGAAAATTCAGAAGAAAATATGCACACAGATTAACAAAGAGACTAAAGGATGAAAAATGGAATAAATTTAAAAAGTAGAAGAGATAGAGTAAAAAAGAAAGTCTAACGTAGGTTTAATTTTTTTTTTTTTTAATTTTTGGCTGCGTTGGGTCTCCGTTGCTGCATGCAGGCTTTTTCTAGTTGCGGCGAGCAGGGGCTACTCTTCGTTGTGGTGCATGGGCTTCTCATTGTGGTGGCTTCTCTTGTTGCAGAGCACAGGCTCTAGGCGCATGGGCTTCAGTAGTTGTGGTGCACAGGCTTAGCTGCTCCACGGCATGTGGGATCCTCCCGAACCAGAGCTCAAACCTGTGTCCCCTGCACTGACAGGTGGATTCTTAACCACTGCGCCACCAGGGAAGTCCCAAATGTAGGTATAATTAAGACCCAGAAGGAAAAGCATGAGAGACTGTAACAAAGTGATACTGGAAGAGATGTCTCAAACAAAAAGCATCATGCCTCAGATTCAAGAAGCACTATAAACCTTAAGGAAAAGGCAAAGAAAACAATACCTAAGCACTTCATATTAAAACTGCTGAAAACCAGAGAGAGGAAATGTTGAGCATCCATAGGTAAGAAACAAAGTATTCTATCAAATGAATGACAATAAGACAGCTGCTTTGCAACCAAATGGTGCTATCTTCAGAGTAAAATAAAATGTTGCCAACTTAGAATTCATATTCAGATAATATAACTTTCAAAAGTTAAGACAATATAAAGGTATTTTCAAACAAACAGAAAATGAGAATTTGTCACCAGCATCTCTGCCTTGGAGGAAAGAGCCGCCTTTGAGCAGAGAGAAATGATCTCAGATGGAAGCTCTGAAAGGGATGAAGAACAATGAAAAAGAAAATACATGGGTAAATCTCAATGAATATTAATTTTACAAGACAATGCTGATATACTGTGGTGTTAAAAACATACAGATTTAAAACATTAACACCACATAAATTGAGAGGAGAGGATAAAGTGGTCTAAGGTGTTCACACTGTCTTGGAAGTGGATAAAGTACTAGTATATACTAGACTTTTAGATGTCCAGTATGCACATTCTAATTTCTAGAGTAATTAATTAAAGAATAGTAAAAGAACATATAGCTAAGAAGCCAATCAAAAGGAAAAGGTGGAATAAAAAAACCTGATCTATCCCAAAGGATAAAGAAAGTAGAGAAAAAAGAGTGAAGAACAGGGGAGACAAGAAACAGTAGGATAGCAGCTTTAAAGCCCGATGTATCAGTAATTACATTAAGTGTAAATTGATTACCCCAATTAAAAGTCAAGACTGTTGCCTTGGATTTATAAAGATACACCTTTAACCTGTTTTCAAGAGACAACCCTTAAATATTAGAATGCAGAAAGTTTAAAGTGGAAAAATATGCAAAAACGAACAAAGACTGTCGCTATGCTAATATCGAAGTAGATCTTAGGCAAGAAGCAATACAAGGATAAAAAACTCGTGTGTCAAGAGTCCTAACAGGAAACAAATGATACACTCAAGGGACTTCCCTGGTGGCACAGTGGTTAAGACTCCACGCTCCCAATGCAGGAGGGCGGGGTTCTATCTCTGGTCAGGGGACTAGATCCCGCATGCATGCCGCAACTAAGGAGCCTGCCTGCCACAACTAAGACCCGGCACAACCAAATAAAATAAATTTAAAAAAAATGACGCACTCAAGATCATTTAAGGAAGCTGTTTTGTTTCTTTTTTTTAAAGAGAGGGACTAATTACAAATTTGTGTATAGGATATGAGAATTACAAGGATAGTTCTGTAACCCAGGGCTAACAGCAGGAGAACTATACCTCCCTTAATCTCCAAGAGACAGAAGTAGTTAAGCAGTCTCGAAGGAGAGAGAACTGTGAAGAGTTCATCGTGAGAGAGGCAATGACCTTTGGTCAAGGTACACATCCAGTTCAAGGCAACCTCTAATGGCAGGAGCCAGGAGGAATATAAATGCTCATCTCACTCTTTTCCACCACAGTCTCCTTCCATCAGCTACAGTGTGATCATGGGGTGTCAATTCAGTCATACTCTCATCGGAAGCCAAAAACATTATCCACCCCAGAATTTTTCATACTTGGTAGGGGAGAAAAGAAACAAGTAACAAAACATAATCATAGTTTCATAAAGCCTGTGTTTTAGCTGGTCATGAGGACTAGGTTCATAAGCATAGCTGCTTTCTTTCACCACCCATTCTAGGTTTCTCCCACTCAGCTTGCACCTAAATTGAATGGAGTTCTTTACCACGTGTGGCGACCCAAACATTCATTCGTATAAGATGAATCTTAGTGGAGGTCCTAAGAAAATACTAAGAAAGAAAGAAAATACTAAGAAGCCAAGAAAATACTAAGAAAATACTAAGAAAGCCAAGAAAATACTAAGAAATAGTATTAGAAATACTATTAGAAATAGTAATAGAAAAAGAAAATACTAAGAAGCCAAGAAAATACTAAGAAGCAATCTTGGTGAATATCATACATTCCATATATAGTCCTACTTACTCCACTGTGTAGCAGCAATCCAATTTCCCCCTGTTAAAAGGAATCTTTCACCCTTGGCAGTAGTGATCCCCTCCCTCCTCTCTCTGTTGATTAGTGATAGAAAAAGCCCAAACCTGCCAGCAAGCACTGTCCACTTCTAATTCACTGAAACCATGTTTCCTAGGAAGCATTCCTCCCTTGAGTACTAAAACCTCCAAAACCACTAAGTCTGAAGTTTCAGGGACCAAAAAATTCCTCAAGTGGTTTATTAGGCATAATAAAAGAACCCAACACAAATGCATATGTATGTACACCCAAAGACATACACAACAATGTTCACAGCAGCTCTCCTCCTAGTAGCCCAAAAATGGAAACATCGGGGCTTCCCTGGTGGCGCAGTGGTTGAGAGTCCGCCTGCCGATGCAGGGGACACGGGTTCGTGCCCCGGTCCAGGAAGATCCCACATGCCGCGGAGCGGCTGGGCCCGTGAGCCACGGCCGCTGAGCCTGCCTGTCTGGAGCCTGTGCTCCACAACGGGAGAGGCCACAACAGTGAGAGGCCCGCGTAACGCAAAAAAAAAAAAAAAAAAGTAAACATCTCTGATGTTTATCAACAGTAAAATGGATAAATAAATGTGGTATATTTATAAAGTAGAATACTGTATAGCAATGAAAATGAATGAACAACTGCTCCAGGTAACAACATGGATGAATCTCACAACGTTAAATAAAAGAAGCCAGACACTAAAGAATACATTATTCAATTTATATAAAAGTTAACCACTGTCATGTATTCAATTTATATAAAGGTTAACCACTGTCAAACCTAATCTTTGGTGTTAGAATTCAGGATGATGATTACCTTTGGGAAGGAAGAAGAGCAATGACTAAGGGACATAGTTATTGATGTGGGTGGTGATTACATAGTTATCTTCACTTTGTGGCAAGTCATGCTGAACAATTATATTTGTGCATTTTTCTATATGTTATGCATCCTTTTAAAAAAATTCATATAACTGCCATCTTGTGTATAATGTATAATTTCTCTGGATGCTTTTAAGTGTTTTTCTGAATTAGTTTTATCAGTTTGACTGTAACATGCATAGGTGTGACTTTCATTGCAATTTTTCTGCTTGTGATTTACTGAGCTTTTGTGGATTTGTAGTTTTATGCTTTTCACCAAGTTTGGAAAACATGCCACCAGTTGTTTGTTTTTTTTTTTTACAAAATTAGTCATACTGAAAATAGAGGGACTACTCTCATCTCCACTCTGCATACATTTTGGGAAAGGTGGCACCAGATACTGATTACTGATTTTAAGCATATACTTAATTCTTTAGGTCAGCATCCCCAATTTGCAGGTTATTGTATCCCAGCTGGCCTCATAAATGGAACCAGCTTTCCAATTTGTTCTCTCCAAGTTTTTGTCTAGCTTGTCAACTCATAAGCCGCTGACAACAAACCAGTGTATACCCTTACCTCAGGCCATGTCTCCTAAAATTCTTCCCTATGGGAGGATTTCCCTTTACTATTCTGGGTCAGGGCCACTAATGAGTGGTGGTGGTGTGTAGTGACCACTCACATCCAGCTATTGCCAGCTCACTGCAGATTCTTCCATGAACAAACAGGACCCATGCTTTTTTCTCTTCCATTAATTGGTCAGAAAGAACTCCTCATGAAGCCAATTTATATGGGTTTGGGGGGAAGTGCTGAAAGAGTAGAGTCAGGGACTATAGGAGTCTGAGTCACCTGCTCATTTAGTTTAATTGTAGCCATGTCCCAGTCTCATAGGGAGTAGACTGCTTCTGTGCTCATCCAGTTGTATGGTTCGGTGAATCAGATAACACCAGTTCATGATGGGTGGTTTTATTATTCACATGGTCACTTGATGTCCCATGATCAGGTGTTCCGTCTCTACCAGGTAGCAGGAGCAAATCAGGAGGTGCTTTTCAAAGAAACAAAACAAAATGTTGTTGGCTGAGGCAGATACATCCTTACTCCAAAACCAAAGGGTTTATGTTGTAATTCCCCTATTGGAACTTACCCAAGGCTTCATTTAACATCTCTAACACATGAACTTCCAATACCATCGGATCTGCCCAATCATAAGGCCCAACTGGCAAGACAGTTTGCTCTGGGCCCCACTCAAAACATGTAGTCTTATAGTTATCTGAAAACAGATAAGAGCAGGTCACCCTAATATACTTTATTTTGTTGCCTCCAGAACCCCGAAAGGCCTGCTACACATTTTTTCCTTCTTCTTTGTTATAATGGTAGAAAACACAACTACCTGTCATTTATTTGAATGGATATCCTAACATGTCTTAGGCCACTGCACCCCTAGAAACTCGGTGCAGGTCCTGGAAGTTTTGCAGGGTTTATCTTGCATCTTCTGGCAGGCATATGTCTTATCAAATCATGCAGAATGCTTGCTACTGCCTGCTCACTAGGTTCATTTAACATAATTTCATTGCTGTAATAGACCAGTGTGATAGTCTATGGTACAATGATATGGTCAAGGTCCCTCCATACCATAGAGACAACAGGAAAGCTGACACAGCCCTGAGACAAGACAGGGTGTACTGTTGTCCCTGCCAGTTAAACGCAATCTGCTTTTGGCTTTCTTTCCTGACTGGAATCGGGTGGGGGTGGGGCAGAGCGCGTTTCCAGATCCGTACCTGTGTACCAGGTCGCAGTCTGTACTAACTTCCTCCAGTGCAGGTACCACACCTGGATAGCTGCAGTTGGCACCCCACCTGATTAAGCTTTGCAACAATCCACTGTCATTTCTCACTACGCATCTGGTTACCACACAGGGAATTTAAATGGGAATCTGGTACGAATCACCATGCCCGCATGGGGGCACTAACTTCTGTACTGCTTTTCTTTTACTGTCTTGGGAGGGAGTGGTAACAAGCAATTCTGAACTTCTATGTAGTCCTTCCTACCATAATGCTCAATCTATTGGTCAGAAAACCAAAATGAAGATTGCTTCAATTATTAAAATATATTTATTCTTACTACACATCTGGGGCTGGAGAAATAACCAGTGTGGGTCTCTCTGGGCTCACTGTTAGCTAGACTCTGGCCAGGACTCCATCTGTCACTTGACTTTCTTAGGCCCCCTATTTAACCAATAAATAGCCACCAGAAAAGGATTAGGGCAGTGATTCCCTAACTTGCTCACTGGAATTACCTGGGGAGCTTTAAAAATACAAGTGCCTGGGTCTCACCCACAGAACTTATATGAGTTAATTGGCTTGGGGTGTGCCCTTGGCTTTAGAATTCTAAGGTCTTCTTATGTGCAGACAAGTTTGGAAACCAGTGGGTTAGGGGAAGATTCATGGTTATACCACTGTGGCTGCATTGCAGGTTCCTCCGCTAAAGGACCAAATCTCTCCCGATCATCAGGAAGTACCAATTTAACTGTAATAACACAAGTTAGTCTACATCTCAGAATTTTTCCACCTAAATATGTCAAGCAGCACCTTAATAGGTTAATCTATTTTATTTCCAGGGACCTCAAGATCATTTAGTATCCATTACTACTTTTCCCTGTGGGTCAAAACACTCTTGTTCACATTTTCGTTTTTGGCTTATTATGGTAATTGTGCCCACCTTGTCTCTGACGGTTGTACGCTATCATATGATCTCTACCACTTTAGACTTCTTTATTCCCACTGAGATCAGGAAACTCAATTCTACCACAGCTTTCATCACCATCATTTTTGCAAACAAAGGAGAACCACTTCAGAGCTCTTTGGGAATGCTGGTGCTCCCATCACCAATGCTTTTTTTTTTTCCGTACGCGGGCCTCTCACTGTCTTGGGCTCTCCCGTTGCGGAGCACAGGCTCCGGACGCGCAGGCTCAGCGGCCATGGCTCACGGGCCCAGCCGCTCCGCGGCATCTGGGACCTTCCCAGACCAGGGCACGAACCCGCGTCCCCTGCATCGGCTGGCGGACTCTCAGCCACTGTGCCACCAGGGAAGCCCCACCAATGCATTTTTTAATGACTTGGTGAAAGTTGAGGATGGCTAAGGAGCCACTGTACTCCTTCCTCTATGGTATGCCAGGGGATTTCTGATATTCTGAAATTATTATTTCAAATTTTATTTGTAGGCCGTTTATTTTTATTTTTTATTTTGGGAGCCATTTATTATTTGTAGGCAGTTACTGAGTCCAAGGCTCATCCTAGCCAACTATTAATGCCAACATATTAAATCTTAATTCTCAGGTAAGTTTGCCTTGATTAAACCTTATGTCTACTTTCCCTCGGTGTAACACCCTTAGAACCCACTTCTATATATACTCCCCAGGTTCCTGCTGGTCAAAACGACAAGGTCTTAAACTCCTCTGTAGGTAGTCTCTTGCCAGAGCAGGATGCATACTTCCCTGATGGGGAGGCTATGTTGGGATGGAACTGGGAGGTGGTGAGGGTAAATTCTGAGGACAATAGGAATCAACTTATAAGAGAGCTGCCCCAAATGTAGTCACTGAAAGCCTCTATGCAGAGGAGGCTGGTTTCCTCTGAGAGCAAAGGAAGTTCAGGGGAATATGAAGGTTCAGAGTTCTCAGCTTCTTTCTTGTCTGCCCAACTATCCCCATTCTGTGTCTCAGGGCCCACTCCTTTCCCATCAATGCTAACCTTAGTGTAAGAAAACTGGAAGAACTGAGCATTTAATTAGTACTACGAATCTACCTTATCTGCCCACTGATTACAGAAGATGAAGGACTCCTTCAAAGCTACAGTGGAGGAGTTCTGATCCCCTACAAGCATTCTTAACTATATATTAATAGTTTTCATATTTTTCTTTTTCCTATGTACAATGTGTTTAGGACCATAAGAGAAGCCTGGTGGGTTCAGAATCTTTATAATTACTATGATTACCATGGTGATACTTTCTCTCCCCTCCCCTCCATCTTCACTCCATCCCATGCTATTAATGGTCATCACAACAGTACTGTAAGCCATGGATTATAACCTGTGGTCCTTGTACCTATAGCAATGAGGTTATCCTTGTGATTGATTTTACATGTGTGTGTATGTGTGCATATAAGCCAATCCCAGAAGCCCATTGTGAGGATCCATTTCCTGTGATAACTCCTGGTACCAATTAATCTATCAATTAGGGTTATAAAAAGAAATAGAAAGCACACTCAAAATAAGAAAGGAAAAGATTGGTAAAATATATTAAACTTAAGAACTTTTTTCCAAAGGATGCTATTAAGGAAATGAAAAGACAAACCATGTTATGGGGAAGGATATTTGGTGCACATATATTTGACCAAGAACTCATATCCAGAGTACATAAAGAAGTCCTAAAGTTCAATAAGGAAAAGAATGACAACCCAACAGAAATATGGATAAGTGACTTGAACAAGCACTTAAAAAAAAGAGGATCCCCAAATGGCAAATAATGTAAGATGGTGTTCAAGCTCAATAGACATCAGGTAAATGCAAATTAATGCCAAATGAGATACCACTACACACCTATCAGAATGGCTTAAAAAAAAAAAAACAAAACTGACAATACTAAGTGTTGCCTAGGGTGTGGAGAACATGAAACTTTCATATACTGCTGGGGAGGATATAAAAAACATAAACTTTGGAAAACTGTCATTCTTTACAGTTTGAATCTACCTCAATGACCAAGGAATTTTAACCCTATGTACTCTCTCAATAGAAATGTCTGCCCACGTACACCAAGTGACATATGAAAGAATGCTTGTGGTACCATTATTTGTTAGTAGCCCCAAAGTAGAAAAAACCCAAATAGCTACAACAGAATGGATATATTTATTTTATCCACATAATGGAATATAGCAATGAATATGAACAAACTACTTCTACAAACAACAGATGAATCTTACAAATATAATGGTGAAATGCATATTTAATCTCTCATGTATGATTCAAAACCAGGCAAAACTAATCTATGGTTAGAAATTAGAATGAGTGGTTACATTTGGGGAGGACGGGCAGGATTGTTACTGGGAGGTCACATAAGAGGTTTCCATGTAACTGGTGATATTCTATTTCCTGGGTGATGGATAGAGGAATATTTTTACTTTATGATAGATACTTCATTTATTTCTGCAGTATGCTGTATTTCAGTTTTTTAAAAGGGTGGTCCTAATAAGATTAGGAACTACTGGTTATGCCTACTTGCCCTTCTCCATCAATTCAAACACTTCTTCCTTCAACGCCCAGTTCAGATTCCACAACTTACTTGAAGCCCAACAACTTCAGCTAGAAAGGACTTATCTTTCTGCTTGGTTTTCATTACATTTCCTGAGAGACAGTATAATACAGTAGAAGTGGTACAGGCTAAGGGGCTTGGGCTTTAATCTGTAAGGCAATAATAAGCAAGAGAGTGATGTGGTCATATTTGTATCTGCTCACCATGAATTTAACTCATTATAACAGTACTTATTTACATTTCTTTGAATATGCAGACAAAAATTTACATACACATATAAGTGTAAAAATGTCATGTTAGACTGTTACAATATTTGCTCCCAATGAATCATGCCTCCTTTGTTTATGCCTTTTTGCAATGTGCCTTTGCCACCTTAACTAACAAAAGGTAGTTTATTTCCCCATTTCTTGAATCTAGGCTAGCCTTGGGACTTGTTTTGACCACAGAATGCAGAAGCTGTGACTCTGTGCAACTTCTTTGGATGAGGTTTAGAAAGGCGTTACAGTTCCTTTTTCACCTTTTGGAACACTGCCCTGGGCCACTATGCTGTGAATAAGTCTGGGATGAAAGACCATGTGAAGGGAGCCATGTGAATGAGCCCAGAGAAAACCAACAGAAAAACTTTCTAGCCAAAACACAGCATGGTGAGAAATAATAAATCATTATTGTCTTAAGCCATTAAATTTTGTGGTTGATTTGTAATGCAGGAATAGATAATCTAGTCTATTATGGCAGAGACTGCTATTGTCTCTCAGTGTCCCTTCTTCTCCCTCATCCTTTAGTATTAGAACCCCCAAGTTTTGGCTTGGTACATTGCTACACAGGCAAGGACTATATTTCCTAGCTTCCCTTGGAGGTCTGGCCATGTGACTACATTTTGGCCCATGGGCTATAAGTGGAAATGATGGCTGCAAATTCTGTGACATGCCCTTAAAAAGAAGAGGTATACTGTTTTTCCATTTCCCATTCCCAGATACATCTTGGCAGGAGCTGGAACAACCACCTTAGGCCATGAAATAGAAGCCGCATATTGAGTATAGCTGATTAACAAGCCTGGATCCCTAACACCTGAGGCTGCTGTATCAATCTTGAACTGATTATTTCTGGACTGTTACGGAACAGAAAAAAAAAACCTTCCATCTTATTTAAGTCATTATTATTTTGGCCTTAAAGCAACCAAACCTATATCCCAAGTAATATGTATTTTCCATTATCCCCCCATATAGTTATATACAAATACTCATGTGTGTATATATACATCTACAAATATAAATATTTTGAGTGTAAACAGGCACAAACACAAATATGCAAACCATTTATGTGTGTTGACGATTATGTTTTATAGACTGGGATCATATTATACACACTTTTCTTCATCTTGTTTTTTTCTCATTTAAGCAGTAGTGTTGGATTGGCCAAAAAGCTCCTTCAGCTTTTAAGTAAAAATAAAAGACACATTTTTCATTTTTACCAAGAACTTTATTGAACAATGTATTCACCGTTTCGTTCCACTAACTTCTGCCATTTTTCAGGCAACTTCATAATTCCATCTTCCCAAAACTTTTTATGTTTTTGAGCAAAGAACTGTTCCATAGGCCTTTTACAGTCTTCCAGGGAATTGAAATTTTTTCCATTAAGAGAATTTTGTAAAGACCGAAATAAATGGAAATCCAAAGGTGCAATGTCTGGTGAATATGGCGGATGAATCAGAACTTCCCAGCCAAGCTGGAACAGTTTTTGCCTGGTCATCAAAGAAACATGCGGTCTTGCTGATGGAAGGTTATGCGTTTTCTGTTGACTAATTCTGGACACTTTTCGTCAAGTGCTGCTTTCAGTTGGTCTAACTGGAGGCTGTACTTGTTGGAATTAATCGTTTGGTTTTCCAGAAGGAGCTCATAATAGAAGACTACCTTTCAATCCCACCATATACACACATCACCTTCTCTGGATGAAGACCCGCCTTTGGTGTGGTTCATTTCACTTGCCCCACGATCTCTTCCATTCCACATTATTGTACAGTATCCACTTTTCATCACCCATCACAATTTGTTTTAAAAACGGAACACTTTCGTAATGTTTCAGTGGAGAATCACATGCGGAAATACGGTCAAGAAGGTTTTTTTCACTTAACTTATGTGGAACCCAAACATCAAAGCGATTAACATAACCAAGCTGGTGCAAATGATTTTCAACGCTTGATTTGGACATTTTGAGTATGTCGGCTATTTCCCTCTAGCAATATCGTTGACTGTTCTCAATTAATGTCTAGATTTGATTGCTATCAACTTCAACTGATGTACCCAACCATGGAGCATCATCCAGTGAGAAATCTCCAGCACAAAAGTTCGCAAACCACTTTTGACATGTTCGATCAGTCCCAGCAATGTATATACCAGCAATGTATAATACCCTTTTAGTTGGATCCCTACTGGCAACAGGTGCTATTGGTCATTTAACATTTTGCCCATTCTGAAAAGATGTCTCACTTCACTTGTAACAGGAGAAATGCATAATACTACACTAAGATTAAACATTTTCACTTATCAGTCCCAAATCCAAAAGTTTGATAACATACTCTAATGACAATGCTGTGGGGTCACTCTTCCATGTTGTTTATATAACACAGGGAAATCTGGCAATATCTATCAAAATCCCACACACATTACATACCCTTTGATCCAGCAATCTTATTTCTGTGAAATCTTGAACATGTGAGACAAAATTATAAACAGTATTATTCATTACTACACTGTTTTCAAAAGCAAAAGACTGAAATCAATGCAAATATCCATCATAAGGGCTGGTAAAATAAATTCTGGTATTCTTGTAGTGAAATACAATGCAGCTGTTAAAGGATAAGAACTCTCATTATGGAGCTACTTACATAACTCTGAGTTGTGGAACACAGTGCATTATTATAACCTTTGCTTTTTTTCTTTTTTTTAAGGAGAATAAAATAAACTCATATTTGTATAAAAAAGCTCTGGGAAATACTTGAGAAACTAATCAAAGTGGTTGTGAGACGAGTGGTGTTGGCATGGAAAATGGGTGGATGGCAGATATGTGGGGGAAACTTCAACTCAAAACATAAATACCTATCCACCTATCTAGATACACAAACACACATTACATTTGAATGAATTGCTCCTCAAAAGGAAAAGAAAAAGAAAAATAGTTCCAGTAGAGTGAATTCCCCAGTTTCCTTTATGTGATTTTTGTCAAGTCAATTTAACTATCTGATCCTCTTTCTTCAACTGTAAAACAGGGATAAGATCTGCTTCACAATGCTTTGGTGAGCACTAGATTAGCTCTGTCACTTAATAAACTGACACTTAATAAATGTTAGTTGAATTTAAAAAAAAAAAGGTTTGCCAATCTGTTACATAGGCCTAATTGGCATCTCATTATTTTAGTTTGCAGTTTCCTGATTTCTTCTCTTGTTTCTTTTTTTTTTTTTTTTTGGCGGTACGCGGGCCTCTCACTGTTGTGGCCTCTCCCATTGCGGAGCACAGGCTCCGGACGCGCAGGCCCAGCAGCCATGGCTCATGGGCCCAGCCGCTCCGCGGCATGTGGGATCATCCCGGACCGGGGCACAAACCCGCGTCCCCCGCATCAGCAGGCAGACTCTCAACCACTGCACCATCAGGGAAGCCCATAATTTCTTCTGATTTTGAGCATCTTTTCACATTTGGATTTACCATTTGCTGAGTTCGTATTCTTTGCCCACCCATTTTTCTGTAGAATTGCTTGCTCCCTTTTTTTTTTTTAATATCTTTTTTTTTTTTGGAATTTACAAAGTGGTCCCATACTGTGTATATCTTTTCTTTTCTTTTTTGGCTGCATTGGGTCTTTGTTGCTGCACACGGGCTTTCTCTAGTTGTGGCGAGAGGAGGCTACTCTTCGTTGTGTGTGGGCTTCTCATGCGGTGGCTTATCTTGTTGCGGAGCACGGGCTTCAGTAGTTGCAGCATACGGGCTCAGTAGTTGCAGCACGTGGGCCCTAGAGCATGCCGGCTCAGTAGTTGTGGCTTGCGGGCTCTAGAGCACAGGCACAGTAGTTGTGGCACACGGGCTTAGTTGCTCCGCGGCATGTGGGATTTTACTGGACCAGGGGTCAAACCTGTGTGCCCTGCATTGGCAGGCGGATTCTTAACCTCTGAGCCACCAGGGAAGTCCCTGCTTGTTCCCTTGATGTGAATTTCTAAGAGCTCTTTTAATATTACAGATGTTAAACTTCACTGTACATATTTTTCTAAATGTATTATATACCTATTAACTTTAACTATGTTTATATTTTTGCATACAAGTTATTTCTTACACTGATAAATGTCTCTTTTAGAAGAACGTGTATTCTGCTGTTGTTGGGTTAAGTATTCTATAAATGTCAATTAGATCCAGTTGACTGATGGTACTACAGAGTTCAACTATATCCTCACAGATTTTCTGCCTGCTAGATCTATTGATTACTGAAAGAGGGGTGATGAAGTCTCCAGCTATAATAGTGGATTCGTTTATTTCTCCTTGAAGTTCTGTCAGTTTTTGCCTTAGCTATCTTAAGGCTCTGTTGTTAGACATACACACATTAAAGGTTGCTGCATCTTTTTGGAGCATTGACTTCTTTATCATTATGTAATGACCTTTCCTATCACTGATAATTTTCCTTGTTCTGAAGTCCGTTTTGTCTGCATATAGCAACTACACTTTCCTTTGATGAGCATTAGCATAGTAGATCTTTCTCCATTCTTTTACTTTTAACCTATTTGTGTCTTTATATTTAAAGTGGGTTTCTTATGTACGGTTCCTGAGAAAATAGAGATCTAGTAAGGGATGCTGGCTTCCTCCCTCCAAATTAACCCTGGGTAGGTACAGAAAGGAAGTAAGGGCTTGAGGAATAAAATCAAAAACTGTGAAGAAACCCTAGTTAGGGTCAGAAGTTTTTAAGTATTGTTCCTGCCACTCCCCCACTGATCATCCCACTTTGGGACAATCAGTTCCAGACAACTGATTACTACACAAATCATCAGCAACAGATCAGGCTTCCCGGCATAGAATAATGTCTGTTAAAGTGAGCTGCTGATGAAAAAGCGTGTGGGCTGACCAGATATTCTAGAGCGGTGGACAGTCACTCCACCATTCCTTCTCCAAACCTCCAGGGTTTTGGTGGATTACAACAGCCTTCTGCTGTTGAATTACGAATTTCAAGGCAAATCTTTACTAAAGGAGTTGTCCAGTGAAACAGGAACCAACAGAGATAGAGCACTATACTCTTCTGTGGTGCCTGGAGCCTTCCGCTCTCTATTCCTTCAAATTGTGGGAAGGGGTAAAACTAGGGTCTACCCTTTTGCTTATCCTCCACATCCATTATGAGAGAGAGCAGTAGAGAACATGAGCCTGTGAACCAAAATATCTAGACACCTGAGGAGTATGATCACCAATGACACAACAAATTAAACAACATATACCAACTGAAACAGAATTATAGGAACAGATATTTAATTTTAAAAAACAATTCAAATTTAATAGTTTAAAAACAATCCAATTATTCATTCAAAAGATTTTTATTGTGCACCTATGAACTGTCAGACACTGAGGATTCATCAGTGAACAAGACAGGCAAAAATCTTTGTGTACTTTCTAGTGGTGCAAAGTGGCCTGGGGCACAGAGACAAAAACATACAAACACCTAAATATCTAACTAACCATTAAACCATTTTAGAAGGTAATAATTGCTTATAAAAATAAAGCAGGTAAAGCAGATTGCAACTGCTTAAAAGGGTGAATAAAAATTGTGACCCTAATTTTAAAACGAAACTGAGCCTAAGACAGGAGTCAAGAAGATGCTGAGTAGGAGGTTACTAATGTGTGAAGAAGGAACAAGAAATCATAAAACGGTCATAAGAGAATATTAGGTATAAAAATATGAGTTTATGCGCTTCCCTGGTGGTGCAGTGGTTGAGAGTCCGCCTGCCGATGCAGGGGACACAGGTTCGTGCCCCGGTCCGGGAAGATCCCACATGCCGCGGAGCGGCTGGGCCCATGAGCCATGGCTGCTGAGCCTGCTCGTCCAGAGCCTGTGCTCCGCAACGGGAGAGGCCACAACAGTGAGAGGCCCGCGTACCGCAAAAAATAAATAAATAAATAATTTAAAATTATAAAATAATATTGTACATGGTAAGACATTTAAATAAAAGTAGAAAGTTAAAGACCTCATTAACTCTTCCTTTCCATAGAAATAATCATTTTTCTGTGTCTCCTTCCAGAAATGTCCTATGCATAATCAAATGTGTGAATGTGTATAGTTTTAAAAATCTATAAATAGGATTTTATACAAATTTTCTGCAACTTGCTTTTTTTCACATATATGGATCTACTTTAGAGATACAGGTTTTGAAGGACAGTAAAAATCTCATTTAAAAGGCAAAATTATAGTGATAATAAAAAGATCAGTGGTTGCCAGGGGTGTGGGATGGGAGGGGCAGGGATGAATAGGTAGAACGCAGGGCATTTTTAGGGCAATTAAACTATTCTGTTATAACACAACGTTAGATACGTGAAACTATGCATTTGTCAAAACCTACAGAACTGTATGACACAAAGAGTGAACCCTAAAATGTAAACTATGGACTTTAATAGTAATGAATCAATATTGGTTTATCAACTGTAACAAATGTGCCACACTAATGCGAGACATAAATAATAGGAGAAACTGGGTGTGTACGTGTATGTGAAGTGTCATATGGAAATTCTCTGTATTTTCTGCCCAATTTTTCTACAAACCTAGAACTGCTTTAAAAAATAAAGTCTATTAAAAAAAAAAACCAAAAAACCTTCATTTAGGAAAACTATTTTTAAAGCTTTGCATAGAGTATTTTAGAGTTGGAGGCTCAAAGTCAAATATTGGGCAGGTTGTTGCTACGGTCCAGGCATAAAATGATTAGTGCTAGGCTTCCCTGGTGGCGCAGTGGTTAAGAATCTGCCTGCCAATGCAGGGGACACAGGTTCAAGCCCTGGTCTGGGAAGATCCCACATGCTGCGGAGCAACTAAGCCCGTGCGCCACAACTACTGAGCCTGTGATCTAGAGCCTGCCAGCCACAACTACTGAGTCCGTGAGCCACATCTACTGAAGCCTGCGCACCTAGAGCCTGTGCTCCACAACAAGAGAAGCCACCGCAATAAGAAGCCCCCACACGGCAACTAAGAGTAGCCCCGACTTGCCGCAACTAGAGAAAGCCTGTGCGCAGCAACAAAGACCCAATGCAATCAAAAATAAAAAATTGTAAATAAAATAAATTTTAAAAAATGATTAGTGCTAAGGTAGCAAATGAAATTAGTTTGAACTATTAGATTTGCTAATACCTAAGAAAATTGCACCTCAGAAAATCTTAAGTGGAATTTAAAGTTTCTGATTTAAAGAAGTAATATGTCAAAAATAGTATGTTAACCAGGAGTAGGAAAAAAAAAATGCTTAAGAATTAAGTGGACAAAAGAGAGATGTGGCTGAAAAGATGCGAATAGCCATAAATGACATGTTAAACATTTTTTAAGTTAACATGACATGGAGGAACCAGGAAATTATCCATCTAATATACTTGGTGTGGCTTATGTACTTAAACTGTTTACTTCCAGATTTTTACAACCTACATATTTTCTAAACATAACAGTCATTAACAAGATATATTGGGTGCACTCAATCTGAATAGTGTTATTCTATATAAAATGCAGCTATCTTTGAGTTTACAAGCTCAAAGGCAAATATAAATTCAAAAGTTAGATAATATAAAGCAACATATTATTAAACGCACAGTGGTATCACAAAGCATATCAGATTCCTGTTTTCTTTAGTTCCTAGTTCATCAGCACTTGGAGTAGGCTAGTTCCATAAACTCCTGAGGTAAATAAGATTCTACCTTATTTTTTTAATGATTATATATCAAGATTACAGTAAGCGTGGAATTTCTAAGACAAAAAAGGTGGCTTCCGAAAAAGAAAAAGAAGCTTCAAAGATCTACATAGAATTAAGCTCTTTATTATGTATGTATACATAAATTTTGTATCTATTTACTTTTTAACTATAATCTTTTTCTAGTCAGTGACTACAAAAGTGGCATCTCAATACACACTCATAGAAATTACAGAATAGAAAGGTTTTTTCCAAGTTCACTCTATTCTACCAAGTGTCTCTAGGAATTTTCTATTAGGCAATTCTATATACTGCTTGTTTTTAGCACCACAAGCATTATGGAAGAAGACTTTTAAATAGTTTTACCATTTGTTATTAATTTAAAGATACCAAATTTGTTTCTCTAGTTTTGCTTTTATTTCCAGTTTGCTGCATTTCCTCTTAACACTGTGGGTAAGGTGGGCAGTTAAAATGTGGTTCCTCAAAAACAAAAGGGAAGTATAATATAAGAACACCAAAATCAAAATCCTCTTTTTAAAAAAGTTTTGTTTATCCCTTTAAAAATGTCTGAACACATAAACTGACAGATTTAATAGAAATTCTTTTTAAAAATTTGCTTAGTTTCTCACATAATAATCATTAATTTAACCCCAAACTTAAATCATTAATTTGAGCCCAGGAGGGTAAGTCTCCTCTCAATTTGTTCAAACATATTAGGTGTTCCATTAATTTCATCTTATTGTTTCAATCTATCAACCTCCAATTCCTTTTACCTCTCTCTTACTTTGGGCTTCTTATTTGCTTGATTACACGTCCTACTTCTTCTTGGTTTAATCCACACGTAGGTGGTATCCATCCCCCATTAGTTTCTTGAAAAAGGATGAATGAACTGTATATTTGAGAGACTTCAGGATTGAAAATAACTTTATTCTAGCCTTATATTTGATTGACAGCGTGACTTATACAGAATTCTAAATTAGAAGTAATTTTCCTTCAGAATTTTGAAGCATTGCTCCATTACCCTTTCACTTTCAGAGTTGTTATTAAGTCCAACACATTCACCTCTGTATGCACCATATGAAACCTCTATCAACTTTTTTTCTATCAACTTGTACAATTTACTCTTTGTCTCTCTACTCGTTATCTTCGTAGAGTAGGGAAAGGGGAGGTGGGAGATACATAGGAAATGAGCTCCAGAAATCAGCACGGGTCCTCTTAAGCATTTTATACTTATAGCAATCTTAATTAGGTCCCCAAGAGCCACATGTGATTAGCACTGGCATACTGCACTATCATACAGACTGTGCAGCCCTAGAGCAACCACTGTAAGAAACAAAACGAGGTTCAGCGACAATAAAAGAGGTGTGTTGGGCCTTCCCTAGTGGCACAGTGGTTAAGAATCCGCCTGCCAATGCAGGGGATACGGGTTCAAGCCCTGGTCTGGGAAGATCCCACATGCTGCAGAGCAACTAAGCCCGTGCACCACAACTACTGTGCCTGCGCTCTAGAGCCCGCGAACCACAACTACTGAGTCTGCGTACCACAACTACTGAAGCCCGCGCTCTGCAACAAGAGAAGCACCGCAATGAGAAGACTGTGCACTGCAACAAAGAGCAGCCTCTGCTCACCGCACCTAGAGAAAGCCCACGCGCAGCAACTAAGACCAAACGCAGCCAAAAAAAAGAAAGAAAAAAAAACCATGTGTTGATAGCAATGTAAAAATAATAATTATGACGAAGATAAAAGCTAACACTACTGTGCATGTCTATGTGCCAGGTACTGTTTTAGTTGCTTCATATATGTTAATCACTGAATTAGTATATACAATACAACCTTAAGAAGTAGGTATTGTCTTCATTCTTATAGGTTATATATTTTACCCTGGCACAGCCAGAATTCTAGTCTAAACAGTCTAGCTCCAGAATCTTGTGGTCTTAACTATTATGCTATATTGCCTTCCAGTAGCAGATGGTAGTCACTTTTTGTTGTTTATTATACTACTTTTAAATATCTTTTCTTGACAAAATAAAGTTGGCAAACCCATGTTGATTTCCTCAATTAAAAAATTTATTGGTTGGTGAAATGTGAAAGCCTGGAAATCACCAGTTTGTAGGGCCAGTAGAGAACAAGAAAATGAAAATCGGAGAGAAGGTAACTGATGGAGCAAGGTCTTGGAGGATGAGTTCTAGAACATAGGGAGGAGTTAAATTTAAAGGACAGGGCAGACACTAAGTACAGGAGGAATTATAGTCACATTTAGAGATGATGGGGAAGAAAGATTCTCTAGTAACTAAAAATCAAGGTTATCTGAGCCCAAAACAAGCCTGATAGTATCAATTAGAAGGCTTAAAAATAATATAGAATGGTGAAGAATTAGAGCAACTTTTGTGAGGAATGGGAAAAAATAAAGCCGGGATTGGACGAACAGACTAGAAAAACAGAGATGGTTTCAACACCAAATATCTTGAAGAAGTCGAGAAATAAGGTTAGTGGGAGTAAAGGAGTGGACGATGTATAAACAAATAAATGAGGTTGTGGTTAGAAGGTAGGATTTCTGAATTTAAGATCTCAAAGCCAGAGGTAATGCTCATTCATTGCCAACGATGAAGACGATACTGCTGATAATAACCATTCATTAAGCACACTAAAAAAATTAATCACATATAGTCATAACAACCATTACTATCAGCATATTACAGAGAAGAAACTGAGGCCCTAATGAATTTTCAATTAACACTCAAGTTTTTTATAGAACTTAACAAGATGATGCTGAAATTCATATATAGTAGGAAAGGGCCTGTCATTCCCTAGAAAATTTTGAAGAAAATAGATGAATATTAACTATTGTTAATACCCTACTGGCTATTAACACTTATTATAAAACAGCAGCAATTATGATAGTGTGGTCACGTTATAGAGGTCATACAAATTGACCAATGGAAAATAATAAACAATCCATGGATGTGTGGAAAACTGATTTGAAATCAATGACATTACAAACCATAAAAGAAAAGTTATACTATTCAATAAATGCTGCTAGAACAATTAATTTTTCATATATAAAATAAATAAAATAAATTAGATCTCTACCTCATGCACAAAAATAAGTTGATTAAAAAAAGAATAAAACATGAAGAATAAAAGTTTAAAACTTTTAGCAAAAAGATAAATGAATATCTTTGTGATTTTGAGGTAGGAGAGGATTTCTTAAACCAGACACCCAAAGCACAAAATATAAAGGAAAAGATGAATAAATGTGACTACATTCAAACAAAATTTCAGTGTAAGAAAAGACACCACAAACAAAGGCCAAAGAAAAGGCACAGACTGGAAGATGAGAGGCAACAATATAACCAACAATGTTATTAATAACCATAAAACATAAATCAATGAAAAAGATGAGTATAGCAATAGAAAAATGGGCAAAGATGCCCAGAGATGTCCAGGAGGCGTTTGGGATTAGTACTAGAGACATCTGGGCTGGAAACAGAGATTTGGGATACATCAACTTATTGATCATATTTGAATTCACGGACTAGATGAGTTTATAAAAGGAAAGCATGTAAAGAAATTAGAGATCTGGGCCTAGCTAGGACATAAAGCAGGCAGAGGATTACCAATCCTCACTCAAGTTCTTAACACTAAATAACTTCTTTAAACTTATCCACATATTATTTTGTCTTGCCTTTTCTGACCATAACTTTGTCTTTTAAAGATGGGGTCTAAACACAAGAAACAAACACTTATAATAAAACCAGATTTTGTTGGGCACTACATCAGAAGGTGGTCAGATAAGCCTGCCACTTCTGTTTAGAGCAATATTACCTTCAGCTCCTCTGTTTCATGTATTGCCAAGAAGGCAGGACTGTGGAAATGAAATGCAAATTAAAAATTAAAACAAAACAGGATTTAAAATTTAAAGTAAAGGGAATGTAAGAAAATATTCCCAAAGTGCACAATAAGGATTTTTTTAATTGGTGGGGTTAGGAACTATCTCCTTTTAGTCATTAGCATAGCTCATTTAATGCATCAGAAATAGGTAATGTGTGCCTACACATCTTTAAATTTTAAGACAAAAAAGATGAAAGACAAGAAGAAAAATGTTTCGTCCATACAGACTTCTGCTCATCCCATTCCTTCTACTTAGAAATAGCAAACCAGGTATCCACTGCTCAAGGGAAGCCAGTCACAAAAAAACAACTACATGCAGTATAATTCCTTTTATATGATATTCAAGAACATGCAAAGCAAGACAGAATAGTGGTGGTGGTGTTGGTGGTGGTAAGAAGATGTGGTTAGCAGGGACATAAAGAAGCTCTATGGGGTGTCTGGTATTCTGTATATGTGGATCTGGGTGTTGGTCACATCAATTTATACATTTGGCACTTGAGCATTTTACTATGTTCTGTCTTTTAACTGAGGTATGTATTTTTTATTCCTATAAAGAAAAACTTCTTAGAGACCTTAAGAATCTCACTGAACACAGCTTGTTTCGCTCTTGTCAAGATAACAAAACCTCTAATTAAGAAACAAATATTTAGTGGCCTTCTCTCAACTTGTCTTCCCCTAATGGCCCCACTCCCTCAACCCACCCCTACCTCAGCCATCTCCCCAACAGAACAGGCTCAAGGACAAGGACGTCTGAGATGAACATTTTCAGCATCAACAAGCTCCAGGGTCCTTCTTCCACCAAACCAAAAGTAAGCTCCTAAGAGGAAATTGAAAGGAAACTCGAATGTAAACACCAACCTTTAATCATCACTTTGTGAATCATCTTCTACACTATCCTAGCTCATGAACATGAACCTGTATCTAAACATCTTTGTAGAAATTTCCATTGTAATTTTACTTTGACAATTTTGACCAGGGTAAAATGACAGAAAATAGGCTTATCTAGATTTCAATTAACCCTCTTGCTGATGGTTATTTTTTTTAGTGAAGGACAGTAACAAATGTTAAATGTAAACAGTCCAGAGAATGCTTTTAAAAATAACCTTCCCTTTCTCACTTTAGCATGAAACACCAAGGAAAAAATAAAAGATAAAACCTATATATTACAGCTGCTTGTTACAATGAGTCATACAAAATGCAATATTGGACCTTGCGCAGTTCATTGTTTTATGCTGCTGGTCATGCGGGGTTCAGAACGGTAATGAGACAGGGTATTGAGATACAAATTACTTCGGATATCTTACTTCAGCAAAAACATGAAACAAAGTCATGTCAAGTAAGATGCTTCCAGGGACTAAAGCTATCGCCTTTCCTCTGCTTTTTTTTTTTTTTTTGAGCTACCTCCTTTCGCTCTTTTTTTTTTCTAAACAACAATTAAAGTTCTTCACGGATACCTTAGTTTGTAGCAGAAGCCCTGCAACATGAAATAAAGGAAACCCTAAGCCTTTATGTTCTTTTACCACTTTCCCAGTTTTAGGTAACCGAAAAAAGAACAGATCTTTAGAAGGAACTGAAGATTATCTAAGGAAGGACTCTAACGGGTCTCGTCTGAATGGCAAATACTTCAAGGTCTCGGAGCAGGATTATACCAAATGGCCAAGTGGCAGAGCTGTAAGCAGTTCCTAGTTTAGCGAAAGTATTTTAACTTCTTTAAAACAACAACAACAACAACAAAAAGACTTGTAGAGGGAAGAGAGCGAAATTAGGCGCCGCGGCGGGTAGAGGAGAAGGGTGCTCTGAAGAGAATTTGCAGTTCTGGGGCCGCGGCTGGGAAGAGGCCGAGACGAGACGGGCCGAGGTAAAAAGAGACGCCAGGAGAAACTCACTTTTGAAAGGCACTTCCCGGTTACAAAGCACTCACTTGTGCTTTACCTCCTCCGACACAGTATCCTTTCTGCAGACCTCCAGCGTCTACAGACGTAAAAGGCCCACCGCAAGAGCCCTCTCCAGCATCGAGATTTCGAGGCAGGCCTCGCTACCCGTCAGTCCCCGCGGCCGCCCGCGCCCCCTCGGAATCCCCCGGGCGCGCGCACGTCACCCGCCCGCTGCCAATCGGCGCCGGGCAGGTCGCCTCTCTTCGCGTGCTCGCAACCCCGCCCCGCCCGGTCCGGGCTGCAAGCGCCCGCCGGCCGCTTCCGCTCTCGGCGCAGGCGCGGCAGCTCGGCCGGAGAGCGGCGGGGGTCGGGCGAGGAGCGGACGGCGCTGGCCAGGATGGTGCTGGAGAGCGTGGCCCGCATCGTGAAGGTGCAGCTCCCCGCGTATCTTAAGCGGCTCCCAGTCCCCGAGAGCATTACCGGGTTCGCCCAGCTCACAGGTAATCTTTGCCTTCACCCAGTCCCCATCCTTGTAAGCTTCCCAAGGCGGAGGGTGGGGGCGGGCATCTAAAAACCCTCGGGCCGAGGGGCGGGGCGGAGCTTGGCGGATGGCTCGTGACCCGGTGAGTCTGCGCCCCGAGGGAGGTGGGCGTGCGCCGGCGCTGCTGCCTGGGAGCGTGTGTGAGGCCACCTCTCGGTACTTGGCGGCCCGAGGTGCTTATCCTCGTGGCTGTAGCCAGTATCTTTACGTGGCGAGAGACCAGGTTTTTGCAGAGAAGGTGCTGAGTTGGGAACGGGCCCATCTCTTTCATCTCCATCGCTCCCTGCAGTGTGCCTGTTTAAAGCAGGGTAAGTCATCGTTATCTAAGGCACTGTGTATCAGACTGTCCCAGCTCTTGGCTGGGTTTTACCCACATCGTGTGGGTGTGACTGTGTGGGAGAGAAACACAGACATGCACATAATATGTATTGCTGTTTTATTTAGCAACAAAATTAGAAAATAAACTCCAATCCTATAGGAGAGAGTTGACCTATCATGGGGTCATTTGAGGTCACCTCCATTACTACGGGCCTGGAGGCAATTTAGTTTCCTGGAGTTGAAAGAAAGATACCTTTGCTAGTATGATGGACCAAAAATTAGAAAATGAAATTTAATGAATATATGTAACATCCTGTACTTAAGTTCCCTCCTTTACAAAATAGAACCCAGAACTCGGGATTTCACATCTAAAGGATGAAAATTTCCAGAATGCAGTCAACACTTGGAAGATTTTGTTGGGTTCTGAGCTTTACAATGTAAGTTGGGATATTGGTGAACCAGACACAGGGACTGATTAGGATGATGAGGGGGGGGAAAAACATATTAATAAAGCAAACATTGAATTCATATGTCCTGACTACCAGGGTATGTAAGCATGAATTAAGATAATTCTGAGGTAAATAGGGCTGCTTAGCTTGGAGCAGTCTGGAGATCTATGGTAGCTGACTTAAAATACAGTATTTGGAAGGCTGACCAGCGGAAGAAAAATAAGATTTATTCTGTGTAGACCAAAAGACAACTAGGGCCAAATTAGTGATAGTTATTTGAACATGGATTTTAGCTCCATGTTCAAGAAATTTTTTTTCTTTAATTAGAGAATACTTTACCAAACAAATGGTGCTTTGAGAGCTATCCCCTCTCAGAGATTAAAAAAAAAAAAAAAAAGCAGTGTCTGGAGGTGGATAGATTAAAATGTGATAAACTAGATGACTGTTCTAAATCTAGAAATTCTTTGCATAATGGTCATAGACATTTGCTCTTGACAAATGGATTGTGAGATTTTTAACACTTTTAGATGTTAAGGGGTTTGATAGAAAGCATGTAATTGAATAGAAAGAGTGGTAACTGAGTAATAAACATTAAAAAGAAATATCTAAACATAGGAACAACATAAAAGTAACAAAATGAAAAAACTTTCAAATCATGTGTTTGTAAACATCAGTCTTCTGTTGATTTTACTAGTTTATTCTGATAGATTGCAGCAATTATGTAAAATTTTGCCTTTTTCTCCCCTTATCATTTCTTTTATTGAAGTACTTTACATATTTTAATGTATTCCTTATCTTGTTGTAATAACTACGTATGTATATAATCTTATTATAGATTAGCATCACAGTAGGCCTAACCATTCCCCTGCAGCTGGAAATTTGGAATGTTTTTATATATATATTTTATTCATAATGTTCAGTGGTAAGTAGCTCTGTACCAATTGTTATTTTTTTCCTTCTTTGAATTATACCCTTGAATATATTCACTAAATGGTAATACCAGGTCAAAAGGATATGATCATTTTGTGACATTTGTTCCCAGTTGCCAACTTACCTTAAATATTTGCATAAATTAACAGCTGAGTTTTTAATAGTCAAGAAAGAAAAAAGTCCCCTTGCTCCCACCTCAGTCCAGTTAAACCTGAATTATGTGTGTTGATTCTGATTGTAGCAGGTTTTATATTCATTTCAATTTTCTGTAAACAGAGTATAGTTGAAGCAGATTGGAAAGTACGATATTTGATTTAGCGATTAGAAGATTTTCAAACCTTTTTTTTTTCTTCTCAGGGATTCCTACTGTCTTTCTTCTCAGGGATTCCTAATTCCTTAAAGGCATTAAGGAAACTCAACCTAAACCTTTTCCCTCTTGAATCAATAATTTATAGTAGTTTCTTCTTTAAAGCTGTTAAATAGTTAATGTGAAGACCAATTCTCAGAAATAATGACAACTCTGATAAATATCTTTATAGTGCATATTTAACTTAAGTCCCATTACGATGGGACAATTTAGTTCTCATTGTAATGTCCATTTATTTAGGAAACGTTAACATATTTGTAATAACTACTTTATGACAAAAATGAGATAGTCTGTTTGGCACTGGATAATGAGAATATAACAGTTGCAGAATCTGTTTGGGAGCACTATGAAAGAAAAATTGCAATGACCAATTTCCTCTCTGGGTCTCGCCTCCTGATTAGATGGTAATAGCTAATGACATTTGGCTCTCTTGAATGAACTTCTTGTAGAATCCATCTTAGACTTTTTTTCTTTGCTGAAATTAAAACCTGGAAGATAACTTTTCAATATAATTGTTTAAAATGTCTACCGGACCAAAAATATTTTCATTTTCTATCTATGACAATTAGAGCAAAAAAAAAGTTTCAATTCTCATTATTGTTGCCTGTTTTTCCTTCCCTGTTTAGACCCAGTGGTTTTTTAAAAGCAATGGACTCTCTCATGATGACTCTGCGTTCTTAGTAAACACTTGAAGATCCTTAATTACTATACAGTATTTATAGATAGCCCTTATCTATCAGAAATGCCTTATCTATCTTTGTTTAGGTTACATTGTTAAGAGTGAGGCTTTTAAGGTAAATTAGTGTAATTCTGCCCTTTGGAAGTATAATGTACTCAAATACATTGACTTTTAAAAAAGCTTTCCCTGTCATATAAATTTTAAAATAGAATAACAAAACTTCCCATTCAAAAGTCAGAAAAGTTTATATCTAGATTTAAAAGCTAGCTATGAAACTTTGAATATAGTAGTTCTACCCCACTTAAACTAGGTAGCTGCTTTGAAAAGTAATGGTTTTGCTCCTAAAGACAAAGCAATGAATCCTAAGACTATAATAATATTTTTCCCAGAGTAACACAAACATGTCAGAGCTGACCCTTCAAGGGCATTAGCTCTAGAAAGGGCCAATTTTGAGCAAAGAATTTAAGAAATGGAACAGTTGAAAGCATGTTCATAGCAGCCTTATTTATGATAATCCCAAACTGTAAGCAACCTAAGTACCTAGCAACAGGAGAGTGGATAAAGGAATTATGGTATATTCATAGAGTGGAATACTGATTAGTAATAAAAAGGAACAAATTAATCACTGGATGAATCTCAAAAATTTTATATTGAGTGAAAAAACCTTCGGGTATAGGAATCAGTGGTGGGGAGATAGACTAGAAGGGGACAGGAGAATACTTTCTGGGGTGATGAAAATATTTTACATATTTTTACTCATTTTCAGCGGAGGCTACAAGGGTATATTTAATTGTCACAGCTCAGAGCTAAACACCTAAGATCTGTTTATTGTATGTAAATTTACCTCAATTGTTTTTTTAAACAGAACAAAAGGTGAGTTTTTTTAATAAGGGTAATAAATCATTAAGTTCAAACTGAAGAGTTGCATTTATTAACATGTAAATAATAAAGGTTATTTCTGAAAGATTGAAGAATTTTATTTTAGAAAACTTTTATTTTTGAGAATTTGGTAAAATATTTACATAGTTACTGTAAGTTGTAAAAGTTTTTTCCCCTTTTCCTAGGTAGACCGACTGTATTTAAAAGTCAGTGTAATTAAAGATTATACTAGCCTTTGTGGAGAACAATTTTGATGTCATTAAAACATTTTCTTCCATGTAACCACTCTGCAATTTAGAATTCCTCAAGTCATCAAGTATTTATTGAGCACTTACTATGGGCCAGGCAGTGCTCTAAATACTGGGACACTGTTGTATTTATAGTCGTGAGTGGAAAAAAAGATTTTAAAATTGATTATTAATTTCATTTTATTGGCCCTTTGGTCCTGAATAACGTATATTAGGTTTTAAGTGGTAATAGTAATGCCATCCATTAAAAATATTTTACTTTCATCTTTCTGTGGTTCAGAAATGAAGTCATTTCTATGTTTTACCCATAATGATACATAAAAAAAAGTTATGAAATTATCAGCAGTCAAGTTGCCAGTATTATTTTTATAGTATCATTATATGCAACCTTTTTAAAAAGGAAAAAAAATACAGCAAAATAGAAATACAACAAAATGTTACCAACTCTTGAATGGTGGGATTAAAAGTTATTTTGTTTTTTACAACTTTTCTAAATTTTCAAATTTTGTAAAATAAATGCTATTTCTGATAATCCTAAAACAATTTAAAAGTGTACTGTACAAAATATACATTATACCTAACAGTTAGTAGGTAATAGATTTCCCTTCACAGTACCTAATGTATCTGCAGTAGCTCAATATAGATCAAACAGGTTCATAGGAAATAGCCAATCTTAAAGGTTGTTTTTTAATTTCTTGTTTGATTTTTCTGTATTTAATATTTATTCATCAAAAATCAGCCTTAATAAATGTACTTAAAATGATTTAATTGAGCTTTACAGACTATTATTTTCCTTTATTATCTTTTCTGTAGTTAAATTGAAGTTTGTCATCTTTAAAAAGTAGATTTTATTAAACAAGACTGTTGTATAAATTGTTACTTTGTTGTAGGAAATAATAGTACCTTTCATCACTGTATTACTATAGAGTAGTGTTTTACCAAGGAATTAAGTGTGGAAGGACAATGTTTTCTGAAGTAGATTTTAAAACAGTATTAATACCATTTATTCCCTGAGATTTGTGTGTTAAGCTAGGAAATGCTAAACTTAAGAATCTAAGTTAATGTTTTCATCTTTACATTCTCATTTACTTTTTTACTTTGAATCACTTAACCTCTCGTGACTTTTTAATTTTGTAGTATACATAATAATACTTAATGTTATTCTCCATTCAAAAAACATGTATTGAATAAGTACTGTTTCAAGATACTATACTGGATGTTGGGGCCAATAACAATCTAAGATATTTATTGCCTGATCTAGAAAATAAGTATAAATAAATAATTACGGTACAATATGGTGAGTGAGAAGGGGACTGACATTTATGCTCTACATTCATTAAGTCACTCATTTAACATTTATGAGGTATCTACTTTGCGCCAGGAAGAGTAGTACACAGCTCCTTTTCCTACAGGCTCATGGAAGAATCAACTTTATAAACAGATAACAGTAGTATGATAAAAGAAACTTCGGAAAAGGGGCTTGGAAGCAAAGGAGGGAGTGATTAATTTTGCTTTGGGAAATGAAGAAAGATTTCTGGAGGAGGCATATTTGACCCCTGTTTTAAATGGTCCACATGAGTCAGGCCACAGATAGAAAGACATGGCAGACAGAAGGAATTCCTTATGCAAAGGACACAGGAAGCCTGTCACTAGGTAATAAGTAGCTTTGGCTGGCTTCAAGTACATGAGGGATGGGATATTTGTGGGAATTGAAACTGTCAAAGTAGCCTTGCCATGTTATAGAGATGGTACTTTATAGGAACACTGGTCTATAGCAGCACTATCCAGAAGCCTTTCTGTGATGATAGAAATGTTCTCTGCTGTCAAATACGGTAACCACTAGCCACATGTAGCCCTTGAGCTGCTGAAATGTGACTGGTATGTCTTAGAAACTGACTTCTGAATTTTACTTAATTTATTTAAATAGCCACATGTGTATTAATTGTGTTTTTTATTTTCTATATTTTATGATACTCGGACAACTTGGGGGCCGTGCTGGCCAGGGAGAACTTGCCCCCTCCAAGGACTGGCTAATGCCAGGAGATAGTAAACTACTTGCCTGTGAGCATACTTTTCATATGCAAACCAACCAATCCAAAGCGTACACTCCAACCACTTCCTTTATCTAACTCTCACTTACCAAGCCAGTATTTCCCCTGCCCTAAATCACCCAGGGCCAGATATGAGACAACTAGGGACCACCCCTATAGCCCAGAGCCCACTGAAATTATTCAAGCCAGCCAGTCCTAAATGTTTACTCTGCCCTACCTTGCCTTTTCTGTAGAAACCACAATAAAAGCTTGTGCCCTTTTACCTTCTGCCTGTGACCAAGCCTCGTACTTCCCCATGTGGTCCTGGGTGGCACGGTGTGCCCCCTCCTCTTGGGAATTGTAAGTAAACTTTTCTTTCAACGCAGTTGTCTCCATGTCTGTCATCTTACCATACCTGAGTAAAACAGAATCCTGGGTACAAATCAAAACAGTGTGGCTAGTGGTTACTGTATTGGACAGCACAGATCTGTAGGTAGACCCCTCCCCCACAAGAAACAGTTCTTTGTCATTTCCAGAACTTTAATTCATTCAAAAGATTTATGTGGGGCTTCCCTGGTGGCGCAGTGGTTGGGAGTCCGCCTGCCGTTGCAGGGGACACAGGTTCGTGCGCCGGTCTGGGAGGATCCCACATGCCGCGGAGCGGCTGGGCCCGTGAGCCATGGCCGCTGAGCCTGCACGTCCGGAGCCTGTACTCCGCGACAAGAGAGGCCACAGCAGTGGGAGGCCCGCGTACCGCAAAAAAAAAAAAAAAAAGATTTCTGTGGAGTCTTTCCACTCTTCTTATGAGAATAGAACAGCCAGCTTGACTGGCAGGATCTTACCGTTACAGAATTTCATTCTGGTGACTAAAAGATTATATCCCCGAAGATTTCTACTATATGACATAGTCAGGTTTAGTTAGCGAAAGATTTTTTTCAGGGGAGTTGCTCCAATCTCCATAATCTTAATAGAAACTACCATTTATTGTGTAACTTCTCTGTGCCAGGCACTCTTACAGGTGCTATTCATACGTAAATAGGTTGATTCGTCCACAACTCATAACAAACCTTTGGCGTGGTGTTGTATCAAAAATAATTTCATTTTGGAAGAGTTAATATTAAGCCAGTCTTTGAGTAGATTTACTGAGAGAAGAACAGATAAAAGTTTAGATCTGGGGGCTTCCCTGGTGGCGCAGTGGTTGAGAATCCGCCTGCCGATGCAGGGGACACGGGTTCGTGCCCGGGTCCGGGAAGATCCCACATGCTGCGGAGCGGCTGGGCCTGTGAACCATGGCCGCTGAGCCTGCCCGTCCAGAGCCTGTGCTCCGCAACGGGAGACGCTACAACAGTGAGAGGCCCGCGTACTGCAAAAAAAAAAAAAAAAAAAAAAAACGTTTAGATGGGTTGAATTTCATTCATAGTGATTGAGAACAGGCTTTGCACTTACTGTCCTGGACTAAACCTGCTTAAGCTACAGTTTATGCACATGAAAAATGGGAATAATAATGGTGCCTACCAAATACAGTTGTTTAAACTAACACAGTGTTAAACGAGGTAATACAGTTGCACTCTTAGCATAGTCTGTTCATTTATCATTAATATTTATTAGTATGCCTTAGCACATGACCTTCAATTTTTCTTTTTCTCCACTAAGCTATTTCTACATAGTGTTTATTAGCAAGATATCAGGTTAGCATTCAGTGAAGGATGACAGATGATAACTCTTTAAAGGCAAAGGATTCCCTGCAGAGCCCAGCAGAGGCAGAGTACTAGCCAACATTTGATAAATGCATGCTGAGACAGTTATCTTGGCTTCCTGGTGTGTTTGTCTCCACAGGCATAGGAGAAACATATCATTTATAAGTGATATAAATTTCATTTATATCACTTATATTCCCTATCCCCCTAAGACAGTGCTGCGTACTACAGAAGGCTTTCATGAATAAGATGTATCTAATGAGAATATTCAAGATGTGAAAATTTCGACTAGCTCTTTAAAATAGCTTTTACACAACATTTAGGTATTTCTTTAGGAATCACTCTGCCTTACCAAAAAATGTAAATTAAAGCATTGAAGACGTATTCTTTCTGAAATTATAAATCAGTGGTAAGCTATTACGGGATATTCTGTTGTATGATTTTAGACATGGTGGAAATGTTTTCTAAACCTATAAAATATATCACATTGAATTTAGTTTATAATTATGGTGATCATAATTCCTGAAATAAAACTAAACACAAATATACTTAGTGAGGATAATTATAGGATATTTGGTAGAGGACCCATTTCTGAAAATTTTGTTTTCCAGTTTCAAAAGTCTCAAGTCAACCAACAAATAAAATAAGATGGTCCTAGGTATAGGTGCCTTATTCACAGTTTTACAGATAAGTTAGATAGTTAAGAAATTAAAGTGAGAAGTGAAGAATAGATAAAGAATAAGCTCAAAGATGAGACATGCTGTTTAAGTTCCTTTTTTTTTAATTTTTATTTTTTGTTTTTACAGTAGGTCCTTGTTGGTCATCTGTTTTAAACATGGTAGTGTACATGTCAATCCCAATCTCGCAGTCCATCCCTATTTGAGTTCTATTACAAGAGCACGCAGACTTTAACAAATCTGTACATGTTTAGTTTCAGAATGGCTTCGGTTATTGCCTTTCCTTGGTGTACTTGCACTACTTGGCTACCTTGCGGTTCGTCCATTTCTCCCGAAGAAAAAGCAACAGAAGGATAGCTTGATTAATCTTAAAATACAAAAGGAAAATCCCAAAGTGGTGAATGAGATAAACATTGAAGATTTGTGTCTTACTAAAGCAGCTTATTGTAGGTGTTGGCGTTCTAAGACGGTAAGATGTCCATTTACGTGTCCACTAAAATTTTGTGCAGTTAAAATGGTTTTGCTTCTTAAATCCCCAGTTTTGTGGTCCTGTGAGATTAGGGATTTTTTCATAGTATTCAGCACTGAAAGTCTACTCTAAATTAAAGGTCGCCTCTTAATGATCACTATATTTCCTACATTAGAAAAGTTAGACCAGCACAGAAACTTGGTTGGGCAAATTACTTAATCTTTATTACTCTGATCGTCAGGTGTTTTAAAATCTGATAATATATCAATATCACAGAAATTTTTGAGGATTTAGTGAGACGATGTATGTACAGTGCCTTGTATGTAGTATGAGTTAGTAAATGGTAAGTATAATTACGGATGATTTTTAATGTGGAAATTAAAAGTGAGTTTGATGGATGCAACTAGAGATTATCTTACTAAGTGAAGTAAGTCAGACAGAGAAATACAGATATTGATACAGTATGATATTACTTATATGTGGAATCTAAAGTATGACACAAATGAACCTATCAATGAAGCAGAAACAGAATCACAGACATAGAGAACCGACTGGTGCTTGCCAGTGGGGAAGGGGTTGGGGGAGGGGTGGAGTGGGAGGTTGGGGTCAGCAGATGCAAACTAGTATATATAGGATGGCTAAACAACAAGGTCCTACTGTACAGCACAGAGAACTATTCAATATCCTGTGGTAAACCATAATGGAAAAGAATATTTTTTTAAGAAAAGAATGTATGTATGTATATAACTGAATCACTTTGCTGTACAGTAGTAATTAACACAACATTGTAAAGCAGCTATACTTCAATTAAAAATAATAAACCAAAAAAAGGAGTAGTTTGGAGTGATAAATTATAAGTAGTTGATGAGATCTAGTTTGATCGTAGGCTGTTTGAGGCTTTAAATACAATAATGCTCATCATCACATCCTTTGTAATAACAAAATCTTAGAAACAGTCTAGCTATCTGATAATAGAGGAATGGTTAAAGTATGGTATAATACAAGTGATGGGATATTAGGAAGCTATGAAAAGCCATGTTTTTTAAAGAATATTTAATAACATGGGAGCATGATGTAATATAAGCTAGAAAAGCGTATTACAGTATGATCTCAATTTTGCTTAAAAAAAATGAGTACACAGTACAGAGGAAAAAATATACCAGAATGTTAATTATTGTTACCTATGAGTAAGTTTTTAAAAATATTTTTAAAGTATTTTTTAAGTGTTACAGTGTACATGAGTTTTATAGTAAGAAAACGTTATGAAATCATTTATTTTGAATTTAAATTACATCCTTTTAAAATTTAAAATAAGTAATGAGGTGAGCTCAGATTTAGAGCTTTATAGAAAATAAGAGCTTATTTTGATGTCCTTTTATAACTACTGTATTGACTTGTTTGGAATCATCCAAAGCTTTTTATTTAAAATCTACCAAATAATTAAATACTTAAATTTGTTAGATTTGCTGTAGTATTGGAATGTAGTTAGGTTAGATAGAGAATATATCTGTTACTCAGGAAAGCTATCTGATGTGTTTCTCCCCCCAAAGTAATGGCCTTTTCTTTATAAGAGCATGTCACAAATATTTCTATTTATTGAATCATTTAAAGAATAACACTTGTAATTTTTTTCCTTTTTAGTTTCCTGCCTGTGATGGTTCACATAATAAACACAATGAATTGACAGGAGATAATGTGGGTCCGCTAATACTGAAGAAGAAGGAAGTATAATAGTAATGAATTCGAATGGAATTCAATTGTGTGCTGTAAAAACTTATAACAGTATTTTTCCATTCTTTGTTTATAGAAGATCTTTCAAATGGTGGTCTTAATTATTGCTACTGGTTGAATAATTATTTCTGCCAATTTATTTTCTTGTTACACTACTGTTTATATTTGATACTTTGTATATTCAAACAGTCATTTATATAAAAATTAAATTGTGCAACCCTTTCATTCTGACTTCAAAGAATTAATGTATCTTCCTACAATAAAACCAACATGTTTAAATTTTAATTGAGAAAGCTTTTGACAGTGAGTCCAAAGCTGTTTGTTTGAATGTCAATATTTTCAAAAGAAACTGTACTTTAAAAATTTCTCTCTATATTATTAAATATATTATTTTTTAGTGCTCTTCTGTTTTGATCATTTGAAGTGATTTTTCCCCTTTTGGCCTTCTGTATTCCATGCTTTTTAGATCAAAAAGAAAACTATTGCTGTCAAGAATTGCTTGAGTTTTCAAAGAGAAACTCTTTACTTTATAAATATTGTTCTCTATAAATACGAATATCCCAATTTCAGAAAAGACAGGAACTGGGTATAAAAAGTTTCAACAAGGAACGATTATTTACATTATAAAAGACTTGTTTACTTTATAAAAGACTTGTTTGTGTCTGTTTACATGTGTTGTGTGTATGTCTGACTCAGTGACAGGGTGGGGTGGCAAGAACACTTACAGCTAAACCTCGTGAGCTGCTGCAATTTGAAGGTCAATTAAAAATAAAGTAAATCTGAATTTATCTTAAGATGATAAGAGTTCAGTGTTCAAAACTGAGTCTATATGAACATTTTTCTCTTTATTCCAGTGTATACCAATCAAACATAAAATACAGAAGGCTTGCAAAATAAACTTACTGGAGAATCTTTAAAACTTGTAATTTTTTAGCCTAAGAGTCTATTTAATTTCATATTGCAATTCTTATAGTAATAGCTATCCTTAAGTCTGTCTATTAAAGCTACAGTCCAGTCAGTTCACTGTGCTTGCTTTATATATGAAGAAGGTTTGGGAGGCAGACATTTAATTCTTCCAGTGATCATCAAAGCTAATAGTTGCTGAGCACTTACATGGAACAGACACTGCTCTAAGCATGGTATGTGGATGTTTGGTTTATTACATGTATCAAAGCTTCTATTATGTGATCCTGGTTTTTTTGAGAACAACAGCAGGAATTTTAAAGGTAGGGTTAGAAATGTAGGTGTGGTTTTGAGAAGTTTTACAAAGTGTATGTACAAAATTGTTGCTCTTTCCTCACCTGCGAATAGGGAGAAATGTAACAGTGCTCTCACTTTGGCTCTGGGTATTTTCTCCCTAAGACCTTTTCTTCAACACCCTTAAGGGGCTTCAATTATTTTTCCACAGTTGATCACAAGACTTGGAAAAAATCCTCCTCACCAGAAGTTTGGATATCCTGGTCTGTGATCATGAAATGCTTTTCTTAAAAAGCATTCACTGCAAATCAGAGCAACGTGGCTTTGTACACGTTCTAGCGGTTCCCATTCTTAGATTTTACAGAAGGTAAAATTTTCCCCAAATGTGGAGACTAAAGTGACATTATCAATGTTAAAATTATTACGTAAGAACATTTAAAAAGTTGAAAACTATCTGATAAAAGGTAATTTTAACATCCCAAAGGTAAGAAGGTTATACTCTCAAATAAAGTTTTTTTCTCCCCACATTTTCAATTGTTAAAATTTGTTAAAGAGTTGTACCCAAGTATTTTCCCACATGTGCAACTTCTTCAGAAGCATGGGGCTGGTAGCAAGCTGTTATTTTAACTACCCCTTTATGTAACCACTGTTACTAGTTGCCCTCACTTCGTTTTGTAAATTCACAGAATTCCATCACATGTGCCTTAAAAAATTGACATCTAATTGAAATCTAACTGCATCTGAATTGATACAACAGAAGATAACTTAGCTCTAGAAATACATATCTTGGGTCTCTAGAACCTTTAAGAAACAGCTGTATTGTTACAGTGTCACGTCATGATCATTTTGAGGACTGCTACACCTGACCCAGGGAACTACTCAGTTCCCTGAGTAGTTTACTTTACTCAGACGTGAGCACCACCATTACATAAGTAGGTTTTCAAAACTGTTGAGCAGGCTTGAGGTATGAGTGACTCATTCATATCGGTACTTAAGCAGGTCGTATTATGGTAAGCATGTGACAATTCAGCTTTGAGTTCAGTGCCTCACATGATGATTCATTAAATTACATTTGTCTTTTGTAATCTAATTTGTTAATAAGTTTATGGGAAGCTAATTAAGCCAGCTGCTAATCTATATAGTTCTGTCTTCCTTATTGTGATCCCACAGTCTTCCATTGGAAACGTGCTATTAGACTCTTCCTCTGCAAAGAGAGTTTTAAAATTTTTAACAGGGTTCTTAAATTATGATGGATATTTTATTTACTACTTACCAGAAACATCTAATTGCAATTTACATGTTTAGAATTCAGTTGTGGAGCATCACCAATCTGGAGAAGACCAGGAGACCTGTTACTAACACGTACTTTACTGAGAAGTGAGGGCGCTCAGGTCCCCATCTTCAGCGTGTACGTGTTCTTATTTCACACCTGATTCTAATAAGTTTCATTATCTGACTTCTGCTCCTGAACAAATCATAAGTATTAACAGTGTCCTGCTGGAAGCAGGTAAACAAAATGTGACAGCTGACAGCAGGGGAGGGAACCAAAAAATAAATGTACTGTGAACATTAAAAGGATAGCAACTTGAGACAACTTTATATATAGGGTCCTGCACACCACAGGCCCTGAGAGCATCACTGTTAGCAAATTATACAAGTGACGTTTAATGATGAATTTGAATTGAGTAGGTTATGGTATGTAAGGAGGCAGAATTATGTGTTGCATTTGGTGATAACCAATTTCCTCTTCAAATAGTTAAAAGCTGAGTGCTTAAAGTGGTTTATCCAGGTGGAAAGTTTATGCAGAAAATACCTTGAATCGTTCCTTGATTATTTGGAGGCTTTATCATAGGAAGTTTTTCATTCAGTTGAAACATTTTTCAAGTTTAATGACTAACTCACTACCTAGTTTAGTTAAAGTATGAGGAAAACTAAAGGAACAGTGATTTAAACCACGTAAATCAAGTTAGATGACCTCCTCCACCTTAGGGAGGATTACAAATCATGTGTAAAAATCATTCAGCCCCAGTTCCGTGACTGCCCCACTGCCTTGCTGGCCGTGCAGTCCCTTTGCACCAGAGGTGGAATTGTAAAAGACTCAGTTGTTTTGTTTTAGCTATGCTGCATCACCTGATATCCTTTAGTTTGTCATAGTAATCTTTTGCTGGAAGCTCACTTTAACATGGTCAGAGAGTCATCTATTATCTTTTGCAGGAATCCAGTTTAGTAAAGTCATGTAGCAAGCATAATTTTTATATAAAATGTAAACTTCATATTATTAGCAATTGCATTGTGCAATTTTCTATTAGTTATGGTGGGAGTTTTTTGTTTGTTTTTTGGGGTTTTTTTGGCCACGTGACATACAGGATCTTGGTTCAACCAGGGATTGAGCCCATGCCCCCTTCAGTGGAAGTGTGGAGTCCTAACCACTTGCCTGCCAGGGAATTCCATTTATGGTCTTGAAGGACACTGAAAATCTGTTCAGAAAGGCAAATCTGTGTCATTCGGTCAGAGATGACATCACTTTCTAAGTTTCCTTTGGTTTTAATGCTTGATTCTTTGCTTACAAAAAGTATATCTGGGGCTTCCCTGGTGGCGCAGTGGTTGAGAGTCCGCCTGCCGATGCAGGGGACACGGGTTCGTGCCCCGGTCCGGGAAGATCCCACATGCGGCGGAGCGGCTGGGCCCGTGAGCCATGGCCACTGAACCTGCGCGTCCGGAGCCTGTGCTCCGCAACGGGAGAGGCCACAACAGTGAGAGGCCCGCGTACCGCAAAAAAAAAAAAAAAGTGTATCTGTGACTCCATTCTCTTAGAACACTGTTCTAAAATAGATCAGCCACAATATTTACAAATTACTGATGTCTATTATAAGGCTGTAATTTTCCAAAGTAATATAGAAAGGGGAAAAAGGTAGTAAATTGCATAATTACAGAGATGAACCCTGTAATAGAAAATAAAAATGTCAGCAAACAATTCACTAAATTTTCAAATTTCCTGTAATTTTCCATTAGTATCCATCATAAATTCCTCTACATTATCATACTAAAGATATGAATCAATAACATCCATTCAATAAATTTAAGATAGAAGTACAGTCTTCAACTGTGTTGAATGCTGCCAAGAAGCAGCACTCATGAAAATGAATGAAATAAGACGAACTAGAAAGATGTTCATTTTAAAATTCTGCATGCAACCGTGTAGCAGCATGGGTTGCTGCTACAAAGAAAAAGAATCCGCCTGCCAGTGCAGGGGACACGGGTTTGATCCCAGGTCCGGGGAAGATCACCCATGCCACGGAGTAGCTAAGCCCGTGTGCCACAACTACTGAGCCTGCGCTCTAGAGCCCGAGAGCCACAACTACTGAAGTCCACGCACCTAGAGAGCCACAACTACTGAAGCCCATGTGCCTAGAGCCTGTGCTCCACAACAAGAGAAGCCACTGCAATGAGAAGCCCCAGCACCACAACGAAGAGTAGCCCCCCCGCTCGCTGCAACTAGAGAGCCCGCGCGCAGCAACGAAGATCCAACGCAGCCAAAAAAAAAGCACAAAACCCCAAAAAACCTGATAAAGAAACACAAGACAAAAGAAAAAAACCATAGACCAATCTCATCTATACATACAGATGAAAAAATTTTTTAAAAGGTTAATAACTATGGCAAAAAGGATTGTATTCCAGGAATTCAAGAGTGTTTTGATTTCAGTATATCTATTAACACAATTACCCAAATAAATTAAAGAAGAGAAAACATGATCATATCAATAGATGCTAAAAGGCTTATTACTAAGATTCGGTAGCTATTCCTAATGAAGATTCTTGAGTAAAACAGAAATTGAAGGAAACTACTTAAAGACAATGAAGATTATTTATGAAAAGCCTATAGGTATTTAAAAATCATAAGCTGTTTCAATTAAAATCAGGAACTAACAGGAATAGCTACTGTCATTAAAGATTATCTTGGAGGATGCAGTGACTATTGATATGATTATACGCCTAGGAAACCACGGAGATTAGGAAAAACAATTAAAGAGGGATTTTTAGTAAGGTATTTGGAAACGATGAATATACAAAATTTAATGGCAATAAACACTTTGAAATGCTAATGGAAGAAATATTTCATTCACAATAGCAAAAAAAAAAAAGGGGGGGAATAAAGTTACGCAGAAAGGTATAAGATCTATGAGAAAAAAAAACCTACAAAAATGTTACTAAAACATATGTATGTGTATAACTGATTCACTTTGTTATAAAGCAGAAACTAACACACCATTGTAAAGCAATTATACCCCAATAAAGATGTTAAAAAAAAAGTTACTAAAAACAATTGAACAAAATTTAAGCATATGAAAAAATACTATTGTAAATATAAATCTCTTAAAATTAATAAATTCAATAAAACTCACATTAGAATCACAAGAGTATTTTAAAATTGGATTAAACTATATTAAGATTCATTTAGAGTCAGAAAATTCTACAAAAACAAACAAACAAACAAAAAGAAAGGAACTTTACTCAGCAGATATCAGCATATACTATAGTCATTGGAATCAAGTCAGTTAATAAGATAAGAAAAACAACTGCATTAAATAAGAATAAACAAGACTGATAGAAAAGAATTGAGATGAAAGTTTACTGTATGACAAATATGGTGTTTTAGTTCAAAGAGAAAACAAAATTGGACTCCCAATTTTCACTAAGGGCTTTAATGTGGCATAAAATTATTTTTTAAATGATCATTGGGAATTCCCTGGCTGTCTAGTGGTTAGGACTCAAGGCTCTCACTGCCGGCGCCCTGGGTTCAATCCCTGGTCAGGGAACTAAGATCCCACAAGCCGCACGGCACAGCCAAAAAAAATTTATTTATTTTTTACTTTAGAAAGAGAGAGTTGGGGGGTGGGGGGAAAGAAAACAAGAGACTAAATACAGGGAAAACCTGTATTAACAATTTTTTGTGACAAAAGAGTTGAAGTCAAGTATCAATTATACGTAATAAATATGGAGGAAATTGCAATGGAGGTTACAAAGAGTTAATATCTATACTACTGTGTATTATATAATATGAAATGATAACATTTACTATAGAGCACTTACAAATGGGCAAGAAAAATGCAAACAAAAACATGGGCAAATATAAAGACATAAACATAGAACAGTAAATCCAAACGACCAAGATGTAGAAAATTATGCTCAAACTCACTAGTAATCAGGGCAATACAAATAAAGCTCTAGAAGATTGTCAGTTTTTACCCCATCAGATAGATGGTCACATATAAAGAAGAGCAATACCTATCACTGGTGGGAATTTTGCAGGAGGGACAAGGTACTCCCATACATTGGTGGCAAAAAATACAGATTGTTACAGTCTTTTGGGAAAAAATATATTCTTTGTCACAATAATCCTATAGAAATAAAATCAGTATGTATGTCCACATATACATATATATTTTTATTGATCTTAATGGAAAATATTGATCTTAATGGAAAATACACATTAGAGCTGTATTAGTTGACTCTATTTCTATGCCATAGTGATGGGATATATATACTCTTATTTTGAGTGTTGTGTGTGTATGTATATATGTTTGCATATGATTTTATGAGCATGAAGAAAAATGGGAATGATATATTCTAATGGGGATGACATCATTTGTCTAGAGAGGATAGGTAGAGTAAAGATGGGAATTTGGGTGGGAAGGGGAAGAGGAGAGAGAAAAGAGTAAGCAAACAGAAAAAAATACTAAATTCCATGTACGGCATCCCATTTTCAGATTATATAAATTAAACATTTGTACACACAAGAAAAAAGTTTAAAACATTAAATGGATTTGATATCATGACGGTCATTTGATGACCTTACCCAGAGCATTTTTAGATAAGTGGAAGCAAAGAATAAAGTAAAATTCTTATTAGAACAGTTTGAGTAATAAATAAATAGTAAGATAGCAGACGACTATAAACTGAAACTTTACCAAATAATACCAATAAAAAAGTAAAATATAATAAACGATGAGCAAAAAAAGGGGTATGAGGCAAAGGTGGCCTCTGTATATTGGCCCATGGGTTGTTTATTTCTTTACAGCAGGCTGAGACCCATGAGCGCAAAAGCCCACTGACACCAAACCAAAATTTACCCATCCACTTGTTTTAAACATAGTCCAAACAAACAGAGTTTTAGAAATTTAGAGCTTGCCTGCTTTATATACCCTGTGAAACTGTGCCCCAAATCTGCTTGCCACAGGTAATATAAGCCTTGGGCTATAAAGACTCTAAGCTGCTGCTGCCCTTTGGAATTCTCTAACCCAGAGACTTCTGCCATGCTGCTGAGTGACATCATACATAAGCCCCCTAGACATAATACCTCTGTCTCTGATGTCTCTTTCCAGCGGTACCCTTGCCCTCCTCTCCTCGATAGTGGCCTCATGCCTTAAGCCTCTGTATGCTGCTAGGGCCTTTCCCAAATTGCAAACCTTTAGAAGTAGAACCAAAATAGAGCTTGTGTGCTCTACTGCCACCTCATGGCCATAAATTTTTCTTTGATCGGCCCTGAAATGCTCAAACTCACCCCACTTATACTACATAATAATAAAAGTAAAAATTCATCAGGAAGATACACCAGTGCTAAAATTGTAGATGCCTAATATATCCTCAGAATAAATAAAGCCAAAATGAATAGGATTACAAAGAGTAATTGACAAATGCACAAACATAGTGAGAGATGTTAACACATCATTTTCAGTAACTGACTAAAGGGACATAAAATTAGTAAGGCTATATAAATTATATAGAACTATAATCAACAATTAAAGAATTTCTATTTTTTTCAAGCATACTTGAAATATTTACAAAAATCTAAAATACTTTTAGGCCTAAAAGTAGCAAACTTTTAAACATATAGAGACTACAAAGTACTACTGTTACAAATCAATAACAAAAGCTTATTCAAAAGAGATTTAAAATTTTTAGAAATTAAAAACATACTTCCAAATAATTCATGAAACCAAGAAGTAATTATAATAAAAATTAGAACATATTTAAAATTGGATGAAGATGAAAAGCTAACAGACCAATAGATATGTAATAGCTGAAGCAGTACCTAGAGGGAAACTTACCAGAAGCAATTCACATTCACGGGAAGGACAACAGCCTACACTTACAGTCTATCCAAAGTCTATATTGGCTCTTCTACTCTATGTCATAATATAGTCCAAAGAAACCTGGACCGTCTGGACATTCTGTAGAACATCACATATGTTTGTTATATTGATCAGTAAAAACAGACTAAGAAGTAGTAAGTGTGTTGGACATCTGGGACACAGGCATCCCCGAGAATAAGAGAAAACCCTTTGAAGATTAAGGGACCTACCACATCAGTGAAGGTTTTAGGGGGGTCCAGTAGTCTGGGGTAGGTTTAAAATAAAGGACAAATTATTGCATGTCACATTCCCACCATGAGGAAGGACGTACAATACTTCACAGGCCTCTTTGGGCTTTGGAGGCAGCATATTCCATAGTTAGGAATACTGCTGTGACACATACGCTGAGTGACACAGAGGCTGCCAGCTTTGACAGGAGCTTACAGCAGGAAAGTACTCTGCCATGGGTTCAGGCTGCAATACAAGCAACCCTACCATTTGGGCTATACAGTCCAGCAGACTCTGATATTGGAAGCGTTTGCAGTGAGAAAAGAGACCATGTGGAGTTTATGGCAAACCTCATTAGGAAAATTACAACATAGATCTTTGGGGTTCTCTAGCAAGGCCATGCTATCTGCTGATAATTATATACTCTTACTAGTTCCAGGCATGCTACTGGATCCACCTGACAATGGGCATTAAGTGACCATGTGGCTAGAACGTCCCATCACGAGCTTGGCTTTTTTAGACCTATCAAGGCATAAGGACAAGCTGGCCTAGTAGCAATCCATGATAAGCTAAAAGCAGCACATCAAGAATTGGTCACGAAAAGCACTACAGGACACAAGTAAGCAGTATGAGTATGTGGCCCAGGACCCCGTTTCATCAAAAACTGTTGCAATATTTTCTCTCCATCAGCTTGCAACTATGGTTGTATAGGCATTCCCAAGTTGCTCAAGGAGGAAAAAGGCTAAATTTGGTCCATTGAAAGGTCATCTCAAGATGTGGATGCAAGCCAAAAATGGATCACTGCCTACTTTAGCTCTGGAAATATAGCAATAAGATGAAATACTCCTAGTATGCAGAACTTTGGACTGTCCACCTTGTCATTCATTTTGCATGGAAAGAGAAGTGGCCCAAGGTAAGAATGTACCCAGATTCATGGTCAAATGACTTGGCTGGTAGGTTAGAGGTTGGAACGAAAAAGTTCGGAAGATTGGAGACAAAGACATCTGGGAAAGAGGCATAGGGAAGGACCTGTGGGGATACAGTAGACAAAAAAATATGAAGATTTTATATTACATGTTAACTCCCACAGAGGGTATCTACCAACAATCAAGTAGAGGAAATGATTCAGCCAGTTGATGTGAGCCAGCTTCTTCCAACCTTAGTACTGGTACAATTGGTGCATAAATATAATGACAGGGATGGAGGCTATACAGAGGTCCAAACAGCAGAAGTTCCCACTGAACAAGGCTGATCTAGCCATGCTGCTGCTGAATGCCCGAACTGCCAGCAACGGAAAACAACACTGATACCTCAGTACGGCACCATCCTTCAAGGAGATCATATAGTCATACAGTGACAAGTTGAATACATCAGATCTCTTCCATACAGGAAGGAGAACAATTAATCTTGACCGGAACTGACACTCATTCTGAATATGGATTTGTCTTTCCTTCTCACATGGCCTCAACTTGCACCACTACTCAAGGGCTTACAGAATGTTTGATCCACCAACATGGAATCCTGTACATCACTGCATTGGATCAAGAAAGGCTCTTTACAGCACAGCAGTTGCAGCAGTGGACATGTGACAATGTGATTCAGTGATCTCATCATAAATCACAAACATCATAACAACTAGAGGCTGCCAAACAGAGTGAAAAAGCCTTTAGAAGCCCTTCAAAGATACAAGGGTGGGTCACCAGCATATATATGGTGGGTCACCATATCTCCAGTAGAAAAAGGATCAATGGAGAAAGAATCAGTGACATATTTACCATCAGTTCCAGTGATCTTCTTGGAAATTTTTTCTTCTTATCTCTGCACGTCAATGCTGTTATAAAATGGAAGCAGAAAGGAATATGCTTGACACCCAAGTGATCCACTGGGAGATCTCTAGGTAAAATTGTGTTCCATTTTAATGACTCGATTTAAGTAGACAAGTGTAGTAGCCATGGCTGAGCATGGCATTCTACATTCACTTGAAAAGGAATGGAGACCTGGGCTCAGACAACTCAGGGGTGATGATCTGGGTCGCTCTACCAGGTAGTGACCGGGACCAGCCAAGGTGCTAGCTAAGGGTGAGAGGAATATAGAAGAGACAGTACGTACCTGGATAGCAGAGAAGGGAGATGATGGATTGAGGGTGCAGGACCAGCTGCAGAACTAGGGGCTATATAGTTCATTCAGTGAACATTTCTTTTATAAATTTCCCCAGCAGAAGAACCGATCAGAATTCTGGAGGAGCTTTTCCTAGATAGAGTGAAATTATGTAAGCAACAGATTCAAATGATACAGGGGGTGGACAGTAATATGTTCTGTGCTGTGTAGCCAGTATTCCTCTTTCAGGACTGAGGCAGTCATTCCCCTGAGGGCTCTGAGTGTTTTCTGTTGGGGGTTTACAACCAAAGCCCTCTGTAGGGAGTGCCCTCAGATAAAAGAAACTCTGTAGTCCAAATTACACTCCCTCCCTGAGGGCAGTACATATCCAATGACTACTTGATTGGAATTCATATTAATCGTTGCCAACAGAATTTTAAGTGATATGCTGTTAGTGAAAGAAAAATAAAACTTGAGATGAGCTGATGAGAGCTTGAGAATGGAGGCTGTTGGTGAGAGGACATCATGATGATGTGGTCAGTGAGGGCCATTGAAATTCAGAGTGTTATTTGGGCAGAAGGCAACTGAGAGAGGTTGATATGAGGCCCAGACTGGGGCACTGGGCAGTAACAAAGTATCTGGGCTTCAGTTTTCTCATCTAGAAGAGGAAGGAGTCAGACTAAATTGTCATCAGGTGTCTTCCAGCTCCTGTATTCTGTAATTCTAAAGTCCTCTGCAGAACATACAAATAGCACTGAGGGACAATACTTCAAATCTGTGACTGACTTACTAATGGAAAATGATTCTTTAATACAATGATACAGGTGGTTATCCATAACCTAGAGATTCCTACATTCCTACATTCCTACATTTACAATTCAATTTACAATTGAATTGTAAATTTCAATTGGCAATAACTCATATGAAGAAGCACAGCAAAATATTCAGTTTTTATTAAAAATAATATGACCTTAACAACAATGCTCTTGCCAGTGGAGTATAATGTATAAATTAATGCAGTAGTAAGTAAAACAAAGCAGTGAGTATAACAAAAAAGTAACAGACTCACACACATAGAGCACAAACTAGTGGTTACCAGTGGGGAAAGGAAAGAAGGGAGGGGGGATATAGGATTAAGAGGTGTAAACTACTATATATAAAATAAATGAGCTACAAGGATATATTGTACAGTGCAGGGAATATAGCCAATATTTTATAGTAATTATAAATGGAGTATAATCTATAAAATTTTGAATCGCTATGTTGTATACCTGAAACTAATATAATATTGTAAATCAACTATGCATCAAGTAAAAAAAAATAAGAATTTCTGGAAAAACTATACTCCAAAGAAAAGAAAATGTAATGTCTGCTAAAAACTTAATTAATTTTTGTTCCATTTCTTTAAGACACTAAAGCTAGGGGCTTCCCTGGTGGCACAGTGGTTGAGAATCTGCCTGCCAATGCAGGGGACATGGGTTCAAGCCCTGGTCTGGGAAGATCCCACATGCCGTGGAGCAACTAGGCCCATGAGCCACAACTACTGAGCCTGTGCGTCTGGAGCTTGTGCTCCACAACAAGAGAGGCCCGCGCACCGTGATGAAGAGTGGCCCCCGCTCGCCACAACTAGAGAAAGGCCACGCACAGAAACGAAGACCCAACACAGCCAAAAATAAATAAATAAATAAATAAAATTAAAAAAAAAAAAAAAGACATTAAAGCTAACACCCTATCCAAGGGCTGTGTGTAGGAATTTAGGGTAGCTACCCTTGGCAAGGACACTGCTCATGCCTCCAGGAACTGTTTGACAAAGAACCGTTTCCCCCACAGGCCTGTGTGCAAGTAGGAACAGCCCTGTCTTTTGTCTCAGAGCCTTGCCCACCAGGTATCCAACCATCGTATTAATGGGAGCCTGCATGGCCAGTGCTCTGAGCCCTCACATGTCAAACTGTCTGGCCTCTAGGAAAAACGCTTTCATGTCCTGGGTCCCATATGTGCCCTAAGGAGACCACCAGGCACCAGAGCGATTGACTGAGAGAAGACCCCTGCACTGGAGCTTTGGGACTGGACTGCGGCATTCTACAGTGCCTTGAACTGGGGACAGAGGGAAGCAGACATCTTTGTTGCAAAAGAAACCAAATTGCAACATTGAAGGTCTTCATTACTCAGGGAAAATTGAGATTAAAAAAAAATTTATGAAGCGAAGCCATTTAAAAAGATGGAAATAAATGAATGTTTGTGACTTTATATTTAAAAAGAAATGACAAATTATGAAATAGTTTGTTTTAGCTTATGTTTAGAATAGGCTGTGAAGGCAACTCTTTTTAAATTCTTTGAACAAACAAAGAATAAATCAAATGTTGATTTAGCAGGCATAATTTTCTGAGTAGATTGTCTAATAGTGTGATATAACATCCTTGATTTCACTTTTGACCTTCATAGCACAATCATGAAGAGGACGTTTTTGCAAAAAAAAATACGATAAAGCTACTAAAATTAAAATATTCTGGTATTAGTAGATAAACAAATAAATCAGTGGAATAGAATAAAACTCCAGAAATAGACTCAAGTATATATGGAAATTTAATATATGATAAACAAAAGATACCTCAAGTCACAGGGAGAAAAGGCTATTTTAATAAATGGTACTTATTATGGATGAATTGTGTCCCCCCAAAAACATATGTTAAATCCTAACCCCCAGTACCTCAGAATGTGACCTTATTTGGAAATAGGGTTATGGCAGATGTAATTAGTTAAGGTGAGGCCATACTGGAGTAGGCTGCGCTCTTCATGCAATATGACTAGCTTCCTGATAAGAAGGGGAAATTTGGACACAGAGACACACACAAAGGGAGGATGATACAAAGACATACGGGGAGAATGCCATGTGAAGACAGAGGCAGAGATTGGAATGATGTACCTATAAGCCAAGGAATATCTGGGACTACAGTGAGCTGGAAGAGGCAAGGAAGGATTCTCCCCTGGAGGCTTTGGAGGGAACAGGACTCTGTTGACACCTTGGTTTTGGACTTCTAGTCTCCAGAACTGCGAGAGAATAAGTTTCTGTTGTTGCGAGCCACCCAGTCTGTGGTACTTTGTTTTGGCAGCTCTACCAAACTAGTACAGTATCAGATAACTAGATAACCATTTGCAAAAATTTAACATTAAATTCATACCTCACCTCGTATATCAGGGTAAATTAGAAATGTGTCAGATGGGCTTCCCTGGTGGTGCAGTGGTTAAGAATTTGTCTGCCAATGCAGGGGACACGGGTTCAAGCCCTGGTCCAGGAAGATCCCACATGCCATGGAGCAACTAAGCCCATGCGCCACAACTACTGAACCCGCGTGCCACAACTACTGAAGCCCGCACGCCTAGAGCCCATGCTCTGCAACAAGAGAAGACACCGCAATGAGAAGCCCACGCACTGCAACGAAGAGTAGCCCCTGCTCGCTGCAACTAGAGAAAGCCCGCGTGCAACAACGAAGACTCAATGCAGCCAAAAATAAAATAAATAAATTTATATATTAAAAAAAGAGAAATGCATCAGAGAAGTAAAAGGCAAAAGTAAAACTATACAAGTGCTGGGGAGAAAATGAGTGAAGTCCTTCCTAACTATGAACTGATATCTAGATGCATGAAGGAAAAGATTCATATATTCAACAGTATGAAAAGAAAACTCTTTTGCTTAACAGAAAAAGCACTGCTAGCAAAAGAAAAAACAAAAGAAAAACTGGAGAAAATATTTGTAATTTATATCACAGACAAGTGGCTATTCTCTCCTACATAAAGATCTTTTCAAAATAGAAAAGAGAGGGACTTCCCTGGCAGTCCAGTGGTTAGGACTTTGCCTTCCAATGCAGGGGGTGCAGGTTCGATCCCTGCTTGGGGAGTTAAGATCCCACATGCCTCTTGGCCAAAACACCAAAACATTAAAAAAACAAGCAAACAAACAAAAAACCCAGAAGCAATATTGTAACAAATTCAATAAAGACTCCAAAAATGGGGTCCACATCAAAAAAACTTTAAAAAATGTAGAATAAAATAGAAAAGAGAAATACCCAAAATCTGATGAATGGACATAGGACATGGACAGATAGTTTACTGAAAAAGAAAGGCAAACAGCCTTTAAACCTATGGAAAGATGCCCACTCATTAATCAGAGAAACTTCAAGTTACACTGAAATACCATCTGTCATTTATCGGATTGGCAAAAATCCCAAAGTTGGACAATAAATGCTCTTGGTGCGACCCTAGAAAAGAATGCCCAAGTGTGCACGTGCACACCGACCCCCTCCCCCTCCCACAAGCGCTTGTTTTCATTCATTGTGGGATTATTTATAACAGCAAAAGACTGGAAAGAATTTGCATCAGTAGAGGACTGCTTAAACTAATTATGACAGAGCCACAATGAAGCACCATTCAGTGGTAAATAGAAATGAGGATAATTTCGACGTACTGACATGGGACAGAAAAGTGTATATAGTATGCTGCCATTTGTGTAATTAGAGGGGGATATATTTCAAGGATAAATACCTATTTGTTTATATTTGCTAAAAGAAATACTGGAAGAAGAAACCAAAAACTAAATAAATGAAGTGGGGTGGAATTCTTAAGGGACAGGAAAAGAAGCAAGAGTTCTCCAGAAATGCCTTTCATATAGTCTTGACTTTTAAATCATATAAATGTTTTACATATTCCAAAATTATACTTAAACTTTGTTTAAAAGGAAATCTTAGAATGGGAAGCAAATGGAAATAAATGAATCTAACTGTATATCAGTATATATATATTTTAGTAATTACATCAAGAATTACATCAAGTGATTTTAAAATTTAGTACTCTTAGTGGATATCTTTGGTGAGATATAGTCCAAGAACAAAAAGAACTGCAAAATATTTTAAACTTAATTCAGTAGTTTATTATAAGTAATAATACTGCTATTGTTATTTTGAAATCTTTTTAACATAAGATAAAGCTAATTAATATGATGTTAATATTATCAGGAATCAAGATATTCAGTGTAAGAGAAAAAAGATAAGTTAGGCAAAAGCCCTATAAAGAAACATTTGAATTAGAAATATCAGTTTGACCTCATATCTTTTATTGCTTTATTTTTTTTATGATGAAAAACTGTGATGACTTAGAAAACTTTATTTACTTAACATATCTAGTTATCTTATGGAACCTATGTCCTATAATTGCATTCTTTTATATAACATTCACTTTTTCTCCTTATTAATTGTCACTGAAGGGATTTTGACTAAATATAATCAGTGCATGAACTATATTCTAAAATCATCGATAATACTAAAAACAGCACTGTTTTTATTCTACAGTACCTATTGAAAGTACAATGATTTCTAAAACATGCATTCCTTAGCAATGTTTACTGCAGAGGTCTCGATGCAATGATGCTCCAGTAATAGAGTATAGAGTAATAGAGTAATAGAGTATAGGACAAACATCTTTGTCCTCCAGAGTTTTGTTTCAAAGATACCCATCCTCATGGAAAGGTACCAGTGTCTTTTGGAGAATACTTGATTCCAAGTCTGGAGTAGGGAAAATGCAATATGAATCTGGACAGCTTGTTATGCCTGAGAGGAAGAAAGCATTCAAACATTATTGCCCCATGTCCAAAGAGTGCAGAAACAAGTGTGAAGGGACCCAAGGGCCAAATGTGGGACAATTTGAAAATCAGAAAATAAATAATGATGGGCTGAAACACACTGCGTATTAAAAAGTCATGAGTTGACATGAAAAGAATACAGGAGACTTCTGGCTCTGGTGATGATGATATAGCAGCTAGTATCAAACAATCATCAGCCACAAACAATCATAAAACCTGGACATACATCCTTCAGGTTACTTCCTGGCAGCTATCCCACAGACTTAGAACCATGCTGCATACATCCTCTTAGCCAGTTTGCTCAACTAAGACCAAGTCGTTGCTAGACTGCTCAGGGTGCCAGACCTCGTCCATTCCAAAATACGTCCGGTGTTATCCGTCTGGCTGCTCCCATTTAGTATTATGGTCCCACAAGCCACGTCAACAGAGTGTTGCTAACACATCGACACACAGTTGAGTCCACAACTGCAGCAGCTGCTGCTGTAGCTATTTCTGCTGTCTGTATTCTTCCAAAGTACAAATATGCTGTGAGAGTTTACAGTCCTCACCATCTTTATGCACAGCCACAAGTTACTATGCGGCAGCCTGCTGTTCATGTACAAGGTCAGGAGGCTTTGACTGCTTCCATGTTGGCATTTGCCCCTCCCCAAGTGCAAAATCAAATTTGGGCGAACTCATCTTTCCTTATTTAAGACATGCACCCTAGTCTTGCTGGTAAAAATCACGGGGATGTTGTTGGAAGCTGATAATTCAGAACTTCCTCCTATGCTTGAATCTCCAGAGTCTCTCTCTGCGCTAAGGTTGATGAAGCTGTCACTGTACTACAAGCCACCACGTTAAAGAGGCTGCCCAGGAAGCAGTTAACAGTGCCACTGGGGTTCCAACTGTTTAAAATTGATCAGGGACCATGAAAAGATACTTGTGCTTCACCACAGAAAAATGTCTAAACATCAAAAACTTAAATAATATAGAAAAATTGCAAAATATAAAACAAATTTTAAAAGGAAAGAGAACTTTGAACCTTATGTACTGAGCAAATGCCAGGTCTAACAAACATAGTACTAGTCCTAGATTACTTACTGGTTTACAAACACACACAGAAAAAGGGAAAGAAATTAGCAAAATATAAAAACAAATGAATGTTTTATAGACCCTGGGGAAAATAATTTTCAGCAAAGTACAAAAATTTTAAGCATTCCTTTAATTTTATAATTCTTTACTGTGAAATAGCTCAGAATGTCACTTCTGTTTTCTTGTCTTTTCTTTTCTTTTCTTTTTTTTTGCAGTACGTGGCCCTCTCACTGTTGTGGCCTCTCCCGTTGTGGGGCACAGGCTTCGGACGCGCAGGCTCAGCGGCCATGGCTCACGGGCCCAGCCGCTCTGCGGCATGTGGGATCTTCCCGGACCGGGGCACGAACCCATATCCCCTGCCTTGGCGGGCAGACTCTCAACCACTGTGCCACCAGGGAAGCCCGTCACTTCTGTTTTAAATAACAGAATCGATAATGGAGCAAGGAAATGCAATTTGGATTAAAAAAATTCTTGCTTTAATAAAAATTCCTTAAACAGCAAAAAAAATTAATGAATAAACAAAGATACACTTTATAAATTTATAAGGAACAATATTCTTGTATTTATGTGCTTAAATACTATGAACACTTGAATATTGTACACATGGTTAACTGGATGCAACTTTTAAATGACTTTAATAAAGTTAATTTTCATAAAAAGTTTTTCTAAATAGAAAATTTTAAATTCAAATTACATATGGACACCTCCAAGACTATATTAAAAAGTAAAATGTTTTGGTCTAATGAACATATAAAACACATCTAATAAAAAAATGAGTTTTCTCCTTAATTAAAAATATGTCCTCATTCTGAAAATGATTTATTGTGTCTTTATCTTTTATTAAGACCAAATTTCTATTTTAAAATCTAATTTTCTTGTAAATATAAATTACTGTCTTATGAATATAAATATATTTTTACTTCCTTATTTGTAAAAATGATATGTCCTCATGATTTAAACATTAGTCAAAACACTGGTACAATTTAAACTTTAAAAATTTTAGTACTAGAATTAAAATAGTTGAAAATGAGGCATAGGGGTCATAAGTGTGCTAAGTTGTAAAAGTATAGAAGATGCTACTAGAACAGTAGCTATTTTATCTTGTCCCAAAATTATCTGGGTGTGTTTCAACTTTTGGCAGTTTTAGTGATATATTTTGTGCAAGGTCTCAGTCTTAGTAGGAATAGATACATATTTTTGGTTGCCTTAAATTACAGTTGCTTCACTTTGTAAATTTATGCATAAATTTCATATTCTGTGCTGTTTTAATACCTTGCTTATATAGGTGAGGAAGGAGAGAGACCAAAGTAATGTTTAGTCCCTGTATTTGGCTTTTGCCAAAGAAATCTGAACAATTTCTAAGAGGCCTTTCACTGAGGCTATTTAAGAAGATTTTACATGACCCTTCTAATTTTAAAATAAAGAACCTTGAAAGTCAACTGAAACTGCATTTTGCTTGTGATGGGTTCTATATATAGCAGATTTCATCAGCCAGAATTGAAAGGTGATTCTGTTTTACTAAGGAAAAGAAAATCTCATGTGGACAATAGTCTACTAATCTTTCATTTCTGCAGGCCGACTTCAGTTCCTACATTGTGTTATACTAACCGCAAAATCATAGTTTATTTCCATTTGTGATTTAGTTTTATGTCTGTAAATAAATATTACAGACAAAGTTTCATTTAAAAACTATTAAAGCAGGGTTCCCCTGGTGGCGCAGTGGTTGAGAGTCCGCCTGCCGATGCAGGGGACGTGGGTTTGTGCCCCGGCCTGGGAGGATCCCACATGCCGCGGAGCGGCTGGGCCCGTGAGCCATGGCCGCTGGGCCTGCGTGTCCGGAACCTGTGCTCCGCAACGTGAGAGGCCCGCGTACCGCAAAAAACTATTAAAGCAGACTGTCATGTTAAAGGTATTGCAGAAGAAATATAAGTCTAACTTTGGTTCTTTTATTTAACATATTATTAATTCAGATAGTCACTGTAGTGTGCTGTCCAGAGTACTTTTCAACATGTTACTCTGTTGGGCTGCTGGCTTTCCAAGGTCCTCAGTGAAAGTCCCGCCCTCGCCAGCTGTGTGTCTTCAGGGTAGTCATACCTCCGCCTTTTCCCTGACGTCAGGGTGGTGAGGTAGCAGATGGAAGCACCTCTGTGCTCAGAGGTGGGTGAATCTAAGTTCCGCATCTCCTCCCTCCTCAAATTTTTGCCTTAGGTATCAGCAGCATCCACGTCATCTCGGAGCTCATCACATATACAGAATCTCGACTCCCCCCAGACTCACTAAGGCAGACTGTGCATTTTAATAACATTCCAAGATGATGTGTAGGCATGCGAGAATCTTAGAGTCACAAACTGCTTGGAGGAAGTTGTCTGAGTTCTTTGTCCCTTCAATTTAGTCCTAAATATTGCTATTAAAAAGATGTCCACTAGAGGTCACCAGACTCAAGTGATTAATTGATTTGCCACCCATTTGCTTGGAAAAAGAAAAAAATGTCAGGACCAGGGCTGGGAGTTACCTCAAAGAGTCAAATCCTCCTGCACCTCCATCTCCCCCAAAACAGGAACTTTCTGCCCACCTCCTCAAAGGCAAGTTTAATCAGAAATCTGCATTTGCAAAAGGTGCACCATCAGAGGTCAGAGCACTGATCTTCAGGTGAAATCCGTGCAGTAGGGGCCAGCCTCACGTCATGGGGGAGCCAAGGGTGGGGTGCTGAGTGCTTGTGCTGCCCCCACTGCTACAGGGTGACCTCAGGCAAGTGGCTTCTCCTCTCAGCCCATGTCTCCATCCATAAAGTGTAGGCAGTCGGACCATGAGATTCCCAGGGTCCCCTGAGCTTGGATGCTGTGGGTCTCTTCCTGTTGCAGCTTTCTGTCTTGTGCCCCAAACTTTGCCAAGGAAATAGAACCAATCTCCAAGCTCCTGTCTCCACCCATAAGTTGTCTTCCCGGCTCTCAAGGCCATGGGAGACCAGGCACTGGGCCTGGAATTCAGGGTGTCTGACAGGCCTGGAGTTTTAAGGCACCCAAAGGCAAAGGCGCATTTGTCTCTGTGTGGTAGAGTGGGTTCTGAGTGTGGGGAGAGATGTGTAAGATGATGGAGGGACAGAGCTGGAGGCCCCAATCCAAGCATTTCACAGATGGGGAAACTGAGGTCCGGTGAAGTATGTGACTCTATCCCAGGTCCCTAGGGCCCTGAGTCAGTGACGGAGCTGGGACTGGGATTCAGGAATTGCTGGTGGAGAGGACAGAGGAGGATGTTTCTTTTCGTGGCTCAGAACAGCCTAGAGAGAGGCCGGCAAGCGTGTCTGTCTTTCTGGTCTCCTGTCCATAAATGTAAGTACTTCTTTTGGTTTATGTTTAGATGTTTAGTTACTCAAATATGTCCTAGTCCACCCAGGAAAACCCCTACGAGGGTGTGTGTAGTCCTGTCTGGCCCACAGCAGGAAGGTGACAAAGATTTTTTAGGTGACCTAAGAAAGGCATTGTGTTTGGCAGGAAAGGGAATTAACTACAGTTTAGGCTACTTACTGGTGCCAAGTTTTGTGCAAATCACTTTACATGGGGTTAGTGACCTTGTGCACTACTCACAAAAACCTTTGAAGGCAGGTATTACGCCCATGTTACAGATGGGGAAACTGAGGCTAGGAGAAGGAAAGATACTTGCCCAAGGCCAGACGGCTAGCTGAGGTTCATCAGTGTGTTGGTTAAGATGCTAGTTGCTGTAACAAATAATCCCCAGATCTCAGTAGCTTAACCAGTAGAAGGTAGTTTTTGTTCTTCAACAGTGCAATCTGGTGATCCTGGTTGGTGGGCTGCCTTCTTCCACGTGGTGACTCAGGGACCCAGGCTTCTTCCAGCCTGTGGCTTCAGTCTTTCCAGGGCCTCACAGACCTCCCTCCTGGCTGGCAGTTGGAGGATGAGTGTGTAGAGAAGGCACAAGCTTCTTTACATCCACAGCCCAGAAGGGACATCATTTCTCATGCATTCCATTGGTGAGAAGTAGTCACATGACCACATACAGAGCAAGGGGTGCTGGGAAAGGTAGTCCCCAGCTGAGTAGCTGCACTATGGAAAGAGGGGTACACATTTTTGGAGGACAGTTCATTGTCTCTGCCACAGTGTGACACCAAAGGTCATGCCCCCTCACCCAGGGCACCATGCATCCATGCATTGGACTGAAGGAGCATGGGTGGGCACCACCCTCTGGGTGTGACCAGCACTGCAGTCTTGGTTGTGATAATAAATCCTGCAGCATTGGGATTGGAAAGGCTCCTAGAGTCTTTTTTTTGGCTCTGCTGTGCATCTTGTGGGATTTTAGTTCCCCGACCAGGAATTGAACCCAGGCCCTCGGCAGTGAGAGTGTGGAGTCCTAACCACTGGACCACCAGGGAATTGCCAAGGCTCTTAGATTCTGCTTGTCTATCTGAAGCCCCTCAGCAAAGTCCATGGCAAGACAGTGATGCAGCCTTTGCTGGGCGTGGCACAAACACCCAGTGAGCCGGAGCTCACCTGCTGATGAGACAGTTGCCTGTAACCAACGTTCCTGGGGTGATGCTGACCTCTCCCCTCAGGCTGACCTGAGGCCTTACTGTCAAGCCCAGTGGGTCAGCGAAATAAGGAAATATAGGGGCGTGCTGGCCCTTCTCAGTCACGACTAATCCTTCCTCCTTCTGAGTTGAAATCTTCCTCCCTGTCTCTTCCCCCATGTCCTGCCCTCTGGAATATCCCAGAACATATATGCTCACCCTCCCTCAGGAGACACTGGTCATCTGGTTAATTAATTGATTGATTGGTTCATTCATTCAACAAATACCATGGACTGGTTGCCAGGGATAATGGGTGTACTGCGTTGAATAGCATCATCCCCAAATTTATGCCCACTTGGAACCTCAGAATGAGACTTTTTTGGAAATAGGGTCTTTGCAGATGTAATCAAGTTAAGTTGAGGTCATCCTGGAAGACGATGGGCCCTAATCCAATGATTTACAATCTCTTAGAAGAAGGGAGAAATTTGGGCACAGACACAGAGAGGAAAACACCACGTGAAGACACAGACAGCCCGGGAGAAGGCCACGTGGTGACAGAGGCAGGGACTGGGTGACGCCATCACGAGTCACGGGCACCAGGGACTGCCAGCCACCACCAGAAGCAGAGGTGGCGTCCGGGAACGGATCCTCCCACTGAGCCCCCAGGAAGTAACCACCCCAGCTGACACCTTGATTTTGGACTTCTGACCTCCATAACTGTGAGAGAAGAAACTTCTGTGTTTGAAGTGCCCCCCACTCACTTTGAGGCACTTTGTTAAGGCAGATACAGTCGAGTGACTGAAACAAGCATGGCTCCTACTGTCAATCTACTTACAGGCTAGTAAAGAAGAGAGATTAAAAAATACAGTTCACAAACAAATAGGGGACACTTAGAAGGGCCTGCAGCAGGGTCAGTAATGCGTGGGGTTGGCGGGACAAGCATGCTGTGGATAGAGCGGTCTGGGAGGAAGGAGGGCACGGGGCAGCTGCATGAGGAGTGCGTCAGGGAGTGATTGTGGGTGGAGGGAATAGCATGGGCAAAGGCCCTGAGGTGGGAAGAGCTTGACACCCTCGAAGAACAGAAGGGAGGCCAGTGTGGCTGAGTAGGTGGGAACAGGGGAGACAGCTGTGAACTCAGGTGGGGCAGCGTCACTTAGGGAGGCCAGGGAAAGGAGCGAGTTTTTTCTTCTGTGTGCCTCGGGACATCTTTGGAGGGTTTTTAAGCAGGAGAATGATAGGATCAAATTGATGTCATTTTGACTGCTGTGTGGAGGATTGGAAAACATTCACTCACTCACTCATTCACTCAATGACTAATAATACAAGTAAAAACCCAGAGCCATGGCCAGGCTTGCAGATGGAATGCAATGGCCAAGAGAGTGCCCTGGGGTGGTCAAGGCGGTCAGAGGATCCCACACTGGTAAGACGAGCTACAAGCAGAGACCCGCTGAGCCAGGAGAGGGGTAGGGGATGGTGCCCCCAGCAGCGGGCACAGCAGCGCAAAGCCTCCACAGCACACTCCTGCTTCCACAAGCTGTATCTTCACCAGGCTGGATGTGATGGTTCCTGCAATTTTTCTCATAATATCCTTCAAATGTTGTAATAAATTCCTGATAACGATGCTCTCAGCTTGCTATCCAAGAGCTCAGTTGTTCTGCAGGCCTTACCAATCATGTTTATCATCACAAGGTTTCATAAACACTTTATAATTCGCAGAGCCCTTTTGCAGTTCTGTCCAACACACCCTCCCATGGCCCAAGGTGTGGGGAGGAGGCAGATGTTCAGATCGATCTTATTTCACCTCCAGAGAGGTCTAATTCCATCCGCTCATGCAGGATAACCGCCTGCAAGCTCCAGAGACAGGGATAGATAAAGACCCCCACCCAGGGGCAATAATGTGACGGTTCGATGGTCACTGAGTGATAACAGCCAGATACACCAGGGAGCCGTGGTCCTTTGAAGACTATAAAATCTGGTAGGCTGGTAAAGAGCTGGCTCTGGCAATGTGGACTCGGGTCCAGAGGCCCCAGCCAGGAGGGAAAGACAAGATTTGGTCCCCCGGCTCGCTGGCCTTGAGCAAGTCTCTTAAGCTTTCTGAGCCTCAGCTACAAAAGAGGGATGTCGTTTGAGTCTCACAAGAGGCCCAGGAGGGAAGCTCTGAGTGGTTGAGAGCGAGTCAGGCTGCTGGGTGTTAAGTCCTGCCTCTGCCACCAGGACCTGCATGACCCTGGACATGTTACTTAAGGACTCTGTTTCCCTAACCATAAAATGGGGGGAAAGATAGCATCCGCCTTACATGGTTGTTGAGAGGATCAAATGACATAATACATAGTAGCACTCAGTGAATGCTAACGAGCACTATCCTGGCTTAGAGATGAGGAAGAGAGGTAAAGTCCCTAAACGTTACTCAGGTGTTTTCCTGCTATATTTCCTTGTTGATGATGATGATGATGGTGATGAAAGTGGTGGTGGTAATCATGATGGTGGTGGTGGTGGTGGTGAGATGATGATGGTGGTGGTGGTGGTGGGATGATGGTGGTGATGGTGGTGGTGGTGGTGATGATGGAGATGGTGGTGGTGGTGGTGATGGTAGTGTTCGTGGTGATGATGGTGATGATGGCGGTGGTGGTGGTAACAGCAAATGGGTTAGTGTGGGCTGGAATAGTTATTTCCTCAGCGCTAGGATCTATTGTTGCCGGGGATGCCTGGAGCCTCTGGGGGCCAGTGAGCACCCACAGGAGAAGCCTTGCTCTAATCTGCACAAGTGCCATTTTCTCTGTGAGCTGTGACTCGACAAAGGCTGAGAAGCCCTATTTAATTTGATGCTGTTCATATCATTCTGTCCTCTATTTGTTGCTTAGTAACACTGACTCCCTCTGCTTCCTACTTTTTTTTCTCTAAAGACAAAGTCTTCCCACTTGCCCTTTTCATTCAGTTCAACAGATTCTTTTAAAAGGTCCCTGGACAGTTGGTGAAGGAGAAGATCAGATCCTAACTACTGTCTCCTTAGATGAAATATTTTCCCATTTTGACAAGTGCCTTTGAGGACTGTGTGATGAGGAAAGAGCCCTGACTGGGAGCCAAGGACTTGAAACTGAGTTCTGATTCTGCCACCACCTCAGCCTGTGACATTGGGCTGGTCACTTAACTTCCTGGGGGGTTCCCATGTTGCGGTAGATTAAAATGGCTGCAAATTCTTCATCACCCATCATGCTGAATGTGGGCTGGCTCCCCTGTGACTTATTTTGAATGACAGCTTGTGAACTTCTGGTGGAAATGGATGCTAATTTCTGGGGCTGGGTCTCCAGGGATGTGCAGCTTCTGCTTTTGCCCCCACCTTGGAGCCTCTCTCGTGTAAGCCAGCTGCCATGTATGAGTCTGACTGCCCTCAACCACCATGCCAGGAGGAAGCCCAAGCAGCCGCCTGGAGAGACAGAGGCCATGTGGAGGAGCCCAAGGTCCACTTTATGTGAGTGAAGCCTTCTTGGACCTTCCAGCCCTGCTCAGCCACCAGCAGAATGCCACCAAATGAAGGACCCCAGCTGATGCCGCCCACAGCAAAAGAACCACCTGGCTGACTCCTGCCCAAATTCCTGGTCCAGAATCAAGGGCAAGTAAAGTGGTTGTGCTAAGCCACTGGGTTTGGGCATAGTTTCTTACCTAGCAATAGATAACTGATTCTCATGAACTATGTCTTCTTCCTCCCCAGGAGACCACTTTGGGACAACAGGTGTGAGGGAGGGGTTGCTATTTCTTTGCCGATTGGGTGATCTCCAAACTCTTCCCAGGTCCTTCATGACCCAGCCCTCTCCAGCCTCCCTGGCAGCTGCTCCCCACCACCTTTGCTCTCATCAGCCCAAACTTCTGCCTGGACCCACCTGCTGTGTCACTTCTCCAGGCCTTTGCATTCAGCCTGCCTTCTTCCCGGAAGGCCCTTTCCCTCCTCTTCCTACAGCAAACCTCTGTTCCTTCTTTGGGATCTAGCTCAAACGTTACCCTTTCTCCAGCTGCCCCCAGGCTACCTCTGGACTCTAAGGCCCTCACGAAGATGTCTGAGCCTTATTCTGAAAATAACTCTGCTGCTTTTGGTAGGGCACATCCTGGGCCCCAGAGTCTCTCCAGGCAGAAGGTACATGCTGACATCCGGCCAGACCGTCCTCCCCTAGGCTCAGGGAACCAAGGTGTTATGTACTCGAGGATGGCAGCTTGTGGTCCCTGTATTAGGGCAGCACAAAGGCAACCTGAACTGTGGATAACAAGTGATACCATATTTTCTCCAGGAAAAAAAATTCAATTCAGTGAATTCGTGCAGCATTTCATGTACCACGAAGTAACAGTCTCAAGGCAACAGCCAAGAGAATCCCTTGTACCCAGGCTCGTTCTCCTTTCTTGTTCCAGGAGATCGTTCGCAAGTCACAGAGCAAGTTGCAGCCAGAGTCTGACAGTTTCCATTGTATCAAAAACTTGGGGGAAACAATTATCTGTGATCACAGTAAGCCTTCTGGGTAATTTATATTTCTAACGATTATCAAAAACAATATCTCTTTTGCTAAACTGTCCAAATTGCTCCCACAAACATCAAAAGTGCTTTTTCCCCCCAGCTTTCCCTGCTAGTCTCCGCGTCAACACCTATCTGTGGTATTCTGATCGCTGCTGCTAAGTGGGTGTCTGGAAAGTTTTAGGGAGGATTTTGAACTGAGTAATGTTCAGCTCCTCTTGACATTACCTAAGTGCTTTATGCCTAAGTTTTCTTCTATTGTTTCCTGCTAAAATGAGCGAGAAGTTGTCTCCCACCAGCTCTGGCTTTTGTCAAGATGACAGCGGGGACTTGGACTGAAAGCTCGTCACTTCAGAAGGGAGGGAGGAAAAGCCGCAGTCCCATGTGAAGGCACGGGAGGATGTTGGGAGCCCACAGCCTGGGGGTGTTTGTTTAAAAGGGGTCTTTAGTGACACGTTTTATCTTCCTCAGAGCCACCTGAACCCCTGCCCAGGTGAGCTTGTTGGGTTTCAGACATGGGGGCTGTGGGTCGTGTGGCACTGTAGCAGGGATTGGGGACAATCGGACCAAAGAGGTGTCACAGCATGACCTTGGGCAGGTCCCTCAACTTCCCAGAGCCTCTGATTCCCTGTCCATAACCTGGGGACAATAGCTACCTCCCAGGGTCCTCGTGTGGATTTAATGAACCACCAGGTGTAGTGACCATTTGTAAGGAGGGGTGATGATTTGTAAGGGGGTGATGTGAGGGAACCAGGATCCACTGGTCACACTGTGCACTGGCCCTGTGCTGCCACTTCCCCACAGGTTAGTTCACAGACCTTCCCAACAACCCGTGGGGTACAGGGGTATCCTGAGTTGATGCTCAGAGAGGCCTGTGGGTCTCCTGTGCCAGACTTACCTAATGACCCTCCATGCTCAGTTCTCTGATGTAAGGTCAGTACCTCTTGGGAGCAGCCATGACGTCCTTCAGTAGGTGATGGACGGATAAACTGGTACATCCTCACCATGGAATACTATTCAGTGCTGAAAAGAGATGCACTATCAGGGCATGAAAAGACATGGAGGGAACTTAAACGCATACTACTAAGTGAACGAAGCCAATCTTATAAAGGCTCCATACCACGTGATTCCAATTATATGACATTCTGGAAAAGGCAAAACTTTGGAGACAGTAAAAAGATCAGTAGTTTCTGGGGCCATTGCGGGGAGGGATGAATAGGATTTTTAAGGGAGTGAAACCCTTCTGTACGATACTATAATGGTGGATGCATGTCATCATGCATTTGTCAACCCCCATAAAATGTACAACACCAAGAGTGACCCCTCATGTAAACTATGGACTTTAAGTGATAATGATGTGATAATGTAGGTTCATTGATTATAACAAGTGTACCACTCTGGCGGGGGACATTGATAGTGGAGGAGGCTCTGGGTGTTGGGGAGTAGGGGGTATATATTAGAAATATCTGTACTTTCTGCTTAATTTTACTATGAACCTAAAACTGCCCTGGTGGCGCAGTGGTTGATAGTCTGCCTGCCGATGCAGGGGACGCGGGTTCATGACCCGGTCCGGGAAGATCCCACATGCCATGGAGAGGCTGGGCCCATGAGCCATGGCCGCAGAGCCTGCATGTCTGGAGCCTGTGCTCCGCAACGGGAGAAGCCACAACAGTGAGAGGCCCGCGTACCACAAAAAAAAAAAAAAGAAATAAAGTCTACTTTTTAGAAAGAAGAAAAACCAAAAAAAGGATAAAGTCGGCACCTCCTCCAGGGAGACTTCCCTGACTACTGTAGCCGGTGGCAATTTCTTCCCGTGCTGGGAATCTGCAGGCCAGCACAGCTTCTGCCCAGTTACCTCATTCCTGTTCTCTAACAGGTGGCTGGTGTTTCCAACATCTGAACCAAGCCAGCCCATAAGGCCCTCCAGGGCAGGGATGGGGGATGTGCCTTAGAACCTTCCACCTCTTGCCAAAGAACCCAGGGAGGAAATGTGTAGTAGGTTCCCGGCAAATATGGCAGCTGCTGTGGGGTCCAGACCTGGTGGCACAGAGCCCTGTGGCTTGTTGACCAAACCATCAGCAGCCTCTGAGCTGCCCTCAGCGACGCCATGACCAGGCCCCCATTTTGGTGGCTTTCATGGTCACTCCTCTCCACCAATCCCAGGGCAGCAGGCTGAGCCCATTTCTTAGGTGAGGGACCCGAGGCTGGGGGAGGAGGTGCCCCTCACCTGGTGCTGCAGTGACTGTGATGGTTAAGTTTATGTGCCGACTTGACTGGACCAAGGGGTGTGCAGAGAGCTGGTAAAGCCTCATTTCTGAGTGTGTGTGTGAGAGTGCTTGAGTTAGGACTGAGTAAGGCAGATCACCCTCCCCAGTGTGGGCGGGCATCCTCAATCTGTTCGGGGCCTGAATAGAACAAAAAGGCGGACAAAGGGTGAATCCAACTTCAGCTGGGCCGTCCCTCTTCTCCTGCCCTTGGCATCGGCTCAGGCCTTCTGACTTAGACTGGAACTACCACCAGCCTTCCTGGGCCTCCAGCTTTACAGACGGCAGATTGCGGGACTTCTCAGCCTCTGTAACTACATGAGAATACCTTGTAATACATTTCTTTCTAGATATCCATATATGTCCTCTCGGTTCTGTTCTTCTGGAGAACCCGCCTATTGACCTAGTGGGGTGATGAGGACACAGAGGTGGGGGTTCTGGGATGTGCTTCTCCTCTGTGAGGGCATTTGTCCTTCTTCTGCTCTAAAGTTGCCTTGGCATCCTCAAGCTCTTTTTTCCAGTATGAAACTTCTCGATGTACTTGGTGACTCATCAGAAGGCCCCTAAGTGGCATTCATTCTGCTTTCAGAGATGAGTAAATCACGACTCAGACTCATGGGGGCTCAGAACTACCCGGCAACAATGCAGTGTGTGGGGGGTGTGCATGCGGGGTGGGTGGAGGTTCAGGCCGGCGTGGGTAGGTGGGGCTGCGGGGGCCCTGATGTAGCACCCAGCCCTGGTGACACACAGCCACGTGACCAGTGCCAAGCCCTCTGGCCACTTCTGCTGCAATTTTAAGAATTCTTCAGAGTGGACCGTGAGCTCAGGTGTATAAAGGAACATAGGAAAGGAGGGAGGGGGAGGGGGGATGGTCAGAGAAATGGGGGATAGAGGGAGCAGGGTTTGGGAGCCCTGCTCCCAAAGGCTCTGCCACCGACCAGCCCTGTGATGTGTGATCTTGGGGAGCCACCACCTCCTTGGAGACGGAGGGGGGCCACCTGGTTGGTCATGGTGTCAGGAAGACCCATGGAGATGTAACACCAAAGAGAGTTTCCTGTCTTGGAGGTGGTCAAGGGCAGGTGGGATAGCCTCCAGCAGGGAGGCTGGGAAGGGGTCTGTGGGAGCACAGGCGGAACGTGCTCCAGACCTTGCTAAATGCTGAATGCAGCTCTTCTGCTCCCAGCTATCCAGGACTCCCCATAAATCCAAACTTCTGGCTCTGTTGGCCTGGGCAGGATGGGCTCTCCAGGTGGTTCTAATACTCGTGCAGCCTGGGTTGGGAACCTGCAGCCCAGAGCAGGGCTCCTCTGACTTTACTATCTACATGAATCACAGGAGTAGCTCTTTGAAATGAAGACTCTTAACTCAGGAGGTCTGAGGTGAGATGGGTTTCTGCATCTCTAACAGTCACCCAGGTGAAGATCACACTCGCAATCACTCGCCTTTACAGTCATGGGTCTTAAATTTCCCTGCGCATCAGAATCCCCGGGGAACCTGTTAAAATGTGGATACATGGGTGATCCTGGGGTCTCACAGTCCTAGATGTCCAATGTGTGGCTGACATACCCCACGTGCTGTTCTGATCTCACTAGCTCAGTAGGTTACACACTCAGGACCTAGGTCGCTGAGTCTGCGGAACGCTCGGTCTGGTCGTTCAAGGGCAATTTCCCAACTCTCAATACTGCTTGTTTATCATCCTGGGACCCACAAGAGGGTGATTTGGGCTCTTGATTCCTTGATTTTGATGAGTATATGTTTGAATGCCAAGGGGTTGGTTCAGTACTCCGGTTATGTTTATCCAAGGCTGCCCTTGCAAGGGTTGGAATTTCCATGCCTCACCTAAGCTCATCTGCAGGACCGCAGTGGACACCAGATGACAGCAAGACTACAGTCCCAACACAACATTAGGATTATATTAATCTCCTGTGGCTTCTGTAAAAAAATTGCCACAAACTCAGTGGCTTAAAACAACAGTTCTGGAGCCAGAAGTCTGAAATCAGTATCATTGGGCTGAAATCAAGAAGAATCCACTTCCTGCCCTCTTCCAGCATAGAGGCTGCTGGCATTCCTTGGCTTGTGGCTGCATTACTCCGATCTTCAAGGCCAGCATCTTCCGGTCTCTCTTTGCTCCATCTTCACATCACCTTCTCTATGTGTGTGTCGAACCTCTCTCTGCCTCTCTCCTTTAGGGATACTTGTGACAGTCTTTAAGGTCCACCTGGAAAATCCAGGGTAATCACCCCATTTCATGTAATTACATCACATGTCAGTTAGACATTTTTTTCCAAATGAGGTAACATTCACAGGGTCCGGGAGGTAGGACCTGTTATCTAGGGGACCATTTTTGGCCTAATACACTGATGGTCTGAAAAAGGCCCCAACTCTGCTGTTCTTCAGATGAAAACTCACGAACATCCTTCCTCACTTTTCTCTGTATGCTTGGCATGTAGCCCAATGCCTGAAACTGGTAGGCATTGGGCTACATGCCAAGCGTACAGAGAAAAGTGAGGAAGGATGTTTGCTGAGTAAATTGAAATGAACTTTAAATAGGAAAGAAGTGGGCAAGCACATGAATGCAGAATCTGAGAACGGGGAGGCATCAGAGGACTGCAGATGGGACAATAGGACTGAAGTGTGGGAGGCATTTTTAGATATCCCATTAAAGGGTCTGGACACTGTCCTTATGAAGCCATTCATTCCTTCATCCATTCATTCATTCAGTACTCAACAGCAAAGCACAGGGTTCGACTTCGTGGGGGAGTGAAGACAGGCCTCCTAGAGAGATGGCATTGAATTAGGACAAGAGCTGTGTTTTAATAAGTTCTCTTAGTATTTCCAAGTTGTTGCCCTATGAGTTTGGGTGCCATATCAGTCAGGGTTCTCTAGAGAAACAGAACCAATAGGGGATATCTCTATCTCTATCTATCCCTATCTCTATCTCTATCTATATATCTATACCTATATCTAGAGAGAGATTTATTTTAAGGAACTGGCTCATGTCATCATGGGGGTTGGCAAGTCCAAAATCTGCAGGGCAGGCTGGAAACCCAGGGAAAGGTTGATGTTGCAACGTAAATCTGAAGGTCATCTGCTGGCAGAGTTCCCTCTTCCTCAGAGGACCTCAGTCATCACCTCTTAAGGCCTTCATCTGATTGAGTGAGACCCACCCACGTTATAGAGGGTCATCTGCTTTACTCAAAGTCTACTGGTATAAATGTTACTCTTGTCTAAAAAATATCTTCACAGCAACATCTAGACTGGTGTTTGGCCAAATCTTGGCCTTGACAAATTGACACATAAAAGTAACCATCACCCCTGCTGTATTTTCTGATGCATTAAGATTTATGGCTGTTGAATCTCTGTGGATTGTACCTTGCACAATTACATAATATTCCTCTTTGTTCCTGTGAGTGCTTTCTGCCTTGAATCCTTTAGACAACATTAGTTTGTCATTCTTGTTATCTTTTAAATTTCAGTTTTCAAATGTAGACTATGTTGGACTTCTATTCGTCAGCATTTTTGGTGTCTGCCTTTGTAAACAGCACTTAAACTAGATCTGGATTTTATCCCAGCCTTACGGGCTTTTGATAGGAAATTCAGCCCATTCACATTTCTTATGAAAGTTGATATCCATGGTTTTAAATTTTTCATCTTTTATTAGATTTTGTTGTTATTGCTGTTATTTCCTGTGTCTCCCCCCTTTCTTAATTTTGTCTCTTTACTCGTTCTCTCCACCCTCCCTACCTCCACCCATTAATTCAGAAGTTCTACTCAGCTTCTTTACCAATTGGTGCTTTACAACTCCTGATACTCATAATTAAACGATACTTCCCTGTTGATGTATAAAAAGTAAATGGTAACAATGTCCCCCTCCCCATCTTCCCTGGCACCAAATCAGACCCTTGTACTTCTCCACTTCACTCCTTGCGCAACTCCTGAAGATCAATTCTAGTTTTTACTTTCAGGCTAATACAGGTTTCCCTTACAGTATGTGGCTTATGTTTCAAGAAACCCTATTTAGCAATTATTGTACAGAATCCCAGGCATATTTAGATTAAACCACATATTTTGCAAGGGGCATTGCTCACCACTATTTTCTGTGTTTTATCTTGAGATTTCTGCTGTGATTGAACTATGTCGGTGAGAGGGAAACTTCCGCGGGTCAAAGGGGCCTTCTCTGTGTCTTGCCATGTTAGATATTTTCCTTCTTCTGCCCTGACACATGAATTCCATCATAGCAGGGGAAAGGTGCGTTGATCAGACAGTCAGAATCCCTGGACATTGTCCCAAAATTGCCTAGGAATCTGGAACCACTCTGAATCTCCTTGTTTGGGTTGTGACCGCTTTTTTCTGGAATTCTGCAAGACTTTCTCATAACTTATCCTTGGAGTTGGAGACTTTATGGCATATCTTCAGCCCAGAGACATTTTCTTCTAGCATTTCTTTCATTTGTTTCCCCTCCAGCTCCTTTTGGAGTGCCTGTTCTTCACATGCTGTACCGCCTGGAACTGCCAGCAAGCCTCTCATTTTCTCCCTGATGATTTTCATGTATTGTTCCTCCACATTTTAAGGCATTTATTCCACATTATCTTCCAGTGCTAATTTTTCTCACCGTGACTATTCTCTTTCTGAATTTACCTACAACTTTTAAAGTTTTTTAAATCCATGGCATATGTTAAATATTTCTGTGCTCTGACTGAGGTTCATTTTCTCTCTTGCCTCCCCAGGAGGAATTGTTCAATCTGTCCCCTTCCCACTGTTTATTGGGTCCCTTCACAGGTTTTGTCCTTGATGGTGGTCTCCTTGATGGAGGGCAGTGACCAGCCAGTGGGGATGGATGACAAGCTGCTTATGTTCTTGTAGACAGTGACAAATGAGTTGGAAAAGTCCTGCCAAGATACTGGAGGAGGGGTCTCTGCTCCCAGCCTTGCAGGTGTGAGGAGGGCTGCTGATTCCAAGGGTGGGCTGCAGGAGCCATTCAGGTCAGCCTCCAGCCCTCCATGCTGAAGGAGAGGATGGGCAGTAAAGATGGGTGGGTTAGAAAGAAAAGAAACTCATCTGATTAGTTTTCAAAGAGCCTCTAAGCTCCCAATAGATAAATGAGAAAGAGAATGCTTCTCAAAATTAAGAAATATGAAATGTCCAGCCTCTTAATTACCATGGAAATGCAAATTGCAATTGCAAAGGGACCATTTTTCATTTGCCATAGTAGGCAAGGCTAAAAAATAAAGTAATTCTCCAAGCCAGTGTGCACCCCTTGGAAGTAAACTGGAGGGAACTTTGAGAAACTTGTTTTGGTAAAATGTATCTATAGATCTGAAGAAGCGTATCAGGATCCAGTGATTCTGCTTCTAGGACTTTGCTCTAGTGCACACACACATATACCAACACATGCAGTGTGATCACAGTAACTTCTGGAAACCCTTTCTTAAATATGCATAAACCCCAAAATGTAAACAGTAATAGCCTTTGAGTGATTTTTTTTTCTTCTTTCTACTTTGTGTTAATTCTCCAAATTTTCTGTAATTAGTATACTGCAAGGGGGAGAGAGTTCTGTGTGATTTTGGACAAATACCCGTCTATGTCTGAGCCCCAGTCTTCTCATCGATAGAAATGCGCCCAATGTCACCTGCCTCACGGTGATATTGGGGATGAAATGAAAAACCTTGAGGTGTGAAAACCCCCAAACTGAGCCTGGGGCAGAGTGGGTGCTGCTCGACGCCTGTTTCCTTCCTTCCTCTGTGAGCCTCACCGGGTCAGACACGAAGATGGGGATCGGATGGAGGGGGCAGCTGGAGGATAGTGAGGTGCCTGATGTGAGTCTCGTGGCTTTAACAAAAGTCCCCGAGGTAGCGTGTTCAGTGGATAGAACTCATCTCCCAAACCATCTGGAAACTTTGCTCCCGAAATATTGGTCACATATTCCCGGCAGCCATTCTGAGCAGCAGTTTCTGCAATGATGACCCAGAACAGGCATCTCAGGTTGGCTGTGAGGACCAGACAGCAGACAGCGCAGGAGGCGCCCCGCACCACCAACCGGTGCTTCACAGCCCCAAGGCCTGTCTCAAGTATAGACCTTTGCCCCTATCTGCAAACCACACCTCTCAGACCCCAGGGCAGAACCGAAAGGAGGGTTTCCAAACTGCCTTAGCCTCGCGCCACACATTTACCTTGTGAAAGCATGCTACGTTGCACTTCATGCATTTAAAGCAGCCCTCGGTTACAGGTACACATTTAAATGGGCCACATCTTCCTATCCCTGTTCCTCTGTTAGGGGAGCCCTCTCCATTTTTGGTGAGGCCGAAATTAAGGCGTCTGGTGCATAGTAGGCGCTCAACGTGTTAGTTAATATTGCAATAACAATGATAATGAATCTGAACTTGGGGACGCTGGGGCCAGGGTAGTGAGTGAAAGGTGGTCCGAGTCTCCTCCGAGGGTCCAACCACCTGTTACTCACCGAGTGCACGTCTTTCCCAGTGACCTGACGGTCTGTGGGCGTGGAGTGGCAGGGCCGGGTCTGAGCCAGGGCCCGAGTCCACTCGGAAACTTTCTCTGTGGGCGGGTCCGACCCGCTCACCCGGCGACCTCTTCTCTGAGGCCCTGTGGGCCAGTGGGCAGCTGTCAGGCGAGGCGCTCTGTGATTGGCAGAGGAGAGCAGTGATTGGCAGACACGCCGGCCGCTCAGCGGGCCGAGTCGGCGCCGCGTCCTCCTGACCGCGTCGAGAGTGGAGGGCAGCCTGCGGCCCCGCCCCAGGCCCCGCCCCACCCCTGCCCTCGTTGTGGGCAGAGCTCTCCCGCTGCCACTGTAAGCGGCGCCGCCTGCTCGGTCGCGGTTGCTTCCCTTTGGACCCGGTCCGTCCAGCTCCTCTCGAGCAACTTTGCAGCGAGCTCTGAAGCCCAAGGGCGTCGCGGCGCCGCGTGAGGCCTACTAGCGGGCCGGTGAGTACTTCACGGCAAGGGGCGGTCGCAGGGTGGGCTGGAAAGAGAACCGGGAGCACCCGGAGTTGCAGCCCGCCTCGGCCTCAGTTTCCCCATCTGAGCGGACGGGCGGCTGGTACTAGTGTCCCCTGCAAGTTCCCCAGAAGTTGGAGGGCCGGGGTCCCGTCCTCTCCGCGACGCTCACGGTAACCCCTGCCCGGGCCTCGATCGCGTCTTCCTTCCGGGGTGCGCGCCCCCTCGTCCCCAGTCCGGGCACCCCGGGCATCGCGGGGCACTGCGCGCTCCGAGCACCGTCACGCCCGCGAGCCTGGCTTAGAAACCACACTGCCGGCGGGAAAACCGGCCTCAGAGGCAGGCGGCTTGTGGCGCTGGGGACCCGGCGAGTGGAAGGGGGCGCGCCTGCCCTGCGTCCCACAGCACCTGTACCGAGTTGCCCAGTCATGGCCCTTCCTCCGCGGCCGTCGGCTGGTCCTCTAGGACTCCGGGCCGCCCTCAGTGCCCCCGAGGCCGCTGGAAGCCGCCTGGGCCTCCTCATAGGGGCTGCTGTGTGTGTGTGTGTGTGTGTGTGTGTGTGTGTGTGTGTGTGTGTGTGTGTGTGTGTGTGTGTGTGTGTGTGTGCGCGCGCGCCTGGGCCTCCTCATAGGGGCTGCTGTGTGTGTGTGTGTGTGTGTGTGTGTGTGTGTGTGTGTGTGTGCGCCTGGGCCTCCTCATAGGGGCTGCTGTGTTTGTGTGTGTGTGTGTGTGTGTGTGTGCGCGCGCGCGCGCTGGGGGTTCACTCCCCAAGCGGGCACGTGCCCTCCTGAGGGGGCAGATTCTGAGGCTGAAGCCCCCACTGCCCACTTAGAATCTGTGTAGCAGTTACTCTCCCCCTGGTGCTCCTCAGTAAGGCATGGCGAGGGGCAGTGGCAGCCCCTGGGCCCTGGCTGGTGTGAACCTGGCCCTCAGGAACATCAATTTCTGTTTTGATAGATGGAAACTTTCTGGGGAATCTGACTTTTGGGCGTGGTGGAGCTGAGCCCTCTCACACCATTTATTGTAGTTGATGTTAAGAAATTCCGAGGAACTAACATTTGTACAGTATTTGGCCCTGCCAGTAGTCTTAGGGGTAGGAATTATATCCCTATTTGACCCATGAGGAAGTTAAAACCCCACAGCTGATCGTGCAGAGCCTGGTGGGAAACCTCTGCCCCCGGGCAGGTGCTGAGAACCAGTGCCTGCCTCTCCTCGCCTTGGACAGTGACCCCTGGCACTTGGCCCATTTGTAAAGGGCTTTCGCTTCTGCTGTGATGCATCACTGAGGGAACGATGCCCTGGGTACCCACTGTGCTGGCTGCCTGACCTCACTGCAGACTCAGTGAGGAAGCCACGCCAACAGAAACCCAGAGGCCATGCTCTCCACTGCCCGTCCTGTCAGCTCTGTCTCCGAGGGGCTGTGATTCTCACTGGAGCCCCTCGGCATCTGATCAGGGATTCAGAAGAACGTTCGCTTTATATACTTGCTCCCCCAGCAAATGGACCTTTGCCTGGACACAGGAAAGTTTGCTGGGAGACCACATCTCATCTTCTTTCCCAGGATGGAAGGGTATGTGGAGGACTCCCCACTCAGGCCTCCCCTGCCCCTCCCAGGCCAGGGCTGGACAGGCCTTTGGGGCTGGTCACAGAGGGGAACCTAGTTCAGTCCCTGACCCCCAAAATGCCTGTGCTGTGGGACAGAGACCAAATCCTGGTCCACGATAGTGGTGGTAAGAATTATGACAGCGAGCTTGCTCTATGCCTCATATGGCTCCCTCCCCTCTCCCAGGTCCCCTCCTCACAAGTGGCACCAACACCATGGCCCCAGGGCACAAATCAGGCCCCATTCTGCTCCCCCCTGCCCACATTCAGTTGGTGATGCTTCTGTTTCTCCTGGCCCAGGAGCGCACTCAGATGCCTGCCCTCGGCCAGGCCTCCTCACTTTCCCTGGAAGACCACCCAGCTCCCTCCCTGGTCTCCCTGGGCCATCCCCATACAGCCCTGATGGTCCTTTAACTGCCACTGCCCTACAGCACCAGCCTGCATTTCCTTCTGCCCTAGGCTCAACCCCACACTAAGCCTGGCACTTGTTCAGGCCCTCGGGACCTGCCCCAGGTTCCAGCTGCCCGCTCAGACTCTTTTCTCCTTCCTGTGTGCCCGCCCCAGAGTCACTTCCGCACCTTCCCAGCCATGTTGCCTTTAAGCCATGTCGGTTGCCCTTTCTCCTGGGCAGTCCCCCACTGAAATGCCCACACACCTCCATTCCTCCCTCCCTTCACCCTTGCCTGGCTCATGTCTGCTTGTCCTAAAGCTTTAGTCAAGGCCACTCATCCAGAATCCCCACCCTGCCCCTTTTCCACTGCTGAGTGTGGCCCCCTTCTGTGCTTGCAGCCCCCAAGAGCTCCCTCTTTGTGGTTGTCAGTTTGGGTGTCATCCTTCCCATCTGGACTGAGTTCTCCAAGGCAGGTCCTATAGGATCCTCTCTGGGGCCCGGGAGACCCAAGTTGGGGCCCGGCACAGGATCGGCCCACAGTCCATGCGCGCTGACCCACCCCGGCCAGGCGAGGAGCATTCCCAGCTTATTCCCGCTTAGTCCTGGGAACTTGGCACATTGGGTGGAGCCGGAATGTTCCTTGGTTTGGCCCTTAATACTCTGGGGCAAAAATAGGTACCTCCAAGGGCTATGTGCCCTTGTCTTGAGGAGTAGCCCTGTGCCAGGCTGCTGGGCTATCCAGAGCAGACATCCCAGACCCTGGGAACCCCTGGGCCCTCTCCCTTCAGGCTCAGTCACAGACGGGTTTTAGAATAGCATTTTGTGGTAATTCCAAAAACCTTGCACGTTCATTATAGAAAATTAGGGAAGTACATTTAGAAAAAGAATAAAATAAAACTACCTGTAGTCTCTTCACTCAGACATAGTATAACCATTGTGGGGGCATTTTCTTCCATCTTTTTGTGCACATGAATTTTGTTTTCATCCTAAATAGGCTCAGATCAATAGCTCATGCTGCTTTAGATCCCACTTAACAGCGTCATACAAACATTTCCTTATCTTTTTTTGTTTTGTTTTGTTTTGTTTTGTTGCAGTACGTGGGCCTCTCACTGTTGTGGCCTCTCCCATTGCGGAGCACAGGCTCCGGACACGCAGGCTCAGCGGCCATGGCTCACGGGCCCAGCCGCTCCGTGGCATGTGGGATCCTCCCAGACCGGGGCACGAACCCGTGTCCCCTGCATCGACAGGTGGACTCTCAACCACTGCGCCACCAGGGAAGCCCAACATTTCCTTATCTTTAAACGTTCATATACAGGTCCTGGTTAACAGCTATATAGTGTAGCACCATCTGGAGGGGCTCTGAGTTTCACACCTGCCCTCTCTGGACGGTGCTGGAAAGTACAGCTGTGATGGACACCAGAGGGGTGCTCTGTAAGAGCAAAGGCGTGGAGGTCCACGGTGGCACATGGATGTGGGGGAGCAGCAAGTGGGCTGAATGTGAAACCGTGGGCATCCCTGGTTTTTCCCCTGGTCTGGGATCCTGCTGGTGGAGGCTCCGCTCAGAGGGTGTGTGAACATCCTTAAGGCTTCCCATGGGGGCTTGTTTCAGAGGTCGGGGTGGCCCCCCTGGGGGGACAGCAGAGTGGGGCCAGCCTGAGCAAGGGTTAGAGAGCTTGGGCTGAAGTCCGCGTGAGATCATTCTCCGCATGTCAGTAGGTGTATGATCCTAGCAGCCCTCTCAGGGGGTGGCAGCCCCTCAGCCGAGCTCCGTGATGTTGGCCTTTTGTGTTTTGATGGGATAAAAATATGCCTGGGTGCTCATGTGGAAAGAATGCCGGCCACTCTGGTTTTCTGGATCTTACACAACGACAGGTTCCAAGCCATTGCTCTGGTCGTGGGGCGGCAGTGTGGATTGACTGCCCCACTCGTAGGCATCGGAAGAGTCTTGGAGCTGGGGTGGAGTGGGACGCTGATGCTCTCATCCTGCAGTCAGGAGTCTGGATTCGGGATTCTGGGGCCAGGCTGGAGGGAGGGACCTGCTTCCAATCACACAGCGAGATGGGGCAGGCTCTTCCCCAGCCGGGCTCCTTCCCCCAGGCCAGGCTGCCTCGGGTATACCTTGCAAGGCAAGCAGGCAGGTATTCTGAGTGGATGAGATGTAGCCCCTGCCTTCAGGGGCCCCAGTGTCACAGGAAAGAAGACAGAAAAGAAAGCGCCAGACACCATGCGGGTCCCTCCACCGGGAGATCACCTGTGATCCTCCCTGTGACCCATCCATGGCAATGGATCATTTCGTTTGTTTTAAAATAACAAGGCCTTTGATTCAAAAAGGGTTTGGCCAACTCTCAGGGAACCTGAAAATTAATCCTCCTTTATTCATCCATTCTCACTAAGCAGAGATTTTACTTTAAACAGTAGTATTTTGATTGTAATGTGACATGCCTAATACTTAGCCCAACAGGCCAGCCAGAACCTGTGTTTTCCTGAAATTCCAGGTCGGAATTTCAGGCTCCATGTGGTTTGTCTCGGGTCAGCCAGTGACCCACACAACTGGGTTGTCTGGTAAATCACCGGCTGACTTTCCCCGCCCACAGCTGGCCACCTGCCCAATGGGTCTGCACGTGCAGGCAGATGACGAATTTCACAAAAGTTCCTCTTTGTTTGGTTCCGGGAAACCTGGTGTTTGGAAATAGCACCAAGCACTGTGTTGGTTTCCAAGCAGATCCATGTGGCTTGACATGTTTTTGGTTTGCAGCCAGAGGGATGTTTTAAAATAAGGGCTCAGTCCCTCTGAGGGAGGAATGTCCAGATTGAAATCTCCAGGGTTCTTTGGCGGACAGAGATCTGATCTCTGGGACCCATCTCTAGTAGGAATGGAGCAAACCTGGTTGTGTAGCCCCGGGGAAGTGGCGTGTGGCGCCTGGGGCCCCCTCCAACTCTTGCTGTGTCAGCAGTCTGCAGACACGTGTCAGGCAGCCACTCTGGCAGGCTCGGGGCAGTCTCAGAGCTTGGAGCTGGGCACTGGGGATGCCTGGGAACCTGGTCCCTTGTGGCCTCTGGTCTCATGTGGTCCTCACAGTGTCCCCAAGTGTAAGACGATTGTCCCCATTTACAGTTGAGGAAACTGAGGTGCAGAGAGGGACGTGGCCTGCTCAGGACCACAGAGCTGGTGGACACAGCCAAGCGCGACAGCTACGACGGGTTAGTCTGGGAGCCAGATTCCTCATTGCCAGGCTTTCCCTGCTCTGTGCTCATTTCCTCATCTCAGTGAAGAGGATGGATATGGCCCTGAGGCTGCGGTGAGGGTCATGGGATCCTTGGGGATCCCGCGCACAGTGCACGTGGTCCCGACTTCTTCAGGGTCTGTGTCTGATCCTGGTTCCCTGGCTGGGGAACTCCTAGAGCTCTCAGCTCCACGGTCTGGGGCTCATGGTTGCCCTTAATTGTGTCAGTGGTGGTTTTTGCTGTTTTGCTAAATGGCATTATTGACTAATGGAGCCCTTTCCCCTGTGGTAGACGCTCTGTGCTCGCCAGTCTGTTCCGGTCATCTCTTCTGACACACCAGCTTCATGGTTTCCGTCACTGCACATCTAGTGTGTGTTCACATCTGGTGCATTCGTGTTCCCTGATATTTGTTCTGTGGTTCAGGCCTAGCGTGGAGGGCTTGGGAGGCGGGCAGGTCTGACTACATCCTGGCTCCAGGGGCTGTGTTCCCCCCTTCTCTTCCCCTCCCCATTTCGCTCCCCCTCTCCCCTCCCTTCCCTCCTCCCCTTGCCCTCCCTATCCCTCCTCTTCCCCTTCCCCTCTCCTCACATTTATTTAACTTTCACTCTGTGCCAGTGTATTCATTCCCTAGGGCTCATATAAGAAAGTTACAGAAACTGGGTGGCTTTAAACAATAGAAATTTATTGTCTCATAGTTCTGGAGGCAGAAGTCCGCGATCAGGATGTCGGCGGGGCTGGTTGCTCCTGGGGGCTCTGAGCGAGAGTCCTCCCTCGCCTCTCCTGGCTTCGGGTGTTGCTGGCGATCCTTGGCATCCGTGGGCGTGCAGCTGCATGTGTCTGACCTCTGCCTCCTCCTTCACATGGTGCCCTCCTCTCTGTGTCTGTGTGTTTCCCTCTTCTTATAAGGATACCAGTCACTGGATTAGGGCCCACCCTAAGTCAGGATGATCTCATGTCAAGATCCGTGACTGCATCTGCAAGGACCCCTTCTTCCAAACAAGGTCTCCTTCACAGATTTTGGGTGGACGTACTCGGAGGCCAGCTTTCATCCCAGCACAGCCAGGCACTGTGCCCTGTGTGGACCATCTCACTGAATCCTCGCGACATTCTACATCCCCACTTCTCAGATGAGCACACCTGAGGTCCCGTGGCTCATGCCTGGTGAGGCAGGGACCCAAGGCCTTGAGACTTAGGGCCCGGCTCATGCCTGCTGTGGGACTTGCCCAGCCAGCCGGCCTTGAGTGTTTCCTCCCTCGAGTTCCTGCTCTGTAAAATGGGAGTGTCTTACGGGGGCTGTTGTGAGGTTGAATGAGATCACATAGAATGCTGGGCAGCCCCCACCCTGTTTCCCTTGTCCGTCCCCTCTCTTTACCAGAAACTAGAGGCCAGAGCAGACTGGGCTTGGCTGGCCTCCTGTGTCTGACCCTCCGCTTTTCTCACTGCAGAATGGCCTCCGGTGCCTGTCCTCCGAGCCCCTCTGGCCCACGGTCTCCACCGCTGCCACAACAGCCCCAGGCCCGCTCACGGCTCAATGCCACCACCTCGGTGGAGCAGGAGAAGAGTGGGACGCCCCGAGCTCCCGGACCCCAGGTTGGACCTGGACGAGATGTGAGAGACACGACTGCCTCGGCCATGCCCCAGGCCTCGCATGCCAGGAGCCAAGAAAGGGTGGATGGAACAGGTAAGGGGATGGGGCCTGAGAAGCTGGACTGTCCTCCCCCGGGGGTGTTCTAGAAGCAGGGCGAGCACCCGAGTCCTGGCACGTGGTCCAGACACCCCTGCGAGGTTCCTCCTGCAGGGCACCCCCTGTGGTCGGGGGCCCACCTGCTCCACTCAGGGCCCCTCGACTCTCACCTTGCAGCGGGCTTTGCTCCTAAGTTCACAAACTTGGGCTGCAGCAGACTTCACGTTTCCTTATTTTATTTATAATCAAAAGCACCAGCTCCCACCTGCTCAGGGTCCCCACCAGGCACCGTATGGGGGGAGGTGGCAGGAGGAAGTCTTCCCCACCCCAGCTGGTCCCGCCCAGCACTCGGGGCAGCCCATGTTGTTCCCTGTCCACCGTGGCCACTGCTCAGGGGCCATTCAGTCAGGCAGCTCTGCCCGGTCTGGGGGCCCCACGTGGCCACTCCCCCTGGGGACTGGCTGCCAGCCTGCAATATGCCTGGGCCCAGGCCCAGGTCCCCGCTGCCCTCTGGACCACCATCCTCCATCCCCAGGCCAGGCTTCCAAGGGCTTCCCCTCCCCCCCAGTCCACTTCTGGGCCTCCTCAGGTTTCCACTCTGTCCCAGGAGGCACCTCCCAGGCGAAGAGATGAGACAGTGTGAGGACCCGGGTGCGACGCGACAGCTGGTTGTGGTGCTGGCAGCCTTGCTGACATTGGGGGAGGGACACCAGGGTTTGGTCCGTCCTCTGTCCACCTGCTGCTCACTGAGCACGGCCCTTTGCTGGCCCTGAGTGGCCATCGGCAGCACAGGTGAGTCAGGCCTGCCCCCTGTCTCCAAGGAGTCCATGGTCTCGTGGGGAGCATAGAAGTGGCCCTGGGCCTGGCGCTGGGGAGGTGGGGCCCTGCTCTGTGGGAAGAGATGACGCCTGAGCAAGAGTGAGCCTGGGGAGAGGGCACAGCACGGGCAGGGCCAGCGGGAAGAAATGGCCTCGCCGGGGGTGGACTTGGGGTAGAGAGAGCCCCGGGCCTCCAGGTGACGGGGTGGCAGCGAGGAAGGAAGGCTCGGATTGGTGATGCTCTCGTGTCTGGCCTGCGATTTGAGCTACACCAGGAGTGAGCGGGGGCAGGACCAGGCAACGGACTGTAACAGGAGCCTTGTGTGAGAGGCTCCTCTGTGCTTTCGGGGCTGTTGTAGGGAAAAATCCTCAAGTCTACTGTGAGTTCCAAGAAAGGGAGGATCCCTGGACCTCTGGCTGTGATATTTGGGGAAAACATAGCTGGTATCGGCGTTACTTTTTCTAATAATCCACCGAGTGCTTCTCAGTGCGTCTGTCTTATTCTAACAGCGACCAAACCTGTGAAGTAGGGACCTTGGCTCCGATTACAGGTGCGGCGATCAGAACGGAGCCCGCTGGGGACATCAGGTCTAAAAGCTCTGTGGGTGGTGAAAGCCCTGTGACTTCTTTCCATGGATCACCGCCCTCTCCTCCCTGCTCACCGAGACCATCCCACGTTCTTCAAATCCGCCTCCGCCTTCCCTGTTCCCCCACCTCCCCTTTGCCACATGGGAACCTCTGCCCAAAATATGCTATCGCCATCTCCACCTGTTGAAATCCTACCCAGCTCTCAAGGCACTGCCGCCTCTTCGACTTTCTGACCTCCTCCCACAGCAAGAAAGACATGTGCTGCGTAACCGGACTCACACACCCACGGGCCTGCACGCACACACGCACACATCCAGTGGGAACGGAAATTTCCAAAACCATACTTGTCCTTAGTGTGTGTGTTGCTGTCTAATAGTCTCCATTCTGTTGCTTTTATTTAAAAACAAATGCTGCTTGTGGGCAGTAAAATTGGTTCCGTGACCTTCTGGGTCGAAGTCTGTAGTTTGAAAAACGCTCTGTGGTTTGGTGCCAGTGCACCCCAGCCGGGACTCTGGAGTACGTCTGTCCACATGAGCTGTTTATTTACTGAGTGTCGGGGCCATGAGGTGGTGCAGGAAGATGGTGCCGGGATGGCTGAGGTGGGACGCTTGGCTGGGCTGGTGGCCTTGAGCTGTGTGCCCTTGAGGGAGTTGGGAGGCCTCGCTAAGCCTGTCTCTGTATCTGTAAAGTGGGCGCAGTCATACCAGCCATGTGGAGTCCACGTGCTAGGACCCTGTGCTCTGAGCATGGCGCATGGGGCGAGGTGCTGAGTCAAGGCCCCTTGTCCCTTAGGTGCCTGCCCGGTGGCGCAGAGAGCGTCCGTGCCTGGAGCTCGATGTGTTTCGTGGATGTCATCAAGCCTCCTGCCCCCCGAGCCCATCTCATTTCCTATTCAGGCTTCTCCTGGGGTGTTGCCTCGCATGTCGGGGCAGCCTTCCAGTTTCACGGCCCCACTCAGTCCCTCTTGGGCGACCGGTCTCAGTGTCAGCTCCAGGCTCTGTGTGTCTGGGTGTAGGGGCTTCACGTGTGCGTCGGATTCTTCTCTCCCCCAGGAGGCTGTTGTGCTGCAAGCTGTGTGTGCGTGCGTGTGCGCACGTGTGCATGTGCGCCCACGTGCTTCCTTGTGTCCTGCACGAGGCAGGACGCCGTGACTCTCTCGGCCGCCGCTGCTCCAGATGCTCTGTATGAGTTAGGGAAGTCCCCGGCCGCGCCCCGCCCTTCTCCAGCTCGCCCAGCCTTGCCGTTTCGTTTTACCCCTTGAGAAGCCGGCTGCCTGAGGTGAGCACCCCCAGCTCAGCACTGCCCCTGCCCCATGCAGGGGCCCCAGACCCGTGGTGGGGAGCATCTGCCATGTGCACTGCAGACCTGGGGGCTTCACGTGACCCCTTACGGTAGCTCGAGAGGGAGACTCTGTTCTTGTCCCCATCTAGAGATGAGGAAACTGAGCCATCAACTTACCAAAGCAGCCAGTGCTGAGTGATGGGCACAGGGGTGATCCCAGTCTCCTGTCCCACGCTGCCCCCATGCCCAGCGGAGCTGCAGGGACCTCCGAGCTCTGGGTGAAGAGGGCCTGAGCTCTGCGGCTCCATCACGCTGGACTAGTGCCTGATTGTCCCCAGAAACACACCCCACTGGGCTCTTCTGATCTCCATATCTCCTTCAAAGATCACTGCGTTCTCTGCTTCGTCTCCAAGGCCTCTGGGCAGGCCAGGGCCTGATCTGGAATCTCTGTCCAGCCACAAACACCCCACAGCTGCGGGGCCAGGAGACGGGGGCTGGGAACGCACTTGGTTTCAATCTGGGTGAAGCAAAACGGCCTCAGAGGACGGACCAAGTCAAGACTGCCAGTTTCAGATAAGAAGAGTCAGGAAACACATGTGGTCTCTGTTTGGCTTCTGACCCCGAGGGGAGGGGCGGGGAGCACTGAGCAAGCGCTGGGCCAGTTGGCACCCTCGGGGTCCCGGCCCGCCACAGCTGGGCCCTGCTGCCTCACTTCTCTCTGTGGCGTCACTGTCACTGAATTGGACACAGCAGGAAACGTTCACCCCAGTGTTGACTGAGGGCCTGCCTGCTCAGCGGGTGCAGGAGACAGTGGGCAAGGCAGGCAGGACCCGCCGCCACGTGCAGGGCACAAAGGGCTCCCAGGCTGATGGCTCTGGGCAGGGGTTGGACGCAGGGTCAAGAGGTCGGCCAACTGAGTGGGGTCTCAAATGGTCGGGATAAGGAGAATGGGTGTTCTGGGGAACGTTAGAGGATTTAAACCAGAGGAGCGGCATGACCTCTGTTACGTGGAGATGACCCGTGGGAGCCGAGGCCAGCAGGGAGGCCCGTGGCAGGTGGAGAGGCCCCCGGAAGCTGGGCTGACTCCAGGTCTCTGGCTGGAGCTGCCAGGTGGGTGCAGGGCGTGGGCGGGGCAGTTTCCCAGCGGGGTTCAGGGCGGGACGGCGGGATTGGGAAGGTCAGGAGACGATGTGGTGCGGGAGGGGATGCGGAGCGCTGAGTCCCTGCTGTCCTGGGGACAAGGCCACAGCCACAAACGACGCGCTCTCTCCTTGTCCGGTCAAGGTGCTGGCTAGTGAAGAGTTAGGGAGTTTTGTACACGCGTTATTTTATCCTGACCCTGACTGAAGCCCTGGTCTGTCTGGTTGTCAGGCCATCACTCCGATCCCCTCACTCCAGGATGACCTGTCGTGAGGACAGATGGCAGGGGCGGTGAGGCTGTCTCCGGCCTGGTGGCTTCCTGGGACCTTTGGAAACTTGGCAGCATGCCCTTCATCCCTTACCTTTAACCTCCCCTTTGCATTCCAAGTCTTGGGTGTCACCTCTTCCAGGAAGCCCCTGCCATCAGGATTGATGATGCCTGGTACCTCCGCCGCCCCCCTGAGCCTGCACTGCTGGACTGTGATTGTCCCCGTCTGGCCCCTGGGCGGGTAGGGGGGGCGGGGGTCCTGCCTCCTTCAGCTCAGTGCCCTTGGCTCCTGGAGCTCAGACTGGCCCGGGGCCAATGCTCAGTAAACGTCTGCTGGGTGAGTGATGATGGGCGAGGTCCATGACCACTGCTTGGGCCTGTGGGAAGCTCAGACCTCCTGCCCGGGACCCCCGCCTTGGAGCTTAGCCAGCCCCTGGAAAAGACGGGGTCGCAGGGATTGTCCTCCTTGTGTGTTCATGAGAACCAGAGTCAGCATCACGAAGGCTGCTGGGACAGCCCCTGGTGCAAGGTGACCCAGCCGCCCACAGTGATGAGGAGGACACGTGGGATGCCCTGGGGCTCTTATCACCTTTCCCTTCACCGCAGCCCACGTGGTGGGTGTCAGGAGAGGACCAGGGACTCTAAGGCCTAAGGCCTTAGGGAGCCTAAGGCCTTGTCCAGGGCCAGCGAGTGAGGCAGTGGAAGGGCAGCAGCTCCTAGAGACAGGAGTATGGCATCATAGTTCCTGTGTGTTTCAGATTGTGCTCTTCTCTTAAGAGCCTTTGGCGTGCGTTCAACCATTTAAACAATGTGCTCCAGCAAACCTAGATCTCAGCAGTTGTGGAGAATGGAAGCCAGCTTCTCTCTTGCTCTCAGCCGTCTCTGGGGAGCTGGCAGAGCCCTCGGGACTTCTGGGAAGGGACGCCTGAGGCTCCCCAGCCCACGGCCCTGGGGTGGGTGACGAGTGGGAGCATGACTTGCTCGCCACTCACCTTTGTCTGTTTCTACTCAGAACCTGCTCAGATCAGGGAGGTGAGCTTGGCAGTTCAGTCTCCAGGCCAAGAGTGTGCTGTGTTCCAGGCCCTGTGCAAGGATTTGGGGAGACAGAGATGAAAGCTTGAGACCATTCCCTTGTCGGTCCCCTGTCCACCCCTCCCGTCTGTTCAGCTTTTGCTGAGCTGTGTCTGACACTGGGGGATGGAGATGGGTCAGACCTGCGGGACACAGATCATCTCCGTAAAGGCTGGTGGGACCGTGAGAGACGCAGGAAAATGGAGATGGGCTGTGCTGGGGGGAGGGGACAGCATCCTGGGGACTCTCCTCCCATTTCATGACAAAATGAGCATCAGTTACTAATGCGGTGTGGTGGATACAAGTCTCTCAAATGCGTGGGATCCGCAGGAGATAAATAGTATAAAGGAGGGGGTGTGCTGGTCCTCTGTGGATCCTCACAGAGGTGAGGAGACTACCCAGGGCCATGCAGCTCTGCCATTGCCGTTTTGTGATTGATAGAAAGACTTTCAAAAATGAGCTAGAGTCGGGACACTCTCAGTTGCTGGTGATGTTGAAACCTGATGTAAATTAACATAAGCAAAAAAAAAAAAAAAAGAAAAACAGGGTGTGGGGCTTCCCTGGTGGCGCAGTGGTTAAGAATCCGCCTGCCAATGCAGGGGACACGGGTTCGAGCCCTGGTCCAGGAAGCTCCCACATGCCGTGGAGCAACTAAGCCCGTGCGCCACAACTACTGAAGCCCGAGTGCCTAGAGCCTGTGCTCTGCAACAAGAGAAGCCACTTCAGTGAGAAGCCCGTGCACCGCAACAAAGAGTAGCCCCCGCTCGCCACAACTAGAGAAAGACGCGCACGGCAACAAAGAACAAAAGCAGCCAAAATAAATCAATAAATAAAATAAATTTATTAAAAAAACCCAAAACAACAGGGTGCAGGGGATTTGTTACTTCCATATGTCTGCACAGTGTAGAGTATCCAGGGACTCAGATGACATGATTGGGAATCTGACCCCAGCTCTGCTTTCCTGCGTGCCCTCACTCTCAGGTGGGCTTCCCCCAGGGCAGCCCTCGGCCTCCAAGCTGGTGTCTGTCAGCTGAGATCCAGCAGAAGGAAGAGACATTGCCCAGCAGCCAGCACAGACCCCACTGTCCTGACTTGGGTCTGTGTCCCTCCCTGAACCTGCTGCTGTGGTCAGGGAGACGGATGGGCCAGTAGGCTTGCTGCAGCCATCCTGTGAGAGTGGGGGAGGGTGGGTCCCCAAAGGGGCCATCAGGTTAGGGTTAGGAAGAGGCCAGAAATGAGGGTCAAGCCCGCAGAGAACTCGTGTGTTCAGTGGCCCTCGGTATCCACGCTGACGCAGCCAGCGTCTGGCGGTGGTCTTTATGTGAGGGTTCCTCCTTGGCTGGGACAAGCCAGAACCCCCCCGATCGGTTCGCAGCACGAGCCCAACATTTGAGTAGTTGTAGACCTACTTCTGCCGGTGCCAAATGGAAAGGAGGGTAATGAGGGAGGTGAGGTGCCTGTTTCAAAGAGATTCTGTATATCGAGGAGACTTCTTGAAATGTCAGGCTGTGGACAATGTCTGCGAAAAATTAATCACGGACAGAATAACCTTTTTAGCCAACAGATCTGTGCCTGAATCTTCCATATTCTGATTTAATAAAAAGGACCTTGGACTTGTGAATTTAGTGAGTAAAGAAAAGAGCTGTGAACTCCGAGAGGTGCCTGGTGTTGGGCTGGGAAGTGTGGCCTCAGTTAGCCAGGAAGGCCCTGGGGTCAGCCGAGAGGTGGGACGTGGGGAGGCGAAAGGAACGCACACTGGGAACGCCAACTCTGGACCAGGCACTTAATACGAAGCGTCTCGTTCTTCATAAACCGTCCTACTGGATGGATATTGACGATGGGATTGAAAATGACTCTCCCTTGGTCATGCGGCACTTTGACGCTAAGGGTAGATTCACAGGCAGGTCAGATTTCTCTACACACACACCCTCCTTCCCTGCGAGCCCACCCTTCCCATTTGTTCTCTTTAGTCTGAGCCCTTGGCCAGAAAGTTCATTCCCGCCCTTGCTGAAGGGGGTGATGGCAGCCGAAGGGAGAACTGACCTTGATGACTCAGGAAGCACCAAGGTCTGGGGCCACGGGGTGGGATGGACGTCCTGGGCCCTGAAGCCATCTCTGGGTTAGGTCCCTGGGACCTGGTCAAGGGAACCCAGGCTGAACTCCTCAGGGAGAGGTATCATCATGTTTGCAAGCTGTCCACCAAGAGGGTCTCAGTACAGGTGCCTGACCTGTGGGTCTCGTTAAGAATCCTCCTTTTGAGCCGTCCCCAGACACCCCCACCCGGCCCCCGTGTCCTCTCCAAACTAGGTGTGACCTCTGCCTTTGAACCTCCTAGGCTGCGTCGCTTTAGGCCCCTGCCCTGCCGTCTCCCCCTGGGCTCCTGGGTGCCGTAGATTGGGGCACCCTGCACACAGGGGCTGGCTCTGAGCCTGGCGGACCTGGTTCTGGGAAAGGCCTGGATGAAGGGGTAGGGAAAGCTGGTCATCCGGTGGGTGTTCCTGGGGACTGTTCATGTTTCCCTGAATTCTGCCTTCTGTTTCCAGAAATGTCTAGAGAGCAAGAGTCTGTTAATCCCAATTAGGCACCTGCTAAGGTGGGCTGTGGCAATGGCCGAGGCGAGGTGTGGTGTTGGGCATAGGCCCGGGTATTGGTTGCTTAAATCAAAGAAAGGGACTGGTAAAAAGTGATCTTTTTAAAAAAAGTTTTTGTTATGCTGCCCACTGCAGGAGAGGTTGTAGTGAAATCGATGAAGTTACGTGACGCTTTTTAACTTAGGATAGCTTTTTACAAAGAAAATATAGCACGAGCTGTATGATGTTTGGACCCTTGGACCTAGTAATTCACCTGAAGAACCTGTGCTGGGAGAATGACCCCCCCAATAAAAAAATACACCTACAGAATGGTTTGTTGGCACTGTTTTATAAAATTAGGGAGTATGGGAATAACCTAAAGGTCCGATGGAGAGGAGAGGCCCAGAACCCTGATGGGATTTCTGAGCCACTGAAATGGTGCATTTCACTGCAGAGCAACATGGGAAATTGGTTGTGATTCACTACTTTATATATATATATATATATATATATATATATACCAAAATGTATGTACCGTGATTATGACCTCCAAAAATCAGTCGTGTGTATAGACGACAGTCTTGGAAAACATGAATTTGGTTTGTTTATTGGGGCGCTGGGCATTGGGGTGCAGGTTCTCCAGCTCAGGGGCTTTTGAACTTGAGCCCTCGGATCTTTCTAGAACTCCGTTCAAGCCTGAGCTCAGCCGCTCTGGCTGCAGTGAGCTGAGGGGGCGACGGTGGTTACCGGTGCCCCCCTCTGTCCCTTGTCTCCCACCACGAGCTCTGACCAGCCACTGGAACCGCCGCCTGGCAGCTTTGTGGTCCTTGCTCCCAGGAAAGCAGCTTCCTGGCGCCTGCTCTCTGCATCTGCTGTCACGCTCTTGACCTGGGGCTGACGTCTGTTCCTGCCGTCCCCTCCCCTCCTCAGATAAGTGACAAGGACCAGCTTGGTGACAGTCCATCTGCTTGTTTTCCCGTGTTAAAGGGCCTGCGAAGGGAGATGTGGACACCCCCTTTGAAGAGGTCCTGGAGAAGGCCAAGGCTGGGGACCCCAAGGCACAGACAGAGGTGAGCACTGCTGTCCGCGGGAGACTCAGGCCGCGGCCTGCAGCGTGGTGGGTCTGGGAGAAGCTGGTGCCTGCAAGCTGGGAGCTGGGAGCTGCCTGACTGTGCCCGCCGTGTCCAGGCCCCCATTTGTTGCGTTTCCGTGTTCATGGTGTCGTTTCTTCCCTCCGCCCTCTGGGGAGCACATACGTGTTCACCTCCTCTGTCCAGCTCCCACCTGATCTTGGGCATCACCTCCTCTGATACCATCTCTGCTTCCTGCCTGTCCTCATGCCCCCACCCCCTCTCTCATCGCATCAGTGGGGGAGGGGTCCTGACACCCCGCTTGGCAGGGAGCACCGGGCGGAGAGGGAGAGGGAGGCCGAGGTTGCCCAGCTGCGGGGATCAGCTCAGGGCAGGACGCGGGAGCCTGGGCGCTGTGCGTGGAGGCCGCTGCAGCACGTGGAGTGACGGGGTCCTGCTTGCAGGTGGGGAAACGCTACCTGCAGCTTGCCGGCGACGGGGATGAAGAGGTCAACAACTGCACTGCCGTCGACTGGCTGACCCTCGCCGCCAAGCAGGGCCGGCGCGAGGCCGTCAAGCTTCTCCGCCGGTGCCTGGCGGACAGAAAAGGTGGGTCAAGGGGCCTGGGGGGGATGCATGAGGCATGCCGTGCTGCTTTGCTAAATTAACAACTAAAGTAGCAGCAGGAAAACTTGCTGCTGGCAGTGCCATTGAGCAATGAGTGTGGTTTCTGTTACGCCAGTGGCTTTGCCATTTAGACATTTTTGGAGTATAACATGTGATACTTAGGGAGTGAAGCCATTTCCATCCTCTTTAACTTGTGGTGGTGTCTACAAGGAGATACCCTCTGGGTTCTAATCCAAATTGAGGAGTAGATCCTGGAGCCAAGTTGGAGAACACGACGGGGGCCTGAGGTCAGAGCGGCACTTTCTGAACTGACTTTCCATCCAGTCTGAGCCGAGAAGCTGGGGACCATGGGCCAGTGAAGACCCGCTCAGGCTGGCACTCACCGCCAGGATGGGTCTGGGTGTTGGGAGGGGCAGTGATGTGTAGCCTGGCCACGTGTGGACACTTACTAGGTTATCCTGCCCAAGGGAAATGGCTCGTTCCCGGTGTCAGGGAAGAGTGTTTCCTGAAGGTTCAAACCGCAGAAGAAAGATGAAAGTGGGTGTCAGAAAGGGGCCTTTTTTCCCTCAGATTGTAGAAGTGTTTATTGTTATCAAAGAAAACTTGAACTATATAGAAAACATAAAGACAGAAATTACCCATCACGTTGAAACCCAGAGAGAAGTGCTCTGTAGTTTGGTATTTGTTTTCTTCTGGTTTTGCATCGTAATGTTTTAAAGTAACATTTATTATATAGAATCTACTCTCTCTGGACCTTAGGCTGATGCCTTTGACAACTTGGAGTGGTCATATTTTGCTAGCCAAAATTTCTCACCAAGCCAGCTTCCCCGTTCCAGGGCAGGCAGGACGGCCTTGCACTGGCCGATCGAGTCGGTGCGGCCCGCACAGCTCACTGTTGGAGCCAGTGGCTCCCAGACGCCTTGAGGGAGCCAAGGCAGGCCCGAGGACCAGAGGGCGTGTGAGGGAGGGGGCAGGCCTCGTGCGACCCACAGCCTCCACGTTCTCACGGTTGAGTGCTTACCGATCATAAACGTGGGCTCTGGTTGAAAGTTTCGGAGACGTTTCAAAGGAGAAAAAGCCCAATCCTCCATCCCTAGTCTTGCTGCCCTCTGGAAGGGCCTTGCTGACGTCCAGGTGGTTGGGGAGCAGGGGGAAAGGCAGCTGCTGACCAGCCCATGAAACCTGCTCCTGGTCTCTCCATGGGTGAGTCTTGCCTACCTGGGAAAGGGCCGTCTGTGCAGGGACACAGTTGCTCCTGGCGCCCTAGGAGGGGCGGGCGCTGTGGATGCAGGGACGCCCCGCTCTTGCACCCAGGCCACTCACTGCAGTGAGACTGACCAGGGTCTGAGACCGGCTCTGCCTCCCTGACTCGGTGGCCTTGGCAATCCAGGCCGCCCCTGTGTGCCTTGGTTTCTCCATCTGTAAGGCGGGGACAGCAGCATCCCACCAGAGGGTCCTTGTGAGGGTGAAATGGGGAGGGGGGAGCAAGCCAGGAAGATGGGGAGTCCTTGCCCAGCACCAGGCCACCATGGCCACTTGGTGAGTGTCTGCTGAAAGGCCAGGCCGAGCCGCCCACCGGCCAGGACTTTGGCCAGACGTCCTTTTGGTCAGATGTTCGTTTCAGCCCTGGTGACAAAGGTGCCTGCAAAGCTGCTTGCAGGAATCCCTTCCCAACCCCCTCAAGCGGGCTGGCCAGGGCCAGGGCGTCGCTGACAGCTTCTGGGCAGGTGAGGCGAGGGCTCTGATGCCTCCCCTCTTTCAGGCATCACCTCTGAGAACGAGCAGGAGGTGAGGCAGCTTTCCTCCGAGACCGACCTGGAGCGGGCCGTGCGCAAGGCGGCCCTCGTCATGTACTGGAAGCTCAACCCCAAGAAGAAGAAGCAGGTGGCTGTGTCGGAGCTGCTGGAGAACGTGGGCCAGGTCAACGAGCACGGTACGCGGCCTTGCCGTGCGGCCTCCTGGGCCTTTGTGTTGGAGTCCTGGGTGCTTCCGCATGGGAGCCGAAGCGGGGGCTCCAGGGACCTTCTTGTGGGGACCTCACAGGTGTCCTGTAAAGCCGGGGAGCATCCTCCTGTTCCCGGGGTCCCCGCCCTGAGCTGTGCCCTGAGCCCTGGCTCAGTCCTAGGTCTGGGCGCCAAGCAGGCCCTTCCCCTGGTTCTACCTAGATTTGCTCTGCGCCTTGGGGTTTCCTCCCCTCCTGCCCACAGGCAGAGCCACAGGCCTTGTCGTTCCAATGGTGTCCTGCTCTTCCTGAGGGACAGGGAGTGCGGGGAGGGTGAGAGGTGCCGGCAGGGACCTAGGTCCCCGAACCCCCAAGAGTCTCTCCAGGGCGGACCTCAGCGCCAGCCTCTGCAGCCCTCCCTACCTCCTTCTAACTTGGCTTTCCGCAAAGGATGCAGCCAGATGGGGCAGGAGAATGGGCGTCCCTGACTGGGTGTGGCCTCTCCATTTCCCTGGGTTGGTGGCGCGGGGGGCACCTGACTCTTGTGACTTCGTTACCTCGAGGAGCCCCTGCCTCCCGCTGTTCAGAAAATGACTCTCTGCCCAGGGCTTCGCCCAGCCTTCTCCGGCCCCGAGGGGTAGATGCTGGGGGCTGGAGCTACCTGCCAACCCGTCAGAGAGGACTGCTGGGTGGGCACCTCTGCCCCTTCTCTGAGGATCTCAGGGCAGGACTCCTGTCTGACCTGCCCCTCTGGGACGGGCAGAGGTGGCCGGGTGGCAGCACCCCCAAGAGGCGTGCTTGCCCCATGTGGAGCCCGGAGACCCTGTGAGGCCTCAGCGCCACCTGCACGTGCTGCCCCCGCCCCCACTGGCCACTTCCACTCGGGGCTCCCGTGGCCTCCCTCAGTCACAGTGCCCCTCCTCTCCTGTTGTCACTGTCTGCGCTCTGGTCCAACTCCTGCCCGCCCCGCCCCTGCAGAGGTGCACCTCGGAGCCTGGCGCGGGAGAGCTGGGTGAATGCCTGCCAGGTTGGGGGTGTGGCGGTAGGGGCGGCACTTTCTCCTCCAGGGGAGCATCACGCCAAGCAACGACGCTAGCAGCAAAGGTGTATGGGGACAGGCTAGGCTGACCGGAGGGTATGGTGTGTCCAGTGCCAAGGCCGCGCCTGTACAGGGGATGGGCTGTGCCCTGTGGGGCCTGAGTCACCCTTGGGGGCGGAAGCTGAGAGGTGACAGTCCTGAGGGGTGGCCCTTGCACTGCTCTCCGGGGCTGCGTGGAGGCACCAGGCCCTTCAGTCCCCGGGGCACACTGGCAGGTTCCCGGGGGGCTGCAGGGAATGGGGCGGTCAGCCTGCCCCGAGTCTCAATCTGCTTTGTCCCCTGCAGATGGAGGGGTGCAGCCTGGCCCTGTCCCCAAGTCGCTGCAGAAGCAGAGGCGGGTGCTAGAGCGCTTGGTCAGCAGCGAATGTGAGTACGGCCGCCGGTCCTGCGCTTGCGACACCTCTTGCCGTGCTATCTCTCCCACCACCCCGAGCGCCGTGTCTGCTCCCTCCTGCCAGTCCAGGGCTGGCCTCCAGGGTCTTGGAGGCGTGATGGATTTTCAGTCCCTCTGGGGCTGTTGATTGGGTGTCAGTGTTCCGGGCTCTGGGATCTGGACCCTGCCCACTGGGAGCATGCACTCTGGAGGGACAGGGAGGGCAGCATGACAGTCCCTGCAGGACAGAGAGCTGCCGGGGGCTGCGAGCACGCCGGGTGCCCGAGCCAGCGAGGGTGAGGAGGCAGCTGGCCCTCGGAGGGCACCGGGGGGGTGCTCCAGGCCAAGCAGACGTCACAGGCAGAGGCCTGGGGGCACCCAGCATGGGCTGTGGGGAGGTGGGGGATAGAGGGCAGAACATGGCGGGTGGAGGTAGCGAAGGTGTGCCAGGCACACAGTAGGCCCGGCACACAGTAGGTCCTCAGAGGATACGCGTTGACTGGCGGGGTTAGGAGGGGGCTGAGCCGCAGGGCGTCAGTGCTGTGAGCGGCCAGGGCCAAGGGAGGGAAAGGGTCACAGGGGCCCTGGCGGTGACGGTGGCTGCGGAGTCAGCGTTGGAGCTGGGCTCAGGCAGCCCCTAGGCTTGAAGAGCTAGGGAGGGGGCTGCTTCGGGGGAGGGACAGCACATCACCAAGGCGAGGAGGCCATCGGCAGGCCTGTCTGCCTCTCTCCTCCCGTCGTCCGGGCCCAGGGAGGGGTTTGCCTGGCCCAGCCAGCGTGCCCCTGCTCGCCTGGCCACGCGGGGTGACAGTGCTTGCAGTCTCGCAGACCCCATCGCCTGGCCACGTGGGGTGACAGTGCTTGCAGTCTCGCAGACCCCATGTGTTCTCTTCTGTGCTTTAGCCAAGAGCTACATAGCGCTGGACGACTTCGTGGAGATCACCAAGAAGTACGCCAAGGGCGTCATCCCCGCCGACCTGTTCCTGCAGGACGACGACGATGACGAGCTGGCAGGCAAGAGCCCCGAGGACCTGCCCCTGCGCCTGAAGGTGAGCGTGGCTTGAGGCACCTGTGGAGGGCTCTCGGCCCGGGCCGCGCCCCCCTGCGCCCCCCAGCGCTCCCCGGGGAGCTGTAGGTGGGGGGCCTCGCCCAACACAGGGGCCTCAGGGACTGTGTAGCTCATCCCTGCGGAGGCTCGTCCTGCAGGGACGTCACCGTAACTGCGTAAGGACGCGTCCTTGTGAAGGGAGGCCTTTCACGTGCGCTCAGGCTCTGAAACCAAGGGCACTGTCGGGGGCGGGCAGGTTCAGTGGGTGATGGACAAGCTGAGGCACCTTCTCATCTTTCCCTGCCAAACGCCATGGGGGGACAGGATGCCGTGCCCTGGAGGCCGCCTTTCACTTAGACTTTGTCATTTTGAAAAATTATCCGTTTATGGCACAGAGTGGAGGTCAGTTCCTCGAAGATGCCTTTTCCCTAAAGCAGAGTGCTGTGTTCAGGCGGCCAGGAGGCCCCTGCAGTGGTGCCTGTTTATCTGGATCTGCAGGGGCTCGGGGAGCAAGCCGGGTGTGGTGTGGAGAGAGTGGCAGGGAGGTGACCGAGGGCCGACCTGAAGGGGGGGCGTGTGCTTACACTGTTGGCCAGCGAGCAGCAGTGGCGTCCGGGAGCGAGGGAGGCTTAGCGTGCCGACAGCCAGGAGTGGCTGCTCGTGTGGCCCCGGTGTCACAGCTTTTGTTTTCCTGGTCACGTGGTTGTGACTAAGGGTGCAGATGTACGGTGTGGCCACACCGCCCTTCACCAGATTTCCCCCAGTTCAGCTCACGGGCTTGAATTAGTTGTGTCTGTATCTCACTTCGCCGAGAACACCAGGATTTACAGAAGTCTGGCTATCTGGCCCCAGACAGGTCCATCACCACGACTGGCCAGGAGGGCCCCGGCCAGCACAAGGGCCTCTGAGCAGACCAAGCGTCACAGAGGTCCTGGCGTTAGTCACACAAGAATCCGTCGGGTTCTGTGCATCCCCAGCTGCCTGGGAACGTGTGTGAGCTGCCGTCAGCGTGGGAGAGTGGGCTGTGTGTGTGCGAGCGGGGTCAGGGCTGGTGACAGGACGTGTGCTGACGTGTCACCCTCCCAGACGCAGCGCAGTGTAAGCACCGTGCTGGGGCCTGGAGGTGGAGGCTCAGAAAGCTGCCCTCGGTGGGTGGAGAGGCCGACTTGGAAGCAAGTTCCACAGAGATGCTGCAGCCCAGAGAGGTGGGTGTGAAGGCCACGCTCAGGACCAGCGAGCTGAGTGAGAGTCCCTGAGGGCAGGTAGGGTGTCCAGGGTGAAGGTTCTGAGACGCGGGGTCGGGATGGCCCAGGAAGCCAACCAGGGAGGCCATGGCTTTTATTGAAGACCCACTCGGAAGCAGGCCTGGGCTAAGCGTGTTCACAAATGACATTAGTTTTCTTATTAAAGCGAGCGAGGGAAGGTGGAGCATTTGCTGTGGTTCTTCGCAAAGAGGAGGTGCTCCCCAAATGCCAGTGAGGGTCAAAGGTGAAAGGGTAGTGGGAGAAGACCCATGGGCCAGGTGGTCCTGGCCTGGACACCGTAGTTTGCATCGTGCTGGCATAATTACTAATAATGCCTGCTTTCAAAAGCATCCTGGTTTGGACAGCAAGTTATGTTACCCTCCTTACTGGTAACAAGCTCAGGGCTGTAAGATATCTGAAAGTCCTTTTTGGGAAAAAGAGATTTGAAGTATTCCGAAAAGAAATAAGGCTCTTTTTTTCTTTTTTTTTTCAGTTTTTGAAGTTGTCAGAGCACTTTGATTCTTTTACAGTTTGTCTCATTAAAAGCCTTTGGAAAAAGAGAGAATGAATCATAGCGGTGTCTCCTGGAACTAAAAGCTGTCCCAGCCTTTATTAGCCCCCTGGAGGACAGAGAAAGGACGCGTGCCCGGGGAGCCCTCAGCACCCCAGTGGGAAGTGACAGATGCCTCTCTGCGAGCTGACGTGACCCCCAGGGATGTTCCAGGCTCCGAGCTGCCTCTTCTCAAGCCTTTGGTGACAGATGAAACCTTCGTAAAGATGAATTCAGGAATATTTTAAAGGCATAATGTTTTTGTATTAAATGATTGAGAATCCAGCACATGAACATTCACTCAGGTCCGAGCAGAGTCTAGTTGACCTGCTGAGTGAGCGGTGGGTTCCTTGGTCGGCTTCCCCTGTTGTAAAAGGCTGTTTGCTCGGTTTCTCACATTAGCTGAGCGACTGGTGACCACAGCCCTGGCCAGGTTGCCCTGTCCTGTCCTTTCGTGAACTGACTCCCTACTCATTTTTTTTTTTTTTTTTGGCCGCGCTGTGCGACATGCAGGATCTTAGTTCCCCGACCAGGAATCGAACCTGTGCCCCTAATAGCGGAAGCGCAGAGTCCTAACCACTGGACCACCAGGGAAGTCCCCCTACTTATTTTTAAAAATTTCTCTCCTGCTCAAAGAAAAGTTCATTTTAATTTGTTTGGGCTTTCTCTACAGAAAAGGTTTCTAGTCTCACAATGTGGTGGGGCCCCAAGAAGTAGGGCTTGGGTAGAAGCTACAAGGGACAGAATTGGGACCTTAAAAGGAGAGAACCCCTGGTCATGGTGGCCCAGGTGCCTCGCCGTGCGGGCAGAGGCTGGCACCATTGGACATCAGGTTCTAGAAGCTTTGTGTCTTTTAAAGGTCCTCTCAACCATGTGGTTGTGTGGCCTCATGGGCAAAAAAAAAAAAAAAAAAAAAAAAAATAGTGTGAATGGTTTTGAGCATTAGGATAGGATTTCAGATTAGTTTTAAGGTCCCAGCTGCTTGGGTACCTCCAGGCTAGCTCCCCCAAAGCTGTCCAGTGCTGGTTGTGCAGAGAGAGAACGGCTGTGGGAACAGCCGCCCTGGGGGGCCTCTCATCTGTCTGGTTAGAAACGCCCCGTCCACAGGGATGAGCCGAGAGGCCGCCGCTGACGCACTCACGGGTTCTTTCCATTGCTCTTTCCATCGCTGTTGCGTGCTGTTGCGTTTCAGCTGGTGGGTGTGGCTTTGGGCCGAAGGGGCCCCTCCCAGAGGAAGCCAGAGCAGGTTATTTTTGGAGACACGGGTTCGCTGTCTGGCAAGTGTCAGAAATCCACACCAAGGATTATGGCGTCCGACGTCCCCTAGTGCCACCTCCAGATGGGGTGGGTGCTGTGTCTGCTTCTGGGAAGCTGGCCCCAGTGAGCTGGGGCAGCCCTTAGTTGGTTTACTGGTTTGTTCATTTTCTTGCCCATTCTAAAACAGAGAGTAAGTGGACCGTCACAAACACGTCGGGAGGAATGCAGCTCCGCGTGCATGCGCGTGTGTATCTGTAGACACAGTCTTACACACTCCTGTTTCCGCTGTGAGCCCGGGTCACTCTCCTCTGGAGGACTTACTCTCCTGGCTGCTCCCGGGCGTCCTGGTCATCCTGAGTTGCCTGCCAGCCGCGGCTCTTGGGCAGATGACGGCCGCACCCCAGTATTGTCACTCAGTTGTACACACCCAGGATCCCTGCCCCTCCTCGGCCCTCTGGTGGGTGGGGCAGAGCGAGTCTGTCCCCAGGGTGTGGGTGGAGGCTGTGCTGCCCACCTCACCCGGGCGCTGACAGGGCTTCTGTCATGTAGCCCCTCGGACGGGCTCTGGGCACAGCTGGGCTTTGCTGCCCCCAGGCGTGGGTGACCTCTGCGAGGACCCAGCCCCTGGTGCGGTCCTCCTTGAGGAGGACCGAGTGAGCACCGGCACTGCCCACAGCTACTTTCTTTATTCACTGCCTTCGGCTTCCCTCCTGTCTCCCCGGAACCATGGTGGGGCTGGAGGCCTCCGGGATTCTGTACAGAGAACCAGGCAGGTATGGGGGCCACCCTGGGTGGCAGAATCGCCCTCGCTGCCCTCACAGCCCCTCATTCGTCTTCTGTTGCGGAAAAGGCCGAGGGTTTCTGATGCTCTTTGCAGTGAGCACAGCCCGGGGGAGTGGGACCCAAGGCAGGGAGCGGTGCTGCCCTTGAACGTGGCTGTGAGGGTTGTGCGTCTGTTCTAGCAGTCGGTGTGCAGGGGTGGGGGGTGCAGGCGGCTGGCGTCGGGCCTCCTGTCGCAGTGAAGATGTCGCATCCGCCCCATCGCAGCTGAACCCTTTCCATTCACATGGCTGCCGAACTCTCCTTCCCGGAGTCCCTGCTCCGCTCCTGGGCCGGTCAGAGCCCAGTGTAGGCCGGTAAAGCAGTGGTTCCTCTCCGCCTTGGTGGATGGGTGAGCCTCTGAGGCTCGGTGACGTCCCCTCCACAGGGGTGGCTGAGATGCAAGCAGCCCGGTGCTCTGTCATCTTTGCAAGTGTGAGGCCCGTGGGGAGGGAAGAGGGGGCCAGGTGGGCTCTGCCAGGCGCCCCAGGTCTCGCAGCGAAGACCAGCCCTCATAAGTCTGGAGACCCTGGTGGAGGGTTGGGAGTCAGGGGTGGGCGGGAGGGAGGGGCCAGGCCCTGCAGGATTGGGCGGGATCGGGGGAAGGTTCGTGAGACCACGTGGAGCATCACCACCTGCAGAGGGTGTTACAGGTGGAGGGACCATGCGGACCAAGGGCCTGGCCGTGGTTGAAATGACGGGTGAGTTCGCTTTGCCCAGAGCTGGGGGCAGTGCGGGTGAGTGACAGAGAGCAGCGACACAGCAGAGAGTGGGGCTCCCACCCTGGCCACGTTCCAGTGCCCCTCCTTTGTCTGCACCCCTCCTCCCAGGTGGTCAGATACCCGCTGCACGTCATCATGGAGCTGAAAGAGTACCTGATTGATGTGGCGTCCCGGGCGGGCCTGCACTGGCTGTCCACCCTCGTGCCTACCCACCACATCAATGCCCTGGTCTTCTTCTTCATCGTCAGCAACCTCACCATCGACTTCTTCGCCTTCTTCGTGCCCCTGGTCGTCTTCTACCTGTCCTTCATCTCCATGGTCATCTGCACCCTCAAGGTTTTCCAGGACAGCAAGGCCTGGGAGAGCTTCCGAGCCCTCACCAGCCTGCTCCTGCGATTCGAGCCCAACCTGGACGTGGAGCAGGCCGAGGGGAACTTCGGCTGGAACCACCTGGAGCCCTACGTCCACTTCCTGCTGTCTGTCTTCTTCGTCATCTTCTCCTTCCCCATCGCCAGCAAGGACTGCATCCCCTGCTCGGAGCTGGCCGTCGTGTCCGTCTTCTTCACGGTCACTAGCTACATGAGCCTGAGCACCTCGGCCGAGCCCTACACCAGGAGGGCCCTGGTGACTGAGGTGGCGGCCGGCCTGCTCTCCCTTCTGCCCACTGTGCCCGTCGACTGGCGCTACCTGAAGCTCCTGGGCCAGACCTTCTTCACGGTGCCCGTCGGCCACTTCGTCGTCCTGAACGTCAGCATCCCCTGCCTGCTCTATGTGTACCTGCTGTACCTCTTCTTCCGCATGGCCCAGCTGAGAAACTTCAAGGGCGCCTACTGCTACCTGGTCCCCTACCTGGTCTGCTTCATGTGGTGCGAGCTCTCCGTGGTCATCCTGCTTGAGTCCACCGGCCTGGGGCTGGTGCGTGCGTCCATCGGCTACTTCCTCTTCCTCTTCGCTCTCCCCATCCTGGTGGCCGGCCTGGCGCTGATGGCTGCGGTGCGGTTGGCCCACTGGTTCTTGTCCCTGGAGCTCACCAAGGTTGTGGTCACCATGGTGGTCTGCAGCATCCCCCTGCTGGTCCGTTGGTGGACCAGGGCCAACTTCTCCGTGGTGGAGATGGTCAAGTCCCTGACACGGAGCTCCATCGTCAAGCTGATCCTGGTGTGGCTCACGGCCATCGTGCTCTTCTGCTGGTTCTACGTGTACCGCTCGGAGGGCATGAAGGTCTACAACTCCACGCTGACCTGGCAGCAGTACGGCTTCCTGTGCGGGCCGAGGGCCTGGAAGGAGACCAACATGGCCCGCACCCAGATCCTCTGCAGCCACCTGGAGGGCCACAGGGTCACGTGGACCGGCCGCTTCAAGTATGTCCGCGTGACGGAGATCGACAACAGCGCCGAGTCGGCCATCAACATGCTCCCGCTCTTCATCGGCGACTGGGTGCGCTGCCTCTACGGTGAGGCCTACCCGTCCTGCAGCTCGGGCAACGTCTCCACGGCCGAGGAGGAGCTCTGCCGCCTCAAGCTCCTGGCCAAGCACCCCTGCCACATCAAGAAGTTCGACCGGCACAAGTTCGAGATCACCGTGGGCATGCCCTACAGTGGCGCCAACGGCACCCGCGGCCCCGAGGAGGACGACATCACCAAGGACATCGTGCTGCGGGCCAGCAGCGAGTTCAAGGACGTGCTGCTCCACCTGCGCCAGGGCAGCGTCATCGAGTTCAGCACCGTCCTCGAGGGCCGCCTGGGCAGCAAGTGGCCCGTCTTCGAGCTCAAGGCCATCAGCTGCCTCAACTGCATGGCGCAGCTCTCACCAGCCAGGCGGCAGGTGAAGGTCGAGCGGGACTGGCGCAGCACTGTGCACGGCGCCGTGAAGTTCGCCTTCAACTTCTTCTTCTTCCCCTTCCTGTCGGTGGCCTGAGGATGCGTCCTGTTGCAGGAGTGTCGGTGCATGTGGCTGCCAGGACCTCCCCCCACGGCCTCCCGGCTGAACAGCGCAACACTAACCACTGTGCGCGCGCGTGCGTGCGTGCGTGTGTGTGTGTGTGTGTGTCCGCACGCATGCGCAAACGCAGGGCTTTGGAGACCATTTGTCACGTGTAGTCTGCTCACACCTCTGTGAACGGGCTGACTCCTTTACTCTGTCCACTTTGACTGCCCAGTGTGGTTGGAAATGGCATGCACAGCCTCGACCCGCAGTCCCGACCTCTCCGTGTGCAGCTGGTGTGCCAGGCTAGACCAGGATTCCTGTGCCCGAAAAACACTTTACAGATGCTGCCCTCCCTCCCCTACCACCTCCACGCACGCCCCGGCCCCTCATTTACTTCTGTTTGGGTTTGTTATTTAAAGAACCAATAGTGCTGCTCTGTAAACTCAACGATAGCTTTTCTTATTTATTTGGTCACTGCTAAGCCTTGACAGCTGTCTGCAAATCCTGGGGGCCTGCAGAGCCGCTCTGTCATATGACCAAGGCCCTGCCTGATTCTGAGATCAGAGGCCGCACGGGCAGAAGCCCCGAGCTCTGCATCCTGCAGCCTGCCCGCCTCGCAGCTCTCCTGTCTGGTGGGTAATGGGTGAGTTTGCGAGGGTCTCGCCTGAATCCACCGGGACTAGGAAATAGAAGGAACCCAGGGCGTCCCCCCCCGGTGCTCAGAAACGCTAGGCCATGTTCAGAACCAGAAAGTAGAAAGTCAGGGTCCTAAAGCAGCCGAAATAAAAACCTTTGATGAAATCCACTGTCCATTTCTTTCTTTAAAAGAAGGCTGTTTTTTGTATGTGTAAGAGAATCAACGGGCGTCTACCCTTGTACTGAGTTACATACAAGTGCAGCTGGGGTTACAAAGAGCAGAACTGATTCTCAGTGAGCGACCCCGACACTACTAGGCCAGGGGCCCCTGCAGTGTTTGCGCCATCACCCAGCTGTCTGCCCGGGTCTTACTAGTTGTGAAATGCTCATGGTCATGATTATTTGTGAAACTGAAATCACCACTGAAAGGGCACATACGTGGTTATTCGTGGTTCAGTAGCTGTGTTGTTCAGCAGTGTGTTGCTTGTGAAACTGTATCCTGTATTTAGTGATGAACAATGATAATTCCATAGAATTATCATCAGAACTTGAGCCATCTAGGGGTGGCTAGAGCAGCTTGGGGTCCCTCAGCAAACTTAGCACCCTGGGCACGGGTGCATGCCTGTCTGGGTCCCTTGGGTAGGGGGACATGTCTGTCTGGGTCCCTCCGGCCTCAGGTTTCTTCCCTGAGGTTGAGGACAGCCTGGTCCCCTCCTGACCCCCGGTGGGCAGTGCCCCCCACCCAGTGAGCTGCATGTCCAGTTCTTTGCTGTGGTCAGGAAACCTGGAGTTGTTCACACATCCTTCTGTGGTTTGGAGTTGACTCAGGGTGTGGCCACCTCCGTTTTGAAGACGCATCTCACCTTGGTGGGTGGCAGCGGCATCCCTGCATTGCTAACTCTTTCTGTTTTGTCTTCCTGCCTGGTCTGGTCTGCCTGAAATCCCATGTTGGGAAGTGCTCAGGAGGGTGGCATCCCTTTGTGCCTCTGGGTTTCTTCCCAGGTAATGAGATGAGGTTAAATGTCAGCCCCACTCCCCTCTCTGATCTGGAGGTTTGTGAGGCCATGAAGTGAGTTCACAGTTCAGCTTTGCCTCCCAGACTCCCCACTGATTGTCTGGAGGGCGAGGAAGCTGCCTGGCTTTCTGAGTGAATGCAGATGACCTCATATCATCCTCACTGGGCAGGGGGCAGGTGCCGTGACAGCCCTGATCCACAGAAAACGGTTCCAGTATTAGACCGAGATCTGCCAGTGCCCTGTCCTCTGGGTCACGCTGTTATTCAGCTCCCGAGCAGAGCGCCTCCTTGGAGCAGGGGGTGGTGTGGTCTCACGGGGATTGCCCTGCATCCGCCATTCAGCCCCTGTCCCTAGGTCCCAGTGTCCTGATCTATAAAATGTAAGTCTGGGTTAGGTCAGTGGTTTGCAAAACTACTTAGCAATGAAACGCTGTTTAAAAAACCAAGTGGGGGACTTCCGTGGTGGTGCAGTGGTTAAGAATCCGCCTGCCAATGCAGGGGACACGGGTTCGAGCCCTGGTCCGGGAAGATCCCACATGCCGCGGAGCAACTAAGCCCGTGCACCACAACCACTGAGCCTGCGCTCTAGAGCCCATGGGCCACAACTACTGAGCCCACGTGCCACAACTACTGAAGCCCACGTGCCTAGAGCCCATGCTCCGCAACTAGAGAAAGCCCGCATGCAGCAACCAAGACCCAACACAGCCAAAAAAAAAAATTAAAAAAAAAGCGCCAAATGTATTTGATCAGATGGGCCTTGCTAGGTTCCTCCCTGTTTACCGCACTTCGTTCAGTACTTTACTACAGTTATCTATGGTGATAACTCCTTCCTGGAACAGGCTTTCTATCTTAAATATTTTAGGCAGTAAGGGTGAAGTTCAAAGGTCCTTGCTGAGTCTTTCGGGTCTTGCTTCCTTTCAGCTCTAAATAATCCACATGCCAGAGTGGCACGTCTTGGAGCAACTTGGCCCGAACACACCCCCATCAGTCTCAAAAGAAAGTTTGACCAGAAACTTCTTTCACATTCTCAAGGAACAGATAATTGGTATAAACACGAATAAAGAAAAGAGCGACTTTGGATGGAAGAATCTTACAAGAGTTTATTGATGGTCTGATGTAACCTCCTCATAAAAACCAGTGACTCATCCAAAGCCATTTGGGAAGGAACACCTTTCCTTAGGACTTCGTTAGCAGCAATGTGGCCTTTTTCCTGGTTTCCTCTTGAAGCCAAGGAGGACCTTGTGGGGCTCCTAGCCACAGAAGCCTTTTTGTGTCCCCTGTTTCTTGTTTGTAGGAAATAGGTTTCAGCCTCCATGACCTTCCCTAAGTTCCAAAGGGCAGGTTCAAACAGCTGTTGACCAGGGAAAGGAGGTGATGCAGAGACAAGGGAGGAGCAGTCAAAAAACAATAGTGCAGCCTTGGGGCAGGTCCTGGTTCTGCCTCAAAGGATACCCATAACAATATCTTTGAGCTCTTCTACAAAACTAAAATCCCCAACAAATGGAAGATGCTAAGTACTTGATGAAGCGTTCTTCATTCCAGAGAAGGTCACGGTTTGACAACCTCAAGAACCAGAGAAGCTCATCAGGAAACTACCTGAGGCCAGATTAAAGGAGCGCAGGGCCTGCACGCACCCTGATAATAATCAGCAACCCACCCTTGAGCCGCTGCTATAAAACTCCTCACCAAAGCCTTGGGTTGGGACACACAGTTTTTGAGGGCAGGAGCCCGCTGTGTCCCCCTTTTCCTGGCAAGGCAATAAAGAAATTCTTTTCTACACCCAAACAAACAAATAAACAAAAACAAGTGTACAGAACTCCATGCAAAAACAGTGTTATTTGTAAGTTCAGGTGTAACCTATGCAGCAGATGAGAACAGGAAGCCACCTGGCTGGTTTGAACCCCTCATCCCAGCTGTGTGACCTCGGGCAGATTCACACTTTCCAGGCCTCCGGTGCCTTTTCTGTAAATTGGGGATGTAACAGGGCCTGCCTCATCGGTTGTTTTTAGGATTAAACTAGTTAATTTTATCGCAGGGTGGTCACAACAGTGTCAGGCACTAGTAAATCTCAGTACACTTGTGAATGTTTTAAATGAAGTCAAGCATTCATGGAACTTTAGAACCAATTAAGAACCTTTATGGAGGCCCTCACCAAACGAATGTCCCTTCTAGCTTTTAAAAAGTTTAACCTTTGTGAAAATAACCATGTTTAGCTGAACGGAACTTATTGGAGTGGCTTAATCCACAGGGGGACTGGTGTCAGATGATGCTCTGTCTGCACCCACCTCCCAACCACCACACCCGCCGGGACTCACAGTCCTGCCTTTCTGCCTGCTTCACAGCTTTAATTCCTCATGACTACGCGTCAGATAAGGTTGGCTAATACGTATGACTTATCATCGAAAACGTTCCTTATTTAACTTAACTAATGAGCTTTGATTCCGTTCATTGCCGCCCTCGAACAAATATTTAGTGCACTGTGGTGCTGAGCAGATGCTGTAATTGCACGGTTGGAATCAAACCCAGTTTCCACCCTCAGGGAAATCACACAAGTCAGATGTGTGGGCCCCAGTGCAGAGTCAGAAGTGCCCTTCTGCCTTCAGACACAGGAAGCGCTATGGGGGCTCAGAGAAGGCAGAACTTCAGCCTGGGGAGGGAGACGGGGTCCGGAAGGCTTCTGGGAGGATGTGGGGTTTGCCCCATTTTGATAGCAAAGGGAGAGACTGGATTTGGTGAGGTCAGAGGAAGACTATTCAACATTCAGGGCACCCATTGATGCCTCAGGCGTCGCCCAGGACGCCAGGGGGTTCCAGAGGATAGGGCTTGGGGTCCAAAGACCAGGTTGGAATTGAGTCTCTGTCCTGCAGGCAGCTAGAGCCCCTCTCTTGACTCTGAAGCCAGGGCCCTCATAAGGTCAGGGCTGAGCTCTGGAAAATGGGTCAGAGGGTACTTTAAGGCACCGTGTGGAGGAGAAAGGAGACAGTGGAAAGGTCATCCCCCGTCTCCCAGCAGACCTGGCCAGCTGGCCCTTTGGTGGTAGATACTGCTTCTATGGAAGCTTCCACGGGGCCATAAACACCAAATGGCCTTGACCCCTGTGGCCCTGAGGGTCCCCGGCCTGCTTGCTGTCCTCCTTTCCTGTTGATAAACAGGCCGCTGTCTGCCGGGCCCAGGACCAGGTGGTAGGTGCATGGAGGGATCTGCAGAGGTCAGGCTGTTGGCGGCAAAGAGTGCTGCTTCCGGGAGCTGATCCCCACCCTCTGTGAGGGGGGTAGGGGACCTAGGTCTCTGAGCGTCACTTTGTTTACATGAGGCTGTTTGGTCCTGAGAACTAGGTCCCATGGCCCGCCCCCTGCCAACATTTACACGTGAGAATTGTTAAAGGTTCATGTTCATGTTGTGTGGACTTGGCCAAAGTTACATGGCCAGGAGGTGGCAGAGCTGGGACAGAACCAAAGCCTGTTCTTTTTACAGAGCCACAAAGAAACCACCATTTTCCTGGGGCTTAAAATCCCTTTTCAGGGCTTCCCTGGTGGCGCAGTGGTTGAGAGTCCGCCTGCCGATGCAGGGGACACGGGTTCGTGCCCCGGTCCGGGAGGATCCCACATGCCGCAGAGCGGCTGGGCCCGTGAGCCATGGCCGCTGAGCCTGCGCGTCCAGAGCCTGTGCTCCGCAACGGGAGAGGCCACAACAGTGAGAGGCCCGCGTACCGCAAAATAAATAAATAAAAAATCCCTTTTCAGAACACTGCCCACAGGGGCCACCCTCGGGCCTGCCAGGAAAGAACTGTGCTGACCGCAGGGGCCACCAGCAGATCACACCATGTCTGAGCGCCTGCCAGGCCTTCATCTCTCTGGGCCTGCAGGAGCACCAGGGGCTGGTCTGCGGTGGTGGGTGGAGGTGGGGGGGTGTCTCACGACGCTTCCATGAAGCATCATGGTGTTTGTGCTGCTCGGGGAAGACCCCATTGAGGCCTGGAGAGGGTTTGACACCAGAGCTTCCCAAGCATCGCAGTGAGACCCCCCCCCCCCCCCGCTTCTGAGTGCCCCAGAGGGGTATTCTTTCACGGAACCTGCCCTGTCCATCCTCTTGAGGGGTGGACAGCAGTGTCAGAAAGGCCGCACTCCCCTTGTGGACGTGCTGCTAAAGACCAGTTCTTCAACGTTCAGTTATTCAAATGCTCTTTTCCATTTTTTCATTTCCATTCCTATATCCCAATCACACGTCATGTAACTGCAAAAACCCAGATTTCTGCATGTACCTATTTCAAAGTTGTCCATAAAGCAGGACCCTGTCATTCCTGAACGTGCTGTGAGACAACAGAATCCTTTAACTGTCCCAACTCCCGGTCTGCATGTCCAGATGTCTGGGTTAAAGCCACACCAACCCGCTGTGCACAAGTAAACCTCACCGAGAAGCGCTGGGAGAGCTCCCTGCACCTGGCAGGGTCTTCACCTGGGGACAGGTGCTGCTTGTCATCATGAAATAAAGAAAATTCATTCGTTCAACAAATGCTGAGCACCTATGGTGTGCTGTGCTCTTCTGAGGCACAGGGGATGCAGCAGTGAACAGAGCGGTCCCAACCCCACGTCAGAGCGTGACGTTTCCTGGTGGGGGGCTGGGGGACCATCAGCCAATAATAAAGTGACATAATGCCCAGGAGAGAAAGGGGCCACAATCACCTGCCACGAGCGCTTTAGAGGCTCCCGTCCAATTTGCCAGGGTTCGTGTGTTTTCTCCTTTAATCATCATGGCAGCCATTGCAAGATAGACATTTCCACTTTGAAGATGCGGGAGGGAAAATAACCACCCCCAGAGGTGTCCATGTGCTAATCCTCTAAACGAGGCCAGAGGGACTCCGCAGATGGGTTAAGGGTTTTGAGATGGGAGAGGATCCTGGATTATCCAGGTGGATGCAATGCAATCACAAGCGTCCTTACAAGAGAGGGGCAGGGGTAGTATCAGGGAGAGAGAGATTGAGGATGATACGCTACTGGCTTGAAGATGAAGGAAGGGACCGTGAACCAAGGAACGTAGATGCCCCTAGAAACTGGAAAAGGCAAGGAATGGATTCTCCCCTAGAGTCTCCAGAGGGAACCGGTCCTGCTTGCGAGTTTTCATCTTGATATTAGCCCAGTGAGACCCGTTTCAGAGTCTGACCTCCGGAACGGTAAGATAATGAATTTGGATTGTTTTGGGTCACTAAGTTTGTGGTCACTCGTTACAGCAGCCACAGGAAACTCATACAGAGATGGAGTGGGTCAGGAGGCTAGTGTCCTCCAGCTCACACAGCCAAGTCTTGATGGAGCTCAGACTCAAGCCCCGCTGCTGGCCCTCTGCCTGGCCATTTCCTCCCAGCTCCATAGAGCAGTTTGAAGCTCTCTTCCTGTAGTGGAAGCTGAAGTACACATTTATGGCGGTACTGAGCGAGGAGGAGAGTAGCTGTCCTCCTGTTACACGGGGGACAGAAGACCTCTGTGTTCTGACCATAAGTGCTCTTGACAGGTGGAAATTCCCAGGGGCCTCAAAACCTTTCTGCAAATAGGGGGAGGGGGGGTATAAATTATATATGAAATGAGTGGATGAAAAAATAAAATGGACACTAGTTACTTTTAGAAAGCAAAATGAATAGATTAGGATATCCTTAAAAGTGTACCTAGCTACGTTTTTTGTTTTTTGGGGTTTTTTTGCGGTACGCGGGCCTCTCACTGCTGTGGCCTCTCCCGTTGCGGAGCACAGGCTCCGGACGCGCAGGCTCAGCAGCCATGGCTCACGGGCCCAGCCGCTCCGCGGCATATGGGATCTTCCCGGACTGGGGCACGAACCCTCATCCCCCTGCCTCGGCAGGCGGACTCTCAACCACTGCACCACCAGGGAAGCCCCATGAAAGTTTTTAAAGGGAATAAGGGAAATAATTTCAGTTAATCATTGAGATGGGAGCTCAGGGCCGTCGCCATCTCCCTCTGTGTGCAGGCTTGTGTGCAGACTTGTCAACTCCTCATGACCTTTCTTAAGATAATATCTTGTTCACACAGTTTGTGAGATTACTGAAGGGGAAGCTAGGGAAGAGATCTGGTCATCTGTTAATTACTTATTCTTTATTCCTACTTCTTGATCTACAGAAAGAACCAACAAGTTAGGAAGGTATCGTGTGAGCAAAAGATTTGAAAGGTGTGCTTGGGCCAGAGATGAGTAGGGCATGGGGGCGCCTGATTTAAAAGTTAGTCACAATGTAGTTTTGCTAAAGTGACAAGAGAAAAGGGATTTCCTGCAGAGGACTGTTTCCTGCAAAGAGCTACTTACAAATCCCCCCCTTCAGATATCATTCCATTTCTATGGGATTAGGACGAAGGTCCATCTCCTGTAACTGCTTAATCCTGAGAAAGGGCTTCGAGGTCTTAGAGTGAAAGGTATCGACATGGGTTTGAAGCATCTCTTTGCTGACAGTTTTAGCTGCCCATTTACATATACAGGCAGAACAAGCTACTATTATTTTGATGCCCACAAAGATATAGATTATTATGAGCAATAGTGTTAATCCCATTCTCTTGAGGCCAGTTCTTGGAATTGTGCTGGCCACAGATTCAACACTGCTCAAGATAGAGCGGCTTATGTCATGGCTGCAGTCTTGTCATCAGGCAGTTAGCTTTTCCCTCTGGTGGCAGTTACAGTATCTGTAAAACAACTCAGGAATGTACATCAGCTACTGAATCTGTGACTCTATCGTCCTCATCGTTAACTGCTCGAGCCTGCTCTCTCGTGACTCAGGGAGGCCTGGGAGACCTCAGCTTTTATACAAACAAGAGGCAGGGGACATTGAGGGACCTTTGTACTTCGGAGGGGGCCCGCACAGGGTTCTGCATGGTTCCAGCATTAGCAGATACCAGCACCACTCCATTTATCTTTATCCCTCGCAGGTGCCCTTCTTCTCTGGTAGTAGAGCCCTGACCTTGAGCTGGACCTTTGGCTGCCCAGGAACAGCCCTGTTTCCCAGCCTCCCCTGCTGCGGGCCTAATTTCTGGTCACTGGAAGTAATTGGAATGGATACAACATTCTTCTCCTGTCCTGAGAGTCAGGGGAGAGGTTGGGTTGGCCTCGCTTGGCTCATACACTGACCCCATGACTAAAGCGGGCAAGACACTTGGTCCAGTGCTGCACCCAGCCTGCACACATGAGGGAGCGGAGGTTTCTCCCGAACCAGCTCATAGCCCAGTTACCAGCAGAGGGGAACGTGGCTGCTGGTGGTGATGAACTGCATCCCTGCCCTCCCAGCCTGCGTGGCTGCAGGGACTCCAGATTCTGGCCAGCAGTGCCAGGGGTCCTGGGGGTGCATGCAGAGCCCACACCACCCTCCTGAGTGGTGTCGGTGGTTTGGTCAGCCTGCTGGCTCCGGGTGCAGCAAACCCCTCTCCTCCCGGACCTCCCCCAGCCCCCTCCTCCCTCCCGCAGGCTCCCTGCTGCCCTCCGCGCAAGGCAGCTTCATTCTCAGCGTGGACACAGGCTACCCTGATTTCCCACAGGGACCGAGCTGCAGGGTTTGGCAAGACTTCACTGAAGCTTGGTCCCAGTGCGAGGGCAGAGCGATGATGTCATTCAACACGCTTCCAGGGGGCCCAGGCTCCGTGCTGACCACTTCTGCCAGGATTTTCTTCTTTAATCTGCACCACCCCACGAGGTAGGTGCTGTCATTCTCCATGCTTTGTGGATGAGAAAATTGAGACGCGGGAAGGGTAGGTAACGCCTCCAAGATCCACAACTGCCCTCAAAGCCAGGCTTTGAATCCCTGAACTGGGCTCCAGCGTCCCTGCCCTGAACCACTTAGCCTCTGTGCTGCTCACATAGTGGGCACCCAAAGAACATTTGTCGAGCGAACAAATGAGTGATTAAGCAGGTTTGTAAAGGTAAATGGTGAAGTTAGTTCTCATCTGGCACCCCTCAAAGGCGTTACACGTGTATTAAATGAATAAGTCACTTCTCCAGCCATCCATCTCTATTTTGCATGTTTGTACATCTTTTAATAATGGATTCCTTTCCATTTTTATTTTTACTTTTGTCTTCCTAATATTGCTGCCTTCTGCGGATGTCAGTTCCTCTCTGAAATTCATTGTCACTTGACTGTGTGGGCCCCATGTGGAATTCTAACAGCATCCAGGTAGCGACAATGGGGCTTTGTTGTTTAAAAGAGGACATGGCTGTTTTAAATGAATCACTCACAACTCGGGCAATTATCTTGAGCTCTATAAGCTTCTCCGTTGCTAGGAAACCATCCCTCCAAGCTGGTAAGCCTTTGCTAAAGTTTCGTCGTCGAGCGGTTCCACTTCTGCAGGCCCTGAGCTAGCCTGCTGTTCCAGGCTGCGAAGTTAGTTCCCAGCAGAGGAAAAGCAGCAGTGGCCCGAAAACACCCCTCAGACGGCACCCGTGGGGACCTGAGGTGGCTCAGGTGGCGGCGACTCCAGGGCCCAGTCTGGGGGCACACTGCCTGGGGGCGGATCCCCAGTTTGTGGCCTTGGGTGAGGTACCCCTCTCTCTCTGTGCCTCAGTTTCCATCTTTGTAAAATAAGGAAATCACAGCATCCTCGTTTACGGCGACTTGCCGATGAAATGAGAAAAGCTCACAAAAAGCTCTCAGCACGGTGCCTGGTGCAGTGCGCGGCTCAGAAGCGCCCGCTGTTAATACAACAACGACACGGAGTGTGAAGGGTAAGGACGCTGCCAGGCAGCTGGGCAGGTCACCGAGGGGCCCACACTCCAGGCCACGGCTCAAGGGCATAGTCCAGTGGGTGTCAGGAGCCTCAGAGGCTCGGGGCTCGGGGGAAACAGGGTGATGGCTCTGCCTTCACCTGAGCAGAGGATGGTCTGCAGTTGGGAAGAGGTCTGGCGAGGGGAGCAGAGTTTGAGCCTTGTTTCACGTGGCCCCTGGAGTGCTCGCCCTGTGGCCTGCCCACAGCTCAGCCCGGGGGCCCGTCCACGTGTGCCGCTCCCCGCAGGGCCCTGGCCCTCTAGCAGCCCCACACCCCTCTGTGCTACCATCTGGCTGCCAGCCCCTGAGCACGGCTCAGAGCTCCCGGCAAGGCCCCACCCTGGCTGCCCCCAAGAAAGGCCACATGGAGGCCGGTCCCGCCTTTGCTGCTCGACCTTAGGCGAGTACTTGGACCTCTCTGGGGTCCTCATCTGTGAAAGTGGGCAGGAATCTGCTGAAAGTATTGGCTGTGAGATCAGAATGAAGGGACCTGAGTGTGTCCACTCCCCAGAGCCACTGCGACAAAGGACCACAAACTGGAGTGGTTTAAAACAACACACTTATTCTCCTGCAGTCTGCGGGGGGCGGTCAGAAGTCCCACGTGGTCTCACTGGGCTAAAATCGATGTGTCGGCAGGGCTGTGCTCCTTCCAGAGGCTCTAGGGGAGAATCCATTTCCTTGCTTTTTCCAGCTCCTAGAGGCCACCCACACTCCTTGGCCTGTGGCCCCTTCCTCCATCTTCAGAGCCAGCGATGACAGGTGGAGTCCTCATGTCACATCTCTCTGACCCTTTTTGCACTGCTGCATCTCCCTCTGAGTACAGCCAACAGAGGTTCTCTACCTTCTGGGACTCATGTGACGGACTGCTCCTCCCTGGATAATCCAGGATATGCTCCCCATCTCAAGGTCCATCATCTTAATCACACCTATGGAGTCCCAGAGCTGGTGCTCAGTCAGGGCTGGGTGGGGCTGGATTTGGTAGGGCTGAGACCACGGCATCGTCACCATCCTTTGGGCATCTGCCATGCGCCGGAGCTTCCACCATCTGAGTTTGGATCCAGACTCCTCAACTTACAAGTTCTTTGAATTTCGGCACAAGTTAAATCTTACTCTCCCTAAGCCTCAGTTTCTCCAGGTGTAAAATGGGTATAACACTAATACTCCCCCCCCTTCCCCCACAAAAAGGCAAACCATGAAGCCTAAACGAGATACTACCATGGGTTTAACAAGGTATTTTTTATTACCTCACTAGTCATCCCAGCAAGAAGGAGTGGCATCGCCCTCTATTTACACATGGGGTTCAGAGAGGTTTGCCCATTGTCCAAGGTCACACATCCCGGAAGTGGCTCTCCCCTCCTTTATCAGTGTCCTGGGGTGGAGTGGTTGATGGAGAACTTAGCCAAAGTCCTGCCAGCACACCCACCAGGACAGCCACTTCCTTCCTCCTGCTGGGCCCGAAGTTAAAACACCCTCTTGAAAGTGGAGGCAAGGCCTGGGCTCCCAGGAGGGGAGCAGGGAAGCCACGGGGTACATGAAGCACTTCCCCACACAGTCTCTGGCTTATCTCAGCCATTGCAGCATGTGGGGCTGGGCCTCTCTGGCTTCCAGAACCAATCCAGATGCCCTGTGGTCTGGTTCCTCCCAGATCCTGTCCCCCAAGACACTGAAGCATGTGTGGTGGTGCTGCTGGGGGAGCACCGTATTAGGAGTTAACTGGACCAAACTAGAAACGTGGCTCCAGCACCTGCTAGCTGTGTGATTTTGCGCCAATTCCTTCACCTCTCTGAACCTCAGTTTCCTCATCTGTGCCATATTCTCAAGTTGGACGTGAGGCTCAAAAAAGGTGAGGGGAGAGTGTGAGAATATTTGAAAATCATGGTGGGCTATGCTTCCTTGCTTCAAAACAAGCAAAGCAAAACAAAACAAGACAACTGTCATTTATTGAGAGCTTACGTGCCAGGCACTGCACTTTGCAGGCCTTATCCAATTGAATCTCGCCCCTCCCCTCACGACCCCAAACCACGAGGTCAGTACTATCATCAGCTCCATTTCCTCAGTGTTGAAATCAGAGCTCGGAAAGGTTAAAGGCTGCCGTAGAATCTGGAGGCAGGAAAGCCTGGAAGTGAGCCAGGCTTCCCATGTGTATCCCCATCCGCCATATGTGCCTCCTGACGGGACCCATGGCCCATTAAAAACAAACAGCATTCCAAGCCTCATTTTCCATGTAACATTTGTTATTTTATTGGAAAAAGCTGGTATTAACATATTTATAATTTTATTCAACAGTTGGATAGTTTGTGAGACACCAAAGAAAACAAGAATGCACCTATGAGTCACAGAGTCCAAAATGGTCAGGCCTGTCTACTCTACCACCACGTACCCGATGCCACCGAGCGATCAGTCCTCAGAGTATTGAAATAAAAACAAAAACAACGCAACAACTTCACAATGACTATGTGAACGCCCGTACATTCAAAAAGAGCAGAAAATTTAAACGGTAAGGAAGCAAAGTTTGTGACTATGTTACTGGCCCTTCTGCCATGTCTAGTTTTGCCCCTCCCCCTCAGCCTCTTTTCTCAACACACATTTTATTCATAATTTGCTTTGGACATCATTATTTTCCAGGGATCCAAAGGCATGCTTTTTCTTCTGAGATCTTTTTCTTTCTTTCCCTTTTTTTTTTTTTCCTTTCTGGTTTGGTATCCAAAGTTTAAAACAGAGTAAGGAACCAGGAACTGTATTAAGACCTCCTTCTGAATACAGATTTGCACTTTGTAGAAATGGTCCATGTTAAATCTATGATCTGACAGTAACCTCTATCTGCAAATGCAAATTTCCTCTCAGCATCTGAATCAGAAAGGGAAATGGATCACACCAAATACCCCAGTAATTGTGTAAGGCCCTCAGAGCTGGATTTTGGCTTCAACAAGATTTCTATACAATTTACCACATTTTGAACCTCTTTACAAAGGGAAAAAGAGGAATCCATCCCTGTGATTGTTAACTTTAGTTAGAATAGATATGTACATATAATACTGTCCAGGTTACCTGGATTTTACAGTGATATATAAACAAACATTCTTCATTCATGTTGATTAAAAAAAAAAAATCAATGGACCCATTTCCTTGTGTAATTATCGTATGGCTGGAAGTGAGTGTACATGCGTTCTGTGCTTTGACACACACAAAAGTAGACCATTATCTGTTGAGAAAAATCTCGGGTTGGGCCTATTTCCTGGGTTAGGTTACATCTTGTAAAAAAAAAAATGTTGGATTCGGTTGGGCCTCTAAACTCCGCTTTTTGAATCAAAATGCAAGCCACGTGGTTCCGCTGCCAGTTCCAAGGGCAAAGACAAGTGGGCCTGGTGGGTGGGTGGGCCGATCTGGTCCTGACAGCGGGAGGAACTGTCCTGGAAATACCGCATTCTCTGCGGCCCGAGGGGAAGTGTCCTTTGGGACTGAGGGTCATAAAAGAAAATTTATCCTAAAATGGTCATAACATGCAATTTTCTTTTGGAGGCAGTTCAGTGCATCTGGAAAAGGAGCTGGGGTACAGATGTGGGGTGGAGAGAGGGCGGAGTTCCTCGTTACCCAACAGGTGAGGGGCACCCCGGGGGTCTTCTGCATTCTGTGTCTCGATTCTCCCCGGACCCTCGTCATTGTCCCACCTGCTCTGTCCTGCTTCACAAGATGAAGAGATGTTTCCAGAAGCTTCCAGGCTAGAATGCTGCTTTAACATAAGCCACCAACGTGGTGGGTTATAAAGGGCCTTGTGGGAGCGCCTGGATGGGATTCCTGACTCCCCCCTTGGTTGGTGCAGGCCTTGGGCCTCAGTTTTCTTGTATGCACAATGGGAATGACAAGTTATTCACCTTTAATCCCTGGCACCTGGCACAGAGCCTGGCACTCAGTGCGCAGTTGGCATTTATGGAGGAAATGAATAGGCACCCAGTTCACAGGGTCGTGATGAAGATTCAGAAAGATCATGGAGGGAGCCAGTACGAGTTCCCACGAGGTGTCAGTGACGGCTGCACGATGACAGGAGAGCCACAGGGCGGCTGCAGGGACAGACCCATGGGCCTGGGGGGCTGGCACTATGCCCAGCACGGGGCAGATGCTCGCGAAGGGTTGTTTATATGGTGAAGAACAGGCACACACATGGGATTCCATTCCCCTTCCTCTCAAGAAACTGTAACAGACCTGGGATATTCAAAGACATTAAAATAACCTAAAAGAGCTTGCAAATTCTCAGCATGAATTCACGATCCAAAAAGCAAAACAGTGAGACCCTCGGCTCTGAAACAGTGGCAGTTGCTCCATTTATCATCAAAAGAATCCCTGGCTGGCTTGTTTGAGCTTCGTTCTCTGTCCCCGGAGCCCTGATCTGGGGCCAGTGAGGCGCGCGAGAGAAACGGCTCCGGGGCTCCCGCGTCCCCAGAAAGGAACCTCTGGAGTGAAAAATTAACGCGCAGAGGTAAAAATCCTAATAAGGTGGGAACGACTGCACGCGGTTAAAGTACGGGATGAAAGAACTGAACTTCAAGGCCGACAATCACGTCGGTTTACTGTGAATCCTTTTTCCTGTTTTCAAACAATCACCAGCAAAGGCGGTCCGGCCCCGGGATGCTGGACGGACGGCCCGGCGCCTCCTGGTGGCCGCTCCGCGCGTGGCCGTGTGGCACCTAGTGCATGTCGGAGTTCACCTTGTCCTGGAAGATGTACAGGTTGTTGGTGGCCGCGATGGCGATGATGTTCTCGGCCGGGTGCCAGGCCGTGTGCAGGATCTTTTTGGTGAAGTCCAAGCTGTCCACGCTGATGTCGTCCCGCCTCCGCTTGCCACCCACGCACACGCGCCGCGGCTTGAGCACTGCCCGGGGCTTGCTGCTCTCCCGCGACGCCTCCAGGGTCACATCCCGCTTGGTGTTCCGGTCAAACATGCGGAAGAAGTTGTTGTAGGCCCCGGTCATGATGACGCTGGTGGGAGACGGAGCGGCGTCAGGCGGGGCAACAGAAGAGAGAAGCCCGCCCCTCCTCCCGGGGCTGCAGGACCATCGCCCGGGAAGCAGACGGGGGACACGCCTGCCTCTTCCCACCTTCTCTTAGGGTCTCTTGTCCTCCGGCACATCTTGGCTGCCTCAGCACACAGACTTAGGGCCAGGAACTGAGACCGTTTAATGCTCTGCCCCAAACATTATAAAAACATTCCCTTGTATTTTGTTTGCCCTTTAGTCCAAAAGAGAGAGACCTAGGCTTTCAGTAAGACCAACAACAGCAGAAGACGAGCAAAGTGGAATAAACACAGGAGACACTGGGCTACAAACTCTGCGCTGACAAAAGGCAGGCCCCTGAATCAGCCAGATGTGGCCTCCTGGCGGGGACCCAGGACCCTCCTGTTGGCTGAATAGTTGAGTGACTAAATGATCACTGTCTGCACACCATCAATGTGCAGGTGTTCACAGACCTCCCCCGTTCTCCTAAAGAGCATTCTATATTTGTCTATCCACTCCCCACCTCTTCTCCCTACCTCTCCTAAGGAGAAGGGATTCCTGTTGGACCAGAGGAAGGATGTTAATCTACACAGTAAGAGATGGGAGAGAAAAGAATACCACCTACATGGGCCTGGGCCTGGAGAAAGGGGTTGGGTTTTGGAGCAGCTGGGGGCAGGGCATACAAAGTAACTGGGGAGGTGGGAGTGAATTCCAGAAAACAATACTGAGGGTAAGGAAGTGGTCCCCTTCAATGTTCTTCAGGAGAGATGCGGACAGATTGGAATCCCTCCTCCCGTTAGGAGATGAACTGTGCTTCCTGACGGTGTCATTGCTCCAGGATGAGCCACGAGGACCCCTCTGTTTACAAGGGTTATGCACATGAGCCATGTCTTCAGTATCACCCAAGTCACAGGAGTAATCCCGTGCACTGGGCTGTGCAGGGTCAGATGCTCAGGCTCCCCAAATGATGCTGAGTCCCAGGCTGAAAGTGACGTATATCCTTGTAACATATTTCCTTCTTGTGGGAGAACCTGGGCTGACACCAGGAGAGTGTGGTACCTGAGGCCCCAGCCTGTAGCATCTTCATGGGAGACCCAGGGAAGCCCACCTCCCCGGGGCCCACATGAGAATGGACAAGTTGTCATTACAAGTCACCTGTCACCTCGCCTGTGGACCATGTCTTAATGTCGGTCCTTTCTAGATGCTGATGGCCTGGGTGTGGGTTGGGGAGGCCCCTCTGCTGCCTGGTTCCTGAAACTGCTCAAGGAGAGGGGTCTCCCCAGCAGAGGGAAGAGGGTAGAGTGGCATCCGTCTCCTAATGTGATTGATACAGCACTTTGTTTCCTTTCTCACTGATAAGTCTGCCCCTCCGACCTCTGATCCTTCACAGAAAGGACTTTTCACTTGGCTTGGGGCCTGGCAAGTCTGGGCCAGGAACCCCGTTTAGGTTCCGGCCCACAAGCAGCTGCCTGCCCAGGCTGTGCGGTTCCTGGAGATGGCCGTGTGCCCGTGAGGCCAGCCTCCCACCAGAGCCACAATCTGCACGTTAGTGCTTGGTGCCACCCCCCAGACACCCAAACTGCTCTCCCTGACCTTGTGTTCAGAGATGGATGGGTAGGTATTTGGGGGCAATGAGGATGGAAAGCCCCTTCTATAAAGTGGCTCTTCTGCAGATGTTCTAGGGGCGGCCAGGTGGAAGGGGGTGAGGCCCACCCGGGCCCCAGCAGGGGGCAGAGGGCACGTGCCAACTGGGTGGTAGGAGAGGCGCTCCACAGAAAGACTGTTCCCAAATGTTCTGGAAGGTTCTAAGGGAACACAGGGAAAGTGCTGTGCCCCGGGACTGGTACATTTGGAGATTTTGAAACTACCCCGAGGCCTGAGAGGGAAGGGGAGGGAGGAGTCACAGGAAAGAGAGAGAGAGAAAGAGACAGAGCCAGAGAGGTCTGTGTGAAGGGGGCTGTCCTCTGAAGGGAGCTGTGCCCAAAGGGACACAGTCAGCCAAGACGACAGGAAACAAGGGGGAATAAACGCTCCGGCCTCTCTCTCCACCCTCAGTCTCCTTCTAGGGTCCTCAGTGGTTAAACCCGGCCAGAAGCCAGCGGGCACGGAGGCCTGTGGATGCAGCCCATGGGGTCGGCCTCCAGGTATAGTCTCTGTGGAGGAGGGTGGAGATGGGAGCTGGAGGGGCAAGTGGGGACCCCTCCGGGCTCACCGCGTAGCGCTAATCGCCCGTGGGCCAGCAGCGCCTGCCTGTGCCTCTACCTCTCCGGCAGAGGCGGGGCGGTGGGGGTGGGGGTGGGGCTCCCGGCGCAGGTGTGTCTTGTCTGAGTCCCCAGGGCCTGGCTTGGCCACCTATGTGGGAAGTGGTCCTTGAAAGAAAGACAACCCCTGGCAGCAGCAGACAGGAACAGACCAAGCAGAGCCGCCCAGCCCCCATGCCCCGGGGACGACGAAAACTCAGTAAATGCTTCGTAAACCAAATGCACCGAAGGGCCAGAAGCTTCTCTCATTCACTGCCAGACCTGCAGGTTCAGAAGGTACCTGCCCCCAGTAGGGGCTCACTAAGTATCTGACGAACGAATGAATGAATGAATGAACGAGGGAATGGATCACTGATTGCCGGGGCAGGGTCACACACAGTCACAGCCACCCTCGGAAGACTTAGGAAGGCACGAAACAAGCTGCGCAGGGACAGGGGACAGGCCAGGGGTGAGTGGAGGGGGCTTCTCGGATGCTGTCTGGGGAGGGGTGGCACGTGGCAGTCAAAGGGTTCTGCCTTTTAAGAGGTTTGTGTAATCCCCGGAGGTGAAGGGCGGGTGGTGGAGAACTCTAAGGCGCTTTCTGGCTCTAGTCTCTTCTGTTCTGAAACCTTAACTGCTGTGAACAGACCCGAGTGCTGCAGATGAAATGACATGCTGCGGAGGTGCTGGGTGGGCGTGAGGCGTCCCCCAGCGCTGCTGGCGGGGGGTAGGGGGGTGGGGGACAGTGCCCTCTTCTCCCTCCTTCCCAAAGAAGCCCCCTTCTCTCCTCAGAGGTCAGCTCACGCCAGGGAAGGCTGGGTTGGCTCTGATGTCGCCTAAGTTATGGCCCGTGAGACTTCACGACAGTGCCACCGCCCATGCGTCACTGGAGCCCAAGCCCAGGTCTCTCGGGGCTGCCCTGGGGCTGCCCTTGCCCGGGTCATCACCGGAGTGCAGCGGCTCAGCCAGCCAAGGGTCGCCCTTGTTTGGGCCAGAAGACAGGGAGGAGGGCGGGGTGAGGTTGGGCCTCCGAGAGGCTGGGGGTGGGGTCAGAGGGGCCATCCTGCCAGCCAGCGCCCAAGTGTCCCAAGGCCAGGGGATGGGCGGGGGGGAGCAGGGGGTGCTGCAGGGACAGGGTTCGTTACATTGACCTTGGCCTTCCCACACAGCCCAGGAGGTGACACCGGGGAACCACTCCCCGGGTCTGCACTCTCCGCTGCCCTTCTTCCTGCCTCTCAGACACAGCAGGGCTGGAGGGGCGAGAGGAGGGCAGGTGAGCAGGTGGCAGCGACCAAGGGCCACTGTGGGTGCGGGGAAGCCGCGCCCGAGTCTTCGTGTTCAGGAGAGGCAGTGGGGCTGCGAGCACGGGCATGCAGGGCCGGACAGAGGCCTGGAGCCCCTTCTGCAAGGTGAGCGAGAAGGACCCCGAGGCAGGGAGCGCGAGGGTGCACTGGGCTAGCTGCCAGCGTGCGTGTGCGTGCGTGCGTGTGTCTGTGTGTGTGTCTGCGTGTGCACGCCCTGCCGAGGGACTCCTCAGGCCTCGGGGGTCGGGGGTGACCAGTGGGGATGAACTCTGACCTCCCGACTCGGGGCAGCAAGCCCACCAGGCCTGTCTGGTTCAGCAGACAAGAGGGGGGCCTGCCTGGGACCCCGCCAGACGCCCCCTGTCCCTCCCACAGCTGGCGTGCACTGGTGTCAGGCTCTGCATCAGGGCGGGTCACGGGGTGGGCCCCCGGCACTGGGGCCCAGGCACAGGAGGTCAGTGCCGATGGAGGCAGGGGGGCCGAGCTTCATGATGAGGGGACTCCTGCTTTTGGTCCTTCCTGATCGCCCGCTCTGCCTGGCCCTGGGACACTGGGTGACACTGGGATGACACTGCTAAGCCAGCAGCAAGAGAAGGTGGATTCTCTCCTTCTTCCACCCCTCCCTCATCTCCCCTCTCCTTGCGATGTCCCTCACCCCCACCCTATGAGGTGGTCCTCCCAGAGCCTGCAAAGGAGGAGGGTGGCCTGCAGGGGCACAGACCCACCTAGAAGCTCTTAAAACCCATACCAGCCCCGCCCGGGGTGGGCTCAGCAGCCTGGGGGTAGGTGCAGCACGTTGGATGGGGGAATCAGAGAGTCCCAAGGGCCAAGGCCTCCCTTCCCTGGGCCCAGAGCAGCTGCTGTGGAGCAGAAAGGGTGGAGCTCACCAGCTCAGACTGGGGTCAGGAGCCGGGCAGGAGGCCCTGATGCTGGGTGACCTGGGGAAGACAGGGAAGGAAGCCTTTCTCTCTCCACCAGCTTTACTCGGGCCTAAAAGGCAAAGGCAAAGGCACACTCCACAAGCACATGCAGTGCGGACAGTGCTTGGGTCGGGTCAGCCACCTGGGTCCAGATCCCAGCTCTGCCCCTGACATGCTTCCTAGCTCCCCGTGCAGTTTTCCCATCTATAAAATGGGGCGAGGGACCCCAGCCCCTGGTGAGAATGGACTAGATAACAAGGTAAAACACTTAGAACAGTGCTGAGCTCAGTAAATCCCACCTCCTGTTATGTATTAAATGCCAACAGGTATTTCTGAATTCTAACCATCCGTGTGGCCTGAAGCCCCACCCACCTGTCTGACTGGGAGCCCAAGACTAGGGAAGCAGAAGGAGAGGGTAGGTGACGGATTCCCAGAGAAGGAATCTGCGTGCCAAGGGGCCCGACCAGGGGGGCCTCGCCCCCTCCCTCCCTGCTGGCAGGGGCGAGAGAAGAGAGAAGGCAGCCCTCCCGCCACCCATTTCTCTAGGGAACAGTTCACAGAACCCAGTGGGTGCTTTCACACAACACCCATCCTTCTCCTGAGCCATCAGGGGAAGGGAGAGTGAGATCATTAAAGTTACTTGTAACCCACACAGCTGCTAATCCTCCTTCCATTTGGCTGCGGGATCCAGCTGACACCTCTGGGGGAGGGGAGGGAGCCCCACCACACCTGCAGGGAGGGGTCTCTCTCACCTTGGAACACCAGGTCCCAGCACCCTGCAAACCACACTGGGACAGAATGGCCCATTGCTCCCATTCTTAGGTGTTCTCTAACATTCTAGAAGGTTCTTTTAACAGGTCCTGGCTGCCCTTGTCCCCAGGCTCTCTTCTTTCCACTGGGGAAAGGCTCCTGCCCCATCTCTGTGGTTCTGGAGAGTGTGACAATCATGGTGCTCTACTGCCCCCTGCTGGCCAACTGTGGCATGCACTAAATCATGTCCATGCTGATTGGCTCAAAAGTGAGCATGTGACCCAAACAAAGCCAATCAGATCCTTCCACGAGAATTTTCCATATACCTAGAAGGGTGATTGTGGGCTGGGAGGACAATGGAAGGGGAACTATTTGGGGTCACCATCCCGAATAGCAAGGGGGAGCCATCTGTAGTAGGAGAGGATGAGGCTAGTGTTTAGGAAGAAGCAGGGAGGCTCAGAGATGGGAGTGGACAGAGAGGAGATGGCCCCAAAGGTACAGCATAAGCCCTGGGGTAGCCTTGCTGGAACTTCTCAGAACAAGCTTAGGCTTATCTGATTCCTGCAACTGGAAGATACTTGGTTGACACAAATACCTTCTTCCCAGGCAGAACAGATCAAGGGGAGCTTCCTAGAAGAGGTGGCATTTGAGGTGGGTCTCGGTGGCTCTGCAGGGTTCTTTCAGACAAGACAAACAACAGACCGGTGTGTGCAAATCATCGGACCATCCGCTGCCAATATGGAGCCATGGCCTTGCCAGGAGTTTCACATACAGTGTCTTATCCTCAAAGCAGCCCTTGAAAGTCCTGATTTCTTAGAACTACTTTCCAGGTGAGCAGACTCAGAGAAGTCAGGTGGCTTATTGAAGCATGCAGTTGGGGAGTGGTGGAGCACGGTCTGGAAATCGAGGGTGTCTGACCCTAAAACCGCTGCCCTTTCCTCGCCCCCAGGCTGCCCATCTAAGTCTTGCTAGAGTTGGGTAAGGGGCGCTGTGAGGGTTATCAGATGTCCACCCGCTCTGTCCTGCTACCTATACGACTGGCATGCTGGAAGCTTCCCATTAACATGAGAAGGACAGAAAACGCTGAGCTGAGGGATTCAGAAGGTTTGTTTTGGTTTTCAAGGGTGGGGACCCTGGAGGGCAGCACTTGATTCTCCCCTTTGCCTCTGAGCTCCTGGAAGGCTGGGACCAAGCTTTATTTACCTTGGGATCCTCCTCTATGGGGCTTGCTGGGCTCACGGGATGCTTGTGTTGAAGTGGAAGGAGGTGGCATACCCCTATGCCTTCCAGAAGGTCAACAACCACTGACTGGACACACCTGAGGCCCCAAGTGAGGGGCTCAGGATGGGCTGAGCTACAGTCCCACTCCCAAGGACACCTCAACCAGTGGGGAAGGCAAACAGAGGCAAGATGAAAACATGTAATAAATGCAAAGACACAGAAGGAAAACCCAGGAGGCTGGGGGTGTCAAGATGCAGAGGACCCTGAGGGCTTCCTGGAGGAGGTGGCCTTGAGTTGAGTCAGTAAAGTGAGGTGACAGCAGGAGTGAGCCAGGTGCAGTGTGGTCAGGGTTCCAGGGGGTGGGAGTAGAGCGGGTTGTGAAGGAAGGTGCAGGGACTACCAGGGCTGGGGTGGCTGGCATGTAAAGTGCATGGCAGTGAGAGACAGGACAGCAGCTCCAGGCTGGGCACCCGAAAGCCAGGAAGAGAAGGCGGCTCCAGTCTCTGGAAGCCCAGCATGCCCGTTCATGGACGCCCCCTGGTGGTAATGTGAAGGAAAGGCGGGCAGTGGTCACAACCACTGGGAGCCCAACACATAAAGACAGAAAGACAGGCAGACAGACAGACAGACACACACGCGGTAGTACTGGAATCCCCTTTTTGCTGTCTTCTCAGATTCTAATAGACTCCCCAGCCCCAGACCTACTGCCGGTAATCCCTGGGGAACCCCCAGTGTGTCAGCCTGGGGGCAGGCCCCTGGAGGGAGTGCCGTGGGTCCCCTCTGACGCCGCTGCATCAGCCCAGTCTCAGGCCAGGGCCTCCACCTGGCTTTCTAAGTGTCCTTCAGCGGACCCCCTGTGCCCACCATACTGGTCCCTCTGAGAGCACTGTCCACTTGGAGACTCCTGAGCCCCAGGATGCTGGCAGAAGCTCTAGGGGATCCTCCACTCCTGGACACAGCAGCTCGACCCCCCTTGGGTCCCCACCCATCTTCCCTGGTGGTCCCGGTGGGTCTGTGCTCACAGCCACACAGGGTGGTAGCACAGAAGCTCTCACACGACCATGGCAGTGCCAGCCACACTCAGAACTCGGGGACAGCCCAGCCTGCTCCTGGCCGGACACGCAGGACTGACGGGGTCCACGTGGACGGACGCGCCCCGGGATGGCACCTGAGTCGAAGGCTGCCGGCTCTCACTCCGCGCCTTCTCCCTCACCAAACCCGCTCCGCTTGTGAAGTGTGACGGGCGACAGGCCGATATCCTGGCCAGAGTGCTTTTCAGCCCTGCAAGGTCTGGTCACCTGGGTCCCTGCCCTGGGCCTTCCCTGTCCACACTCGCCCTGGGCTGAGCCAGGTGATGGGGAAGCAGGAACTCAGGTCAGGCTCAGAGCCATTTCCCAGATGGGTGGGGCTGTGAGAGGCGGCTGCACCTGTGGAAGCCCCCAGCCGCAAAAGGTGCAGCACCTCTGCCATGCTCCCCGGAGCCCAATGGGCCTGAAGCTACAACCACGATGGCCGGAGGAGGGTGGAGGCAGGGGTAGACCGCTGGCTAAAGCCCTCCCCGCCTCGGGGCTCTAGCACCTGAACAGCCCTCAGTCCTGACAACCTGGGGAAGGGGCTGCACGGTGAGGGACCCGGAGTTGACTAAAGATGTTTCCACTACCACTCAGGAGAACAGGGCTCCACATGGAGGTTAGGTATAGTTTCAGAACACGAAGTTTCCTTTCTGCCCTTGAATCTGAGAGCTGAGAGCTCGAACCTGCTACAAGAAAGACTGGGCCTCCTTGGAACACCTTGATTCCTCAGGCTTGATAACAGTTAGTCCCCCTGACACATCCCGCCCAGGTCACCAGCCGGCCCTGCAGAGTGGAAGGTCCCTAGTTAGGTGGGTGGGGTCCAAGGTCTGAGGTTACCTGTCGCTCCCATTCCAGGCGCATTCGAACTTGTCAAAAATGCAGTCGTTCTCATACAGGGAACAGAGCTTGCTCCGAAGGTAGTCGTGGACCTGGTGAGAGAAGGGGACGGGGTGAGCCGAGGGGGGCACCCCGACAGTCCTGGCCCCCTTCCACGAGGAGGGTCTCACTGAGCAGGCCTGTGCCCTCTGGGGTCTGGACGGCATTCCCAGCTCAGCCCTGCTCATCGGGAAGGGTCCATAGCCTGGCACACAGCCGACCCCTGAGCTGTGGCCAGAGAGGGGACCAAATCCTGGCTTTGCTCCTCCCTGGCTGTGTGACCCTGGACAGTGACCTCACCTTCTCTGAGCCTTGGTTTATTCATCCTTAAAGTGATAAGAGCACTCACCTCATGGGCTATTCCAGGATCAAATGTAAGTGACTATTTGGTATAGGGTCATGTCCTCTGAGGACAAGTGGTCACCGTGAGCACATTGGCGACCATCATGGAGAAAAGGGGAAGGAGAATTCACATAGGCCTCTCAAGCATGATCTCGGCAGATGCCACCTGTCCTGTTTTATAGATGAGGCACTGAAGCTCAGAGGTTAAGTAACTGGCCCAAAGTCACACAGCGTACAAGTGGAAGGCCAGGATCCTCTCCCAGGGTTACCAGACACCACAGGAGAGAGGCTGATGCCCCATGACCTGCGTCCATCTGACTGTAGCCCCATCCCACAAGCTCTATAACCACAGGGCCTCCTGGGTGCCAGCTCTCTTCGGGGACAGGGCCCTGCCCTCTGGGTGGCAGAAGGGGCAGGTAAATGGGTAACATGAAGCCTGAACTCCCGGCTCTGCCCCTTTGTGACCCAGGGGAGTCACTTAGCTGCTATGAGCCTCAGGTTTCCCGTCTGAAAAGCAGGTCATGGGATTCCCCCTGCTGGAGAAGCGCATGAGGGTTCAGGGCAACGACCATGGGGGCAAAGCACCAGGGAGGTGTTTGCGACCCCGATTAACTATGGAGGGATGGAGAGAAAGAAGTGTCCAACTCCTGCTGGGCAGTGACATTGGCCACAAACCAAGGGTCAAGTGCAGGGAGGGGTGTGGAAGAAAAAGGGGTTTTTTATCCTTTTCCGTCGGGGAACCTCTTATTCATCTTTAAAAAGCCATCTTTAGAGGAGGTCTCCTCCTCTGGCAGCCTCCCTGGATTCCCCCAGGCTGAACTTCTCTCTCTGAGTCCTCAGAGCATCAAGTACACCTGAGGCTCCTGCCCTGACTTAGCGTGTGTTTATATTGACCCCGCAGCCTGGAAGGTTCTTAACACAGGACTTCCTCAGGCCTCGGATGGCATGCCCCTCCCCAGAGAGGGCTCCCTGCCCGCCCTGCCCGCGAAGCTTGCTCCACTGCCCTTCTCTTCCCACTCAACCTGCACTCCTGCTTTATTTTTATTTTTGGGCCCTGCCTCACAGCTTATGGGATCTTAGTTCCCCAGTGAGGGACTGAACTCGGGCCCTCGGCAGTGAAAGTGCTGAGTCCTAACCACTGGACTACCAGGGAACTCCCCGCACTACTGTTTTAAATTCTGTCCATATGCTGACATCACCCAGATGTTTCTCTCCAGCCAGGACCTCTCTCCCCAAAGCCCACACTGGACCGTCCAGACCCCTCGAGGCTGGTGAACCCTGGTCCCTCTACCGTCCCCCATCCTTTCTGGACAAAGGTACAAAGGCCACAGGTGACAGCATGCTTCCACACACGTCTTGTCTCTCATACCCACACTCAGCCTGTCCAGGATCCAAAGCAATCCGGAGCCCAGTCCCTTCTCACCACATCTGTCCTACGTTGCCACCCTGCTCCAAGCACCACCACCCAGCTTATTGCAAACGACTTCTGGCTACTCTCCCTGTGTCTGCCTACACCCCAATCCCCAGCCCTGGTTTATCTTACAGGCAGCAGAGGGATCCCTTTGAAACCAAGCTGAATCACGTCATGCCTCTGCTCAAAACCCTCCGGTGCACACAAGTCCCCCCGGTCACCTCTCTGACCTCAGGCTCCTCTTCTCTCCCATATGTTCACTCTGCTCCAGCTGGCTCCTCACCATTTCTTTTTTTTGGCCATGCCGTGCGGCATGTGGGATCTTAGTTCCCTGACCAGGGATTGAACCAGTGCCCCCTGCATTGGAAGCGCAGTCTTAACCACTGGACCTCCAGGGAAGTCTCTCCTCACCATTTCTTGAGCGCACTAACCATGTTCCTGCCTCAGGACCTTTGCACTTGCTCTTCCCTCCTCTGGGAACACCCTCCCTGTAGAGGGCTCCTGCCCTTATTTCCCCTAGGCTTCAGCATCCCTATTTTCTCTGCCTCAGCCCCTGGTTTGTCACTCTTTTGGAAGCTTGTGATTATTTCACCTATTTGCTAGGTTTCTGGTCATCTTCCCTGCTGAAACGGATGCCCCTCTAGGCAGGACTTACTTGTCTTGTTCCCTAACAATTTCCCAGTGGGGTGCACAGGGCCTGGCACATCACAGGACCTCAATACATTTTTTAAAAATAAATGAGTGGGGTTAGAGGCAACTGGAGATGGTGGGGCTGGGCTCCCCAGGTGGGCCACCTGTCTGAAGAAATAGCAGGGCCCTCCCCCAGCTGTTTCCCTTTCTCCAATCTGCTTCCTCAAAAGCCCTCAGCGGCTCTCACGTGGTGTGTGTCTGTGGCTAGAGGTCTCCTAGCCCATGGCCACAGCAGGTTCAGGTTCACTGTGTTCCTGTCATCTGGGACCCTTGAGGGTGAGGTCGCGGCTCCTCCCTTCTTCTGAGCCCAGGGTCTAGTGGGGCACAAAGCACCAGCCCAGTATGTGTACGACTAAGATGAATAGGGATAAACGGTGCCTGAGGTCATTTCTGGACACAGATTGTTAAGATGCTCGTGTTCACCCCTCCAGGTTGGCACGTTTGTGTGTGCTCGTTGCACTCAACGCAGCCTCACTGATGCACTCGTCCAAACACACGTGCTGTTCTCTCCTGCATACTGAGTGCCTCCTGCCCTCTGGTGGCAGGGTGAGGAAGGGTGTTGACTATGGAGTAAGAAAGACCAATCTAAGGTCGGCTGCTTGCTACTCTACCACCACAGATATGCCATTTAACTCAATTTTCTCCAAATAAAATGGGATAGAGAGAACACTGTCCCCACCGTCCAGGACAGCTGGGAGGCTTAGAAGAGGAAAAGCGTGCCAAGGTCTTATGTCAATGAAGCACATGCTAAGGCTCACTTAACACCCATCCCTACCCTTTTCTCCCTGTCTTCTTCAACCACAGAGGCTGTAAACCTACTAATTTTTCCAGCCTGGTCATGGGCCTGTTCTAGCCAATGAGTTGTAAGAGGTCTTCTCAGGAGTGTTCTGGGAAAATTTTTGTGTTCACAATAAAACATACCACAGATCCAAACAGCACAGCCTTTCACACTTCCTCCTTTCCTGAATGGATGGTCAACATAGTTCCTGGAGTTGTGGCAGCCATTTTGCCACCATGATGTATCAAACATGAAGGTAGAAAACCAACACTCAAACAATAGTGAACTAAATCACAGAAGTGGCTACTGGGACACTGGGCAGGTCACAAAGCCACAAAGTATTCTAGGATACTCCAGGCTTCCTGTGAAGGGAGAAAAGCCCCTATCTATTCAGTACTGCAAGTCAGCCAAACACAATTCCGTTTTACACAATTTCTAGCATCTAATAGCTAAAAAATGTTAGTTATGTTGGTTTTACGTAAAGATTACTATTTTAGAATCAATAGGTCAGCTGGGCCAGAAGCCAAGCACCCAGCTTTGGACCTGGTCCTCCAGAGCAGTGATTCTCCCACTTTATTGGCTCCTCACGTGCTTTGGGAATCTGAAGGCTCTGGACCCTCTCCCCACAAAATGCTCACATTGAACACTGCACCTAGCTTCAGGGTCTGGGGGCTTTTGCTGACACCAGGGACACGAAAGGCTGAGGGGCCTCAGAGGGCTGGACAGAGTCATGTCCCTGGGCAGGCTCTGGGAAGGGCATGCTCTGGGAAGGTGCCGGAACAGTCAGTCCCACAGGCCTGAGCAGGGGTTAAGTCATTCCCGCCCCAGTCTCTGACCCCTCCCATTCCCAAGGGTAGAGGAGGGGCTGACCCCTTCCTGGGAAGTGCAGTGGGAGCTGGAGGCCTGCAGTGAACACAAGTGGCTAACAAAGGGGCCCTTTCACGAATCCGTCATCCCGAGGAAGCTGAGGGACGGGGCAAGGGCACCGGAGCCGCCCCAGACGTCCCTGTGGGTGTGGAGATGCCAGAAGCACACGTGTCCCAGGTCAGGCTCTGAGTACCCCGTCTTCCCCTCTGAGCTCTGTGCCCCTTCCCCGTGGGGGCCCTCCGCCTCCCAGGACACAGCCCTCCCCCAGTCCTTGGCAGGAAAGGAAGACAGGGAAGGGCGCTGTGCAGCTCCCGTTTGGGCCCTGAAGCTGTCACTGCCCAACTGTAAGGCAGCTCCCCATATCCTAAGCTCTCAGTATCCCAGGTTCCCTTCCTGTCAAGTGGGGCTGATATCACCCCATTCACAGGGCCAGTAAGGAATAGAGGAGAAAAATATATGTGGCACTCTGTGTGCACCCAATACTTGGTGACACTATGAGGGTTTGGCTGGGTTTTCTGCGGGGGGGGGGGGTGTACTGTTTTCCCACTCACATCTGTACAACCAAATCCTACTCATCCTACAAGGTCCAGCACAAATGTCACCTCCTTCAAGAAGCCTCCCAGACTGCCCCAGCTAAAGACATAACTGGCGCAGCCTTAAAACAGTCCCATATTTCCGCCAAATTTTAACATCACATGAATTTTGTTTTCTATTCCCTAATATATATGGATGAATCATAACAGAAAAATAATAAACGACTTTCCAGGAAGGTGTCCCATGCTTCATCCTGTATGCCTGGCTGAAAAAGCCTGCACTGAGGATTTAGAAATGTACCACGCTCCCAATTCACCACTGTATCACTAGCTAAGGATGCTCCCTGGGAGAGGGCAATGCTTAGCCTGCGTTAATGGTAGGACTGCAGACGCCAGCTCCAGGGGAGGGAAGCCATCGTCTGCACCCTCAAACTGAGCCTGGCCTGATGCTCATCTTTGTCCCCTGGACCTTGGACTGCAGACCTAGTCACAGCCCTGCCTCGGGGCAGGAGCCAGCCAGCACATGACACACAGCTTCCCGTGAGGCGGGGCTGAGCAAGTTCTCCTGTCTTGGCTGAGCTATGTGGGATGAGCTGTCTGATTTCTCAAGCCTCAGTGTCTCCACCTGCAAAATGGGCTCATGAAAGCCACCCTATAGCTGGGAAAGCCCCTCAGTGTGAATTCTCAGCACAGGGAAGGCGGCAGCGGGTCTCCCACCCGCAGAGGGGCTGCGAGGTTTTCCAGGCATCAGTGCCCACCTGGTAGGTCTCTATGGGCCGCGCCTCCATGTTCAGGTCCCAGACCTTGACTGTGAGGTAATCGCGGGTGAGCATGTACCGGCCGCTGTGGCTGAACTTCACGTCCGACACAGAGGAAATAATTTCCGAGAAGAAGGAGCGGTTACTGGGGTCCTCGGGCTCTTCAAATACTGCGGAGACAAAAACAACCACCGTCACTGGGCCGCTCCCACCCATGGGGTCCAAACAACAGACGACTCCATTTCCAATCTGGGCTCATGCGGTAGGTCATTTATTCATTCATCAAACTTATAACTAAATACAGATCAGGCCCAGGCCCAGATGGATCCTCCAAAGAGGGAAGAACCAGCTCTTGGAACAGTGTTTATTGAGCATTTACTCTAAGCCAGATTCTGTGCTGAGCCTTTCCCGTGTGTTACCTTATCTAACTCCACAATAAAAATATCATGTCGGTACCACTAATATTCCCATTTTATAGCCAAGAAAACTGAGGCATGGATGGAAAAAGTGGTGGAGGAGGGATTTGAACCCAGAGCTGAACTCAATGTGCTGCTCTCTGCTGCCTCCTGCTGGTGATGCCAAATGCCAGGACTGTGAGGTGTCCGGGCATCCTCGAAGGTGCTGGACCACGTCCTGGACTAGGCTGGGCACCGCCTGTGGTTCTAACTGGCTCTGGGGCCTCTGTTCATGGTGCACTGGGCACACATGGCCAAGCCCCACTCATAGGTATGTTGTGTTTGTCTGCCGTGCGGGTTGTAGCAAAATCAAACCTCGCCACCACGGATGCAGCCTGAGTCCCGTTTGCTGCCTGCCACCCACCTCCTATTATTTTAGACCAGCTGCTCCACACAGGAAGTTGATTACCTGACCCCTGAAGGCAACAGCCTGCTGCCTTTACCAGAGATCCCAGAGTGGGCAGTGAGCGGCTCCCCCAGCAGCATCCCTTCCCTGCTGTCCCCCATAGCCAGGGCTTCCTGACACAAGGAGGTCCCCATGCAGCAGGACAAGCTCTTCCAAGTTCCATGTCTGTTGCTGGCTGTCCCAGTAGTTTGCCCACCTCACTGGACAATCAGATCCTACAGTGTCCCTGGTGCTGCAGCAGGATGGAAATTAGGGTCCCTGCTGACCATTTAGGACCTGGGCCATGGATGGGCCTGGGGGTCAGGGAAGAGGATGGGGTGGTGGGCTGGCAGCCATCTACAGCCAGTCTGGAAGGACTTTTAAACATCTGACAACCTGTCCAGCTGTCCCCATGGGCACCGGCTGAGTGGCTGCCCTGCCTGCTTGTCTCGAGGCTCCAGGCTTAAAACAGGGAAGCAGAGAGCTGATCACATGTCCCCAGAGGCTCACAGGAGTGCCCTTCCTGCTGGCCCCTCTTATGTGGGTAAGTCCCATATCCCACTTCCCAGGTCTGTCCCAGCCCCTCACCCCCAATCTGGGAACCCGTTCTTCTTCTTGTCCAAGGTAGACACTGCTCCTGCCTTTCCCAGAGATACAACTCCTGCCCAGCTCCCCTCTGCAGGGTGGCTGGAAACATTTCATGCCGATCGGATGCTCTCATGTGGTCATGCCTACATGCATTCACTCATCCTCTCAGTTAACCAGTCCATACTGAGCGCCCACCATAGCCAGGCACTGTTTGAGGCCCTGGAATGCTTCAGTGAGCAACACCCCCATTCTCCTGGAGCCCACAATCTCCTCCCAGAGTCAGACAGTAAAACTCAGTGACATGCAATACCGTTGGGCCATGGTGGAAGAAAGATAAAGTAAGTGAGGAGACAGAGAGACATGGGGGCTGGTGATTTGGATAGACAGGGCCTCTATGGGAGAGCACATCTGAGCAGAGACGTGAATGAAGTGAGATACCAGGGAGTAGAACTCCAGGCAGAAGTCATAGCATATGCAAAGGCCCTGAGACAGGGATGAGCTGAAGGCCACGTAGGCTAAGAAAGGCGAGAGCGAGGGGCTGTAAGCCATGGGAAGGGCGTCATCCTGTAGGCACTAGGGAGACACAGAAGGGCTCGGAGAACGGAAGGGCATGGCAAGATTTGGTTTTCTCCAGGATTCCCCTCCCTGCAGTGGGGAGGAGACCTCCTTGTGGGTCACCGTTAGCCTCTAAAACCTCTGCATTCTGATTGGTCATCTCACATAATCGTGTTTTGTGCCCTGGTACACTGACACCTTTATTTTTGCAGGAATAAACATTCGTAAGTTTTCTTTGTTAAGCCAAAAAGTTTAAATCTATGCCATTTCCCTCTTCTCTCAGACGCCCGGAATAAAGACAAATGCAATCCTTGATTTCTTACTTAAACTAAAGCACTGAGATTCTGCATTGTCTTTAAATGAACAGGGGTAGAGACCTAATACTTGGGAGAAATGGGGCAGAAGGTTTGAAAGAAGATGCACCTCAAACTCTCTTCAGGGATCTGGGTAGCCCCCAGCACTTCCCCTGGTACATGGCAGGAACTCTCTCTTGACTGGATTAGCATCTCTGCTGCTAGGCGTCAGACAGAAGGTAAGATATAAAAGCATAAAGCGGGGTCTGTCTCTTGCACCCCGACTTTGTACCCCTCGCCTGCCTCAGTGGATTCCTCCAGCCTCCACCCAAACCACTAGGGCTGGTCCAGCTCCCTCCGCCCTGCACCCTGCAGGGCTCCTGGCACGCTTTGTGGGGTTTCGGTAGGCAGATGGGGACCAAAATCACAGAGGAGCATCTGCACCGCATGTCACAGAGCCAGGGGCTGCGTCTTCTGCTAGCTTTAAGGAGCAGGAAACCACAAAGGTCAAGGGCTGAGAGGATGACCTAATCCATAGTTGAAAACAGAAGCACCAAACGGCTCACTGCAGTCTCAGTTCTGGCTGCACTTGGGCACTTCTGATGGTTTCTTTAAGCACAAAAGCACCAGAACTGAAAAAGATTCGCGGGAAGGATATTGACAAGCCTGAAAAAAGTTACACCTAGAAGTTCTTCGTTTTCTTGTCAAATATTTCTATGAAATTTTCGATACAAGTATTTTTTGTCAAAAGACTGCAGAATCTTCCGTATCAATCCCTCCTCCTCCCCCCAGACACAACCTGCACGTCCCCAGGCCATTAATAAGAGATAAGAGGGTCTCCCTTCTAATTGACGGAATCACTAAGGACATCTCACAGTAATTATTGCTGCCAAGAGTTCAAAGAATTGCATCCCAGAGCCCCTGTCACTCGTGGTGGGCTCTATACCACCTCTCTCGCCTGCCCTAATTATTTTGTAGTTGGAGGGCTCCGAAACAGCAGAAATCTCTGTCCGATCTTTTTTTTAAAAAAATAACTTTGCGTAATTAAGGCTCTCGTGGCCCTAGCTGGTTCCCTGACAATGGCATCCTCCTCTCTGGGTGTCTCCGCTGTCACACACGGGGGAAGGGTGAGGAGCCCCCTTCCCGCCACCCTCTCCTAAGTGAAGTGAAGGGACCCTGGGGAGGTTCTGAATCACCCGTGATCCAAGGAAACAGAAGTGAAGCCTGAGGTGCGGGCCAGCCTTCCTCTCCAGCCTTGCACACAACTCTGATGTGTCCCTCTTCTGCTTAAAGCCCTCCATGGTTCCCAGTGCCTGCAGGATCAAGGTTCAAGATTCCACATGTAGCGGCCAAGCTCCTTCCTAACTGGGCCCCAACCGGCCCTGCTGCTCCAGCTTCACATACCCAAATTCCCAGGGCCTCGAACAGGGTGAGGCAAGCTAAGACCCCTAGGGCACCACACGGAACAAGTCACTCTGGGGTCGCCTTAAATGAACGCCTCCTTCAATGTTGTGACTTAGGCATCTCGCTCGCCTTATCCTAACCCTTGCCCGGCCATATACCAGGCAGCAGGGCAGAGCCAAGCTCTGGGTGACCTCAGGCAAACCCCTTAACCTCTCTGAGCCCAAGTTTCCTCACCTGGAGGACAAGCATGGTTAGACCTTCAGAGGTAACACCTAGAAGCACCTGGCCCAGTGACGGACTTGAGTAGCTGTTCAATAAAACTGCCTAACTGTTTTTATAGTTATTTTTCACATTGTTTTCTCTCCCTGAAATTTCCTTTCCCATTTTTAGCCTCTGTCTTTCTCACCAACTCCTGTACATCCTTCAGAGCCCCAACTCAAACATCCTGTTCTCTGTGCAGCTTGTCCAGATGTTCTCCAAAGAAATGAAATGCTCACCCTTGCTGCCCTCACAGCCCCGGGGTGCCCTCTTGTATGGCATCAGTGAGGATGCCTGGTCACCTCATGGCGCTGTGAGCTCTTGGGGCAGGGGGTTCTGCCTTTGTCATCAGTCATCTCGGCATCCCTGCCCAGCCTGGAGCCAGGCTCAGAGCCCAGCCTTGCTCACAGAGTGGACAGAACCTTCTGGTGCTGCCTGCCCATGTGGCCTCTTCTCCGTGCCTTTCCTGACATATTTCTTTCCCCACCTGGTACGATGCCACTTATATATCTAGGCACAGCAGTGAAACCTGTATCTGCTAGAAGTGGCCTCTGGGAGCCCGTGGCTTTTGCTCTGTGTCCCTCTCAGTGGCACCAGCTTTGTGCCACTCCTCATTGTCAGCATGTGGGTGGTCTTCTCTGGGCATGGGTCAGGAAGTGGGGGGTAAACTGAGCAGGCAGAATTGATCAGATGGGGCTGGGATGAAGGGAGGTTCAGGGCTGATGGAAGAACTGCCCTGGCTTGAGCCATACGCTCTGGGACAATGGCGCAGGGCAGTGAAACCCTGGAGAGAAACACGGACATACGGAAGTGGGGCTGCAGTCTGCGGAGGTGGAGAGCACAGGAGGAGACGGGCCTGAAGGAGCAGACGGGTCCTGCCCAGTCCTTGCTCCTGGCTGCCCTGGCAACGGGTCCCTCCTCGGCTCTGATGTCATACGAGAACCTCCACTTGAATGACGAGCACACGTATCCAGCCTAGTCCCACCTTCCCACCTTGGGCTCCAGGAGGAGCTGCGGTAGGGAGGTGGTCCCTGCGGCAGAGGGAGAAGCAGTGGGGCTGTGGATCACAGGGTACCTGTCGCTCCCGCACGATGCCACTGTTGGAGGAGATGCCTCCTGCGAGGCCACCTTCCTGCCCCTGCCACCCTGCCACCGGGAAGGCTGAGGCCGTGCAGCCGGGCCAGGACAGGCAGTCACTCTAAGGCGGTGGGCACAATGAACTCTGCTTATAACTGTCCCTTGCTCAGCACCGTGTGATGGACCCCGTTGGACAAGATAATGTCCACCCCAACTGTGGTCCCCCACTGTCCCTTCACCCCACTGCAGCCAAGCCCCTCTTGCGGCACGCCCCTCACCCCCTTCCCTCTGCCGCCTCTCATCCCAGGCTCACTCTCTTTCATTCTTCAAGGTGCAGAGATGCCTCCTCCGACCACCTTAATTTAAAGCTGACCACATCAGAGCAGCCACAAAGCCTTCAGAGACTTGCCCGCTGTCACGCTCCCATTTACTTACCAGTCTGCTTGCTCCAAAAAGCCAGGCGCCCTCTCTCTGCACAAAGCCTGCGGCCACCCCTCACCCTCTCTCACTCTCCATTCTCCATTCAGTCCGTGGGCAAAGCCGACCTTCCGTGCGGATACACGACCCGACCCCCTCCACTCACCGCACCCAGTCCGCTCGGGGTGTCAGCATCCTTCATCTGGGTTACTGGGCTAATCTCCCAGCTGGCCCCCACTTCCGCCCTCCTCTCAGCAGCCAGGGGGCTCCTATTAAAACACAGCCAGGCAAAGCCCCCTGTGGCTCCTGTGCTTTCAGAGTAAACCCAGAGCCCCCGCCATGGTCTGTAAAGTCCTCTGCATGTGGACCCTCTGCTCTCCACACGTGGAGCCTCCTCTCTCCGTGCGCCTCTAACCTCACCCCACCTCCCCCGACTCTGCTCCTGCCACACGGGCCTCAGGATCCAGCTACAAGGCCCTGGCTGTGCCCTCTGATGGGGGCTTTACCCAGGCTCTGCCCCCAGATATCTGGAGCCTCTCCAACAGAGGGGGGCTAGGTCTGGTCTTTCTATCCCAGATCCATTACCAGGGATGAGTCCTGGGAGTCTACCCCACCCAGACCCTTTAAATGAAACTGGTTCATCCACAGTTTCCATAAGAGTTCTTTGTTCTCAAGGCTTCTGTGAAGACTAAGTGAGAAAGAACACAGGCTGATAGGCATGAGACTACTGGAGCCTCTATCCTGGTTCCACCTAGCTGTGTGACCTTAGGGAAATGTCTTAACCTCTCTGTGCCTCTGTGATAAACGATAATGGCCCCCAAAGACGGCCGCATCCTCATCCCTAGAACCTGTACATGCTACCTCACATGATAAGACTTTGCAGATGTTAAGTTAAGGGTCTCGAGCTGCAGAGATTATCCTGGATTCTCCAGGTGGGCCCTCTGTAATCATAAGAGAGAAGGAGGAAGGTCAAAGGCAGAAGAAGAGATGGCATGATGGAAGCAGGGGTTGGAGTGATGCATTTTGAAGATGGAAAAGGATCATGGGTGACCTCTAGAAGCTGGAAAAGACAAGGAAACGGATTCTCCCCCAAAGCCTCCAGAAGGAATGCAGGCCTGGCGACACCTAAATTTTAGACCTCTGCGCTCTAGAACTGTAAAAGAATATATCTGTGTTGTTTTCAGCCACTGTTTGTTACAGCAGCTAGAAGAAACCAATACACTCGGTTTCCTCATCTATAAAATGAATAATCGAGTACCTCCATCATAGGGTAGCTCTCAGAACTTAATGAGATGTAAACTTCGAGCAGCACCTGGTGTGTAGCAAGCCCTTGACCAATGTTAACTGCGGTTCCTGCTTCAACCAGCATCGGGCTGTCATAGAATAGGGGTTCCACCAGGGGGAGCAATTGTCATTACCACCTATTCTAGGGAATTTTCGTGCTTCGGCACAGCCCTTCCTTTTGGCAGACTCTGGGCTGTGAAAAGCAGAAATAACTGTCTATTTTGAGGATTCAAGCACAGTCGTTTCCATGGTTACCCTGTCATAATGACTAGCAGACAAAAGACCCAGATTTCTACTGCTTTGGAGAAAGACAGCAAGCTGTGGGCTGGATAGCAGCAGCCCATGCTTCCTGGCTCTGCCCTTGACGGGGAGGAGCCTGGGGAAGCCACTGCATTTCTCTGACCTCGGTTTCCTCATCTGCCCAACGGCAGAAGTCAACACGTGATCCACTTGTGATCCGGGACGCCCTTCCTTCAGAGAACAGAAAATCACGGTCTTATCTGTTGAGAAAATGATGCTGTGACCATTCATCTCTGGGGGTGTCTCTATCAGCCATCCCCTGAGTTCTGAGTAGTAACTAAGTAAATATATAGAAGTGAGATGCAAAGAATGGGTCCTAACCTCCAAGTCTCCTTATAAAGAGACCTGGCTCCAATAACAACCATTTGTTCTGATTAAAAATAACTACCTAACTGGCAATCGTCTGCTTGCCAGACGAGGGCTAAGAACAAACGCGATCTGGAGAAAGCAGACAGCAGGGCAGATATCTCCTCTACTCACAACTTATGGCAAATTAAATGAAGGAAGGAAAACAGAAGCTGCAATGTATTGTACAAAGACTGATGAACAATCCTGTCACTGGCATTAATGAGAAAGTGCAAAGTATTGAGTTTGAGAATGAAAAGAAAATTCTAGAAAAATTTAAAATACATTTTTGATGCAAATTAACTCTCATAGAAAACCTATATAAACCAATAATCAAAAAAGATTTACACTTGAGTTTTACTAAGACTTCAAGGAGCTGACATATTATACTAAATATTCTAGGGAAAAAAGAGAAATCAGCCAGCTCATTTTACAAGAGAACAATCTTCTTAATAAAACTGGGCAAAGAGTGTAGGCAAAGAAAATTAAAGGCCAACTTCATCTAGGAACATTTATGCCAAAAGCATACTTTTTGCATTTATGCAAAAATTTCCTGGCCTCAGTGTCACCAGCCACTGAAAAAGCCCCTGGTAGTCAAAAGGCGCGATGTCCCTCCCTTCATACCTTGGCCGTGCCAAAGCCTTCTGGAACTTCTCGAGAGGCAGACTCCTCCGTGGCCCTATAGTTAATTAATGCTCATCACAGCCCCAGGAGAGGGGACGAGAAATTCAATGGAGTTGAGTCATCAAAATAAAGTTACAGCTCTTGCACTTGACTTTGTGGGCTGATTCACATGCAGCTCCACACCACTGGGCGTATGATAAGGACGTGCCTGGAATCTATGCTTGTGTGCCTGGGCTGGGGAAATGTATGAGTGGTGGCCGCCCTGGTGGGTGGCTGCTTGTTCAGACCCCAGGGAACCAGCTAACACAGTTACAGAAGCCAAGAGGGGCTCTGACTCTCACATCCAGCCCACGAAGAACGTCATTCAAGCAGCGTGGGCGGACACAAAACCATCTCTATTCTCCCTAAATTCCATCCTTCCTGCACACACACTCAGGGACAATTTCTGGAAGTATTTCTTCCCATGCTTTTCTGTTTCCATTCTTTCAGTGAAGTAGTCATTGCCTTGCTTTTCTCCCCCATGGAATCTTTAAACATCATTCCCTCACGTCATTAAAAACCTCCTAAGTCAGTATTTTAAATATTCCATTATACAGACATCATCATCTGGCCACACTGGTGCCTTCCCATCTTGGAGCCTTGCCCCCTGCAGTGTCCCCCTTCTAGAAGATTCTTCCCCCAGAGATCTGCATGGCGCACTTCTTCAGCACCTCAGAGAGGCTGTTCCTCTGTAACCTCCTCAGTCAGTGGCACTGACGTGACCCTCCCTATACTCTGCTTTTCTGGCGGCTGTTTACACCACTCACCACTCTGGACATCACATCACCTAGTTAGGAGTTTATTGTCTGCCCATTGGTTCCTGCTGCACCCGTGTCAAGAATAGTGCCTGGAGCATGGCAGGTACAGACAGCCTGCCTGGATGGCTGTGTGTGCCCTGCTGGCCCTCGCTCCACCCAGAGAGGGAGATCTGCCCTCGCCACCCTGAGTGCTGACACCTCAGCCCTCAGGAGAAGGCTCGGCACACAGAGAGGGGCTGTTCCCAGGGCTCCGCTGGAGGAGCCCTGGGGCTCGTGGACGGGGGACTGCAGCTCCAACAAGTGCAGACCCAGACATGCCCCGCCGGGCATGCGCACTTACGTTTGGAGTGCTTGTCGCACAGGGCGGCCGCACGCATGTCGCAGAGGCGCAGGGAGCCCTTGCTGCTGCTGTAGACGAAGAGGTTACAGTGGTGCGGGTGGAACTCGGACGCGGTGATCACCTCCGTCAGGTCCTCCATGTTGGCCGGCTTGATGTCCACGATGTCTGGGTGGCCGAGTCAAGGAAGGCGCGGTGAAGGAAGGACGCCCTCGCGGCTCTGCCTTTCCCAGCTCGGAGACCCTCGGGTTTCCCGACGCCTCTCGTCGGCACACCCACCTACCCTGCATCTGAGCTGGCTCCGTTCCTGAGACTCCTGGACAAACACCCCGCCACGCAGTCCCCAAGCTGCAGACCCGACTGTCGTCGAACAGCTGCTGGTTGTCCCTTCTGGATGCCTGCCCACTGTTCCCATAAGGCGGGACTGCCGTCTCCTCCCTGACCTGTGCCCTTTCTCCAGCCAGTGCCCATCCGCCGCCCGGCCCCACGCAGGGCAACCCTTGAGGCTTCTCCCCTCTGCCCCTCCTCTTTCAGTTGCCAAGCAGGAGGCCAGGAGCATTTGTTGAGTGCCTACTACATGCTGGGCTGTGGACACACTAGGTGAACAACTGCAGTTCTCCCCGTCACTCTGTGAATCGTGTCTGAGCTGAGTGGACAGGTATCGGTTGGCTCCCCTCCGCCCCCGCCCCGCCCTCCCCCTTCTCCCCTCCCCCTCCCCCCACCCCCCACCCGCACCCACTCCCTTCCGCCCACAGCATCAAGACTCTGCTTTGGGGAAAAGGTTCTCTGCTTTTCTGGGTTTTCAGCTCTAATCTGTGCCTTCCATTCCCACTCACAGTCACCACGAGGGATAAGCATCTGGTGTCAGATGTGCCAGGGGAGGGGCTCCAGACTTGGAATACTGGGAACGCTGGGATGCAGCTCTATCACCTCTGCAGGCTGGGTGGTGTGGAGAGGAAGGGACTGTATCTGCTGCCATGACAAGGGGAAACCCGGAGCCTGAGGCAGGGGCAGACCGCCCCAGAGACAGAGTAGATGGAGAGGAAGATCTGTCAGTACCGTTAGAATCCTGGGTGAGGATTCACCCGAAAACGGTAACCGCTGGACGGTTAAATATAGGACCCAATAAGTCCATTTTCTGTTTAGCGTCAAGAATTTTGTTGCTTGGAAAGGAAGTATCTCTGACTGAAATGCTGGAGCCCAGAGTGGGTAAACAACTTGTCCAGGGTGACTCAGCAGTAAGTGGTGAGGCTGGATTCCTGTCCATTCGCTGTTGCCTACAACAGCAAATCATAACCCCTTGCTGTAGCATCCAAGGCCTGGCATGCCCTGGCCTCTCTCTACCTTTCTGGCTTCAGATCCTACTAGTCGCTCTGCCCTAAAGGCACTTTCCTCTTGAACAGCGACACCTTCGGTCTCTGGTCTCCCCAGCCCCATGGGGGCTCTGCACAGCCTGTTCCCTCTTATGGAAATGCCCCCTCCTCCCTCTTCTTTTCACGTGAGCTCTGGATTCAGAGAATGCCAGCTCTGCCACCTCCTGGCTGTGTGATCCTGGGTGAGTCCCCCCACCATCCAACCAGCTCCCCATGCCTCAGTTTCCTCATCTGTAAAATGGGCTAACAGTTCTATCCTCATAGGTTTGCTGTGAAGATGAGAAGAGGCAAAGCCCTTGGCAACTGCCTAACACATCGCAGAGCTCAACGAATGTCAGTTGCTCTTACTATTATTATTATTTTTTGTGGTACGCGGGCCTCTCACTGTTGTGGCCTCTCCCGTTGCGGAGCACAGGCTCCAGATGCGCAGGCTCAGCGGCCATGGCTCACGGGCCCAGCCGCTCCACGGCACGTGGGATCCTCCCGGACCGGGGCACGAACCCGTGTCCCCTGCACCGGCAGGCGGACTCTCAACCACTGCGCCACCAGGGAAGCCCTATTTTTTATTATCTGGAAAATACTGATTGAAACTCTGACATTCATCTGCTGTCAGCACCCCCTCCTCCACCTGCCCCAGGCTGCTTCCTCTCTCAGTAAGAAAGAGGCATTTTCTGACTTCTATAAACAGTAAAATTTATAAAACATCAGAAAAGATGGTTGAATCTGTGCAATCAGAGGAGGCTCTCTGTGCAGATGCTCAAATCTTGCTTGCTAGAAGCACACCATTAACCAGAAACTTAGAATCACATCAAAATAGAAAGAGAGGGGAAAAAGGAGCTATGTCGTCAGTGCCTGAATTGGTTTCCCAGGAAACTGTGGTTTTCTGGTACGATAAGAAGCAGAGATTAAATCATGAAAAAGTGAGACTAAAGGTTGAGAGAGAAAAAGAGCCAAGACTTCTGGAATGTGAATTCCATCAACATCAACCTGTAGCCCCATCCTTCTCAGCCTGAGCCCCCGCTGGTGACGTCCCATGGGCTCTGCCTGCTGACAACGGCTTCAGTTTCCTACTGAACTTCAAATGGTGTCTGGAGAAAAAGTGCCGTCGTTTAAGAAATGCGCACGACTACAGCACCTGTCAGATGTTCTGCAAACGGGGACTGAGGTTCTCCCACAGGACTTGGGACACAAAAGCCAAAGAGGGCCTGGGAGAAACAGAAGTGCCGGGCCTTAGGGCACGCAGGTCAGGTTTGAGTCCCGGTTGTGTCGCTTGTCAGGGGACGTGGGTTTTTACCGTGTTTCCCAGGGTTATACCCTCCGCAGGGAGTGAAGATGCCTCGCCTTGTAGGTGGTTCCCTCAGCATCCCAGGGAGACCCGTCACCCGGCCTGAGGGGGCTCGGGCCGTTGTGACTTGTTGCTTCTGCCCATGAATGGAGGGCAGAAGTGACAAGTGATGCGTGTCACTTCCAGGCTGAAGGTCTGAGAGCCAGCACGTGCTGTGCCGTGAGCCGCAGGGCCCATCAGCAGGCTCTTGTCACCTCTGAGACTTTCTGTTACTTCAGGATCACCTAACCCTCCTGACTGCGTCAGTGTCCAAACTCTTTCCTTCCCGGCCTCAAGACGTTCTGGAATCCAGCCCAACAGAGAAGCGATCAGAGGCACGATGTCTGAACTCTGGCTCGTGGAGACCGAAACTGGGGTTTATGAACCATCTTTCTAACCTGGGAGGCTGTGGACGCCAGTGGCCAGAGAGAGGGCAGCGTGGTGGCGTGAAGCCTCCTCTCTCAGGCCCCCAGACGCTGGTCCCAGGCTCACATAGGGGCCAAAGCCAAGCAAATGGGTGTTGCCTGATTACAGTGCACGTGCTTCCTGCTGCCTGTTTCCCGTGACCCACGGCACTCCAACCGCCCCTGATCGCCTCACAACAACCATGTTCAGCTTTGGCCTGCCTTCTGCAAACACTTGCTAGAACTCTGAACGAGGCCATGATGGCCAAGTCTGCGGGGTTCAGTCATGTCTGCAGGCTCTACAGCTAACAGGCCTGAACCAGGGCTACACCGAGCCGGCCAAGGGGGGAACCCACGTGGACCGGGGACCCTGTGCATGGGCTGAGGAGACAGAGTCTCCAATGCCTGGGTCCCATCAACAGCCGTGGACCACAGCTCTTACAGCCTACGCATCACTCGGGGAATCTCTCTTGCTGTTTCAAACAAAGGACTGGATACAGTGGGTGCTGGGGAAAGATGATGTGAAGCACAGAGCTTCCTTTCCACCTGATGCTGGGAGAGGAAGACAAAAGCACAGTCATGGCCAATGTGTGCCTCTGAATCCCAGGGCCCACAGCCTGACCCAGCACCTCCAGGACAGCACAGCATCCTTCAGGGCGTGGCCATCCAACCGGGTCCACCATCACCCAGTCCCGGGACGGCTTCTCCAAGACCTCTGGCTCCGCTCGTCACAGGACGAGGATCTCCCTGTGGGTGCCCAGCTCCTCACTGGCCATCGGGTGTGTGAGAGCCAAATTATTGAGAGGGGCTGTCCCTACTGAACCCCCATGGCCACATCGCAGAGCAGGGGCCTGGAGACGGACTCCTGACCAGCGAAGTAGGTGCGGAGAAGCCTCCAGAGCACGGTAATTACGTCCCAGACAGACACCACAAACACTCCTCCGGGACTCCCACCTGAGTGGCCACATGCCTGTGGACTTTGAGACACTTGACCATACACAGTGGCCTGGACTTTGGCAGGACCAGTGCTGGGCTGGAAGTTGGGGGCCTTGGGCCAGGGTCTGGTTTTACCTCTCTCTGGAATGTTCAGTTCCACATGCAGAAGTCACTTCCATCTGTAAGTCTCGGTTTCCCCTATCTGCAAAATCAGGGGTTGAGTATGACCCTGGAGCACGCTTTCATTTCGAGGATTAACCCACAGGTGGCTTCCCCCATGCCCACTTCAGAAGCAGCTGCATGAATGCCACGTGTAGCCAGTGCTTTTTTCATGGCAGGACTGACCTCTCTTGGGAAGGAGCCCCCCGCCCCGTGGCAAAGCTGGATGAATTACTCATGTTCTAGTTTTCCATCTAGTTGTACTCCAAGTGTCTGATGGCTTTTGCTTAACTTTCAATCACACTTTGGCAGCTAAGAATGATTTTCCCTCCTAGGAAAGTTTGTCAGACACAGGTAGGCGGAGAGGGGAGCAGGTCACGCGCAGAGGATGAAGGGAGAAGGTAGACTAGCTCCGGTCCACACCCCTTGGCTGGGCGCGATGTATTTTCCTCCAGTGCAGTGTGTTGAATGGTGCCTCCACCCTGCCCCCCCAACCCAAATACATGTCCACATCCTAACCCCCAGAGACTGTGAATGTGACTGTATTTGGAAAAAGGGTCTTTGTAGATATGATCAAGTTGAGATCTCAAGATGGGGTCTTCCTAGGTTACCCGGGTGGGTCCTAAATCTGATTACAAGTGTTTTTATAAGAGACACCGAAGAAGAAACAGAGACACCCAGAGGAGAAGGCCATGTGGCATCTGACGCAGAGGCTGGGGTGATGCCTTGGGCTGCAGGAGCTAGGAGAGGCAAGGAAGGATCCTCCCCAGGAGGCTTCAGAGGAACACAGCCCTGATAACACCTTAACTGCAAACTTCAGGCCTCTGGAACTGTGAGACGATAGATTTCTGGTGTTTTAAGCTGCCCAGTTTGTGGGAAGTTATGGCATCCATTGGGAACTCAGACACCCAGTCTGCTTCCTGGAAGCTGGGGAAAAGACACGGGTGCAATGCTAGTTATCACGGACAGCTTCCTCTACCTCCATTCCAGACCTCTTCTTTCCCTGCAGTTCCCTGTTTTAGCAGCCCCAGCCCCGAAACGCAGAGCCAGGAATCAGGGCAGCTTCTGGATCCCTCCCTCCCCCTCCATCACATCCAACCTGCCTCCGTGGCCTGTGCTCGTCCACCTGGAGATCCCTCTGCTCTGGCCCTCAGCCCAGGCTGCCTCAGCCTCAGTGGGGCTCCCCGCCTCTGGTTAGCCCCCCAGTCTCAGCTAGAGTGAACTCCCTAAAATGGGGGTTGGGTTCCCCTACTCCCCACCCACAAGAGAAGGCCTTCTGTTCAGGCTGCAAATACTGGCTGACCTATCATCTGTTTCACTCCTCTGGGTGCAGGCAAGATCGTTTATACCCCAAGCTCCAGTTTATACCAGACTGTGCCCACCTGAGATGCCCTGCGGGCTGATCAGATGGCTTCACATCTGTGTCTGTTCAATCCTCTCCATGTGTGAGTGAGGTGCCCCCCCTTTCTGTAGATGAGGAAATGGGGGCTCCGCAAAGAGAAGCCACTTGCTCGGGGCCAGGCAGAGGGGGACCAGCCTGGGACTGGAACTAAGTTGAGTTCCGGAACCTGCAATATGCAGTATGCAGTGTGCTGTGACTTGGGAGGCAAAGCAGAGTGGGGACGAGAACTCCGGCCCCTGACAGCCTGGGGCTGAATCCGGGCTCTGTCTGCTTGCTAGCTGTGTGTGCAAGTTTCTAAACCTCTCTGTGCCTCAGTTACCCCAAGTTCAAAATGGCAATGGTACGCCTTACCTCCTAGGGTAGCGGTAGGATTAATTAAGATGGTGCACGTGATGTGCTGAGGACAGGGCCTGGCAAGGAGTAGGTGCTTTGGAAGTGAACTCCTAAGAAGGCATGTGGCATAACACTGCAGGCAAGTGGCTTAAATCTGCCTTAGATCCATGCGGCGCCTCCCTTGGGCCAGTCACTCAGCTTCTCTGGACCAGTGTGAGCTGAGGCTCCAGGAACACGAGAGGAAAAACACAGCCACAGGAGCGTGGACAAGTGGGCAGGAGGGGCTGCCGCCTCCCTGGGGCACCCGGGGGCCTGGGAAGATAGCTCTGGTTCGGGCAGCTGTCTGGCTCCAGTCCCCTTTTCCTTCAGTGGCCAAGTGTGAATGAGCAAACATGTCACCCTCTAGACCAGGGGTTGGCAGACATTTTCTGTAAACGGCCAGAGGAAATATTTTAGGTTTAGCAGGCCACAAGATCTCATCTCGTCCAGGCTGCTGAACTCCGCTTCTGTGATGCAAAAACAGCCACAGACAATACGGAAATGAATGGGTGTGGCCGTGTTCCCATCAAGCTTTATAAACTGGTGGATTCATGCGCCCACCTCTCCCCGCTGGTGTAGAAGTAGCCCAGGTTTAGAAGAGGGATTGCAATCTTGCTGTTGTAACAGAAGCCCCCCTTTATTGCTAGTGTGCAAGACGCCTGGGGGTCAGTAAAGCGCAGAAGCGGGTTTGTCCTGTTCCATTCCAGAAGGAAGTCTGTGGTTCTTACTGCCAAGGACACAGGAATGTAATCCAGGTGAGCCTTTGCAGAGTCATCAGGTTTGCAGAGATTTTTATAGAAACTCCTTCATCTCTTGCTGCCAAGAGCATCGCCTGGTGTTCTGAAGCCAGTGGGGTGACACCAGCCCCAGGCACCATGGCCGATCAGTTCCAAGCCACGCCGCTCTGTGGGATCCCACTGGGAGGGTCCTGAAACTTTGGAGAGAAGGTGGCTATGCTGCTGTGGCCCTCACTCCTTTGAGGTCTGAGGTGCACTTCTCAGAGCCTTGGTCTCCCTTACCTATCCCAGGAGCACCGGTACGAGGGCCATCACCCATCTCCCGGGCAAATCTCCGCTGACCATAAAATGAGTCAGGCACGTGAAATGAATAAACATCATTGGTTCGTTCCACCGAGGGGCTCCAGCGAGAAATAGGTCTGTAAAGCACTCCATAACTGCCAGAGAATTACACAGGTATCACCTACTGTGACGGGGTTTAGCGGCTATGCCACGACAAACGCTTGTAAAGACACAGCAAGTAACTGAGCTCCGAAACACACTCAAACCCTTGGAGGGCTGGTGAGGGCAGCCCCTTTCAGGTCGGGCACCTGGATGTCCCTGCGGAAGGGACCGCCCACCCTCCAATCCCACAAAGGAGGAGAGGGAGATGAGGGTGGGGAGGTGACCGGCCCAGGGCCAGAGGTGGAGGCAGAACCAGGATGGAATCCTGGCTTCTGAACTTCCAGCCGGTGTTCCTGCCACTGCCCACTCTATCCTGGAGTGACTGCACCTCCACACAATGTGGAGTTCTCCCCCGGGGTCAGCACCCGCAAAGGCCCTGCTGCTAGGGCTCACTGGACTGGCTGTATCCTGGGCAAGCTGGGTGTTGAGAGTGGGCAAGGGCTCCATGAGGAGAAGGACGTGGCCTTGAGCTCCACTGGCTGAACTGAGCAAAGTGTGGTTTAGCCAGATGTCCTGGTAGGAGCACACGCTCAGGAGGGGGGGGAGGGACTGTTACCATGGCGACCAGGCAGCTGCGGAGTAAGGATGGAGGCGGTTCTGCCAAAGGCCACACCGCCCGAGGTGCCCTACACAGGCCCCCCAAGGACGCTAGTGTGGAGGGGCCTGTAGGCCTCCTGCACAGGGAGGCAGTCTCGCTGGGGTGTGGCCAGCAAAGCTGCTTTTTTTCAGCAAATTTTCTCCAAAAGATGACCTGGCTACAAACATGAACTGTGAACAATCTGGCCTCATCGAGTCAGATCCTACGGGAGGTTCCTGGCTACCTGTGCCTCTGTTTTAGTTTGCTCAGGCCGCCATAGCGAAATGCCACAGTTGGGTGGCTTAAACAATAGGAAATGACTCTCTCACAGTTGTGGAGGCTGAAAGTGCAAGATCAAAGTGTCAGCAGGGTTGGCCCCTTCCGAGGCTTCTCTCACTGGCTTGCAGGTGGCCATCTTCTCTGTGTGTCCTCATGTGGTCATCCTTCTGTATATGTCTGTGTCCTCATCTCCTCTTCTTATAAGGACACCAGTCATCCTGGATTAGGACCCACCCTAATGATCTCATTTTACCTTAATCACCTCTTTAAAGATCTACAAATACAGTCAGATCCTGAGGCGCTGGGGGTTAGAGTTTCAACATACAGATTCTGGGGGGACAAAATTCACCCCACAACAGCCTCCTTCCCTTCCCTGCCCAGAACCTTATTAACTATGATGGTGCAATCTCACTCAAACAGAAGAACCAGGTCGCTGGGACCATGCTGGGCCATGGGAGAAGGGCTGTTCTGAGTAACCGCTCACTGCGCAAGCCCACTGAAACCCTGGAGTGTTTTCTCTGTGTGATGAGCCAGACTGCACACCTCTTCCAAAAGCCAGCTTATGTGATTCCCAAATGCTTAGACAGGCAAGAAATGACTTCTGAGTCACAAAAACCAGGGCTTGACAGTCTAGCCCCACCGAATAACAGCTGTGTGACCTCTGGAAAACTTCTCAGCCCCTCTGTGCCCTGCTTTTCTCATCTGTAGAATGAGTGGATGCCATCTGCTTTGCAGGGCTGTAATGAAGATTTAAGGAGATGACATCTCCTTCATCAAGGAGATAAAGGTCCTAGCACATGGCTGGTACTTTTAGCAGCAATTAAAGTGAGTTAAATCAGAATCAGTATTTCTCTTCCTCTGAAACAAATATGAAATTAAGCAGGGTGCAAAAGGTATAACGTTTGTTGCCTGGAAGGACACTCTGGAAAGACAGTGAGGGTTTGTGCTGGATTACATGCCCGGGTTTGTCTCCAACCCAGAGTTGGGAGGGGAAACCCAAGGTGGGACAGAGCTTGGACACACACCTAGGTGGCTACCTTCTCATGGCACCGAGAAGGGGCAAACCAGACCCTGTCCCAACCTCTCAGGGCTCCTAGCCCAGCAGTGAAACCAGATATTAGCCCCATGCTGGATGCTCCAGGAGAGACATACAGGGTGCGTGTGATGAGATTCATAACAAGGCCCTGACTGGCCTGGAGAGTCAGGGAAGGGTCCTCTGAGGCAAAGGCATCAAGCCGAGGCCAGAGGGTGAGCAGGAGTTATCCAGGCAGAGGGTCAGGCTGCTGGAGCCCCAAGACGGAGGGACACAGGGCAGCTGACAGGGCTGTGGTCTGGGGTCGAGGGGGGTTGAATCAGGAGTGTGTTACAGAAGTGCCTCAGAGGCCTTTCAGGAAGAGACAGGAAGCACCACAGAGTTGCCTGTCCCACCACCCAGAGGAAATGTTAGAAACATCAGACAGCCGCCAAAGCCCATGCGCCCGGCCACTTATGTTACGCATCAATCCCCACTCTGTCCTGCAACAGTGCAAAAAGCACCTGCTTCCCTTAGGATGTAAAACAAGAGCCAGAAACATTATTGCATTGACAGGACTGGACGGACAAGCTGAGTGACTGAGGGCTAGGAGGGCCATGGGCAGGTGCACCCACTTCTCAGAATGGAGAGAATGACAGTACCACCTACGCGAGCTGCCGTGAGGATTAAGTGTAGTAAGTGCGGTGCGTTCAGCTCAGTGCCTGCGATCAATGTGCAATAACAGTGGCTGTCCTGGAGGCTGTGACCATCGTGACTGAGGGGGCAGTGTGGCGTGACAGAGACGTGCATGGGTTCTGCGTCCAGATGCCCCAACTCTGAATCCCACCCACTTGCCAGCTGGGTGACTCTTGGTAGATTACTTAACCTTTCTGTGGCTTAGTTTACTCCCCGGTAAAAGGGGGTTGTGAATCTTGTCTACTCCACAGTGATGTCGGGCGGATTACATAGGTGAATATGTGCACGGTCACAGAGTGCTGTCTGGCACAGAGTAAGCGCTCAGGAAGACGTGAAGGTGGTGTGGGAAGTGGTGAGGGCGATGGTGGGATGCAGCTCTGGTTTCGGATGGGGTCAGCACCATGGACAGCGCACAGGAGCCATAGGCCGCCGCAGGCACCCAACCAACTGCCTGGCCTTGCTGAGCCCCCAAAGCAGTGGTGCTGATAACAGTTTAACAACATGCTTTCTGGGTGAAAAGCTGACTTTGGAGATTCAGACTCAGGGCATTTCTAAGCAGACCCGCCCCACTTTCCTTATCTGTGGGAGAATGAAAAGAGGCAGCCTGTGAGGTGCTTGACGGTGGTCATGGGCTGGTATAGGTCCTGTGTTTATAGCCTATCAGCCCCTATGCTCACCGGCCGTGCTGCTCTCACAGCCCCCAGCACAGGAGGAACACCCCTGTGAATGGAGGAGAAAAGTGAGGCTCACAAGGCCTGAGTGACTGGCAGGGTCGCTGTGTGAGCGTTGAAGGCAGGGTTGAACCCCAGCCTCTAGGGTTTTGGCCAGCACAGAGTCTGGTACATGGAGGGGCCTTGGTCGGTCCCCTCCTTAGCTCCCTGTGCAGAAAATAAGCCCAGTCCACAGGTGGCCGAGTGCTGACCAAGATTTGGAACCGCTTCAACACCCAGCCTAGCTTCAGCACCTGCTCCATAAATGGGAATTAGGAATTTGTTCCAGGCTAAGCCTTGGTGTGATGCCAGCTTCCACCATGAGAAATCGCTCAGTGGGGAGAAAAATCAACTGAACCATCTTTAGAAGTTTCTGGGTGCTAAAAATAAAGCAGAGGTCCGTCAGCTGAGGCCTCCTGTGCAATCTGTTACCTTTAAGATGCTTCAAACTCAAGAAAAATCACCCAGTGCCGCCTAAGAGCCTCAAAATGTTGGCATTAAAGGACTGAGAGGTTGTTTCAACAGATGTGGAGATAGCACTGGGGAAAAAGGGCTTCAGTGACCAGAGAAGATGTAGGGACTTATGAGAAACAGCCTTAAGTATTTGAGGGGCCACCGTCTAAGGGAGAAAATAATACCGGCCAACTGCCAGGCCCCTTTATGGGAATGATTCCTTTACTCCTTACAATATCCACATGATAAGGAATTTGGCCCATTTTGCAGTCATGGAAATCGATGACAAAGGAGGTAAAGCAATTGGTCTGAGCCCAATTCTGCTGGAGCCCAGAGCGCTTCTCTTTAGTGTCTGGGGTCTCGGAGCCCCCGACCCTGGAGCCCAGGTTTGCAAGGAGGCATCTATATCCTAAAACCAGATGGAAACTGTGAACTTCCTCCCTCCAAAGTCACCATTTACAACCATTCATAAGCACCTACGATGTGCCAGGCCCTGCATTATGGGTGGGGACACAGAGAGGGCTCAGCCTGGGCTCTTAATCCCAAGGGTTTCAGCAGAAAATGGGGGAGGCATTCATACTAACAGATGATGAAAGCCCACTGTGACCAGGGAGTGTGGGCCCAGAGGCACTCGGACCAGCCTGGGAGGGGTGCAGAGTGGACAGAGCAGAGGTGACCAGGCAAAGGGGGCTGTGAGTGATGCATGTGGGCAAACGGGAGCCAGCCAGGCTACAGGAGGGAGAAAGGCTTCTCCAGAGAAGCATCAGCAGAAGGCAGAGCACCGCCCCCACCCCTGTAACACGAAGGGAAACCCAGTGACGTGAAGGTGTGGGCAAGCCTGACACACAGGACTCTGGGGAGGTGGGCAAAGGCTGGTCACCAAGAGCTGCTAGGCACTGTTGAGGGATCTGGACATTCTCCAGATGCTGCTGGGGACCACCGAGAGCTCTACACAGGGGACTGATGTGGTCAGACCAGAGGCTCTGATGAGCCAAAGCTCTGTAGAGGGCCAGCTGGCTGGGCAAGGTGGGATTCAGGCAACAGTCCAGGCAGGAATGGTACGACCTGAGCTGGGCCTTGGTTCGAGCGGAGAGGAGGGCATGATTCCAGAGCCATCGGGGGAGAATGGAAAGTGCTTGGCACCTCTTTCCATTTTGTGGGTGAGAGAGAGGAAGGAGGCTGGAAGCCTCGGTGACAGACAAAGGCGCTGCACCGTGTATGTGCCTGGCACACGGCAGAGGCTCAGGAAGTACCAGGCTCCTCTCCCTCTGTTCAGAGCAGCCAAGTCTAGAATTAGAAGAGGAAAGGTCCTCTGAGTCAGCTTTATCACTATTCTTACTGGCAAAAACAATGCACACTTTTTCTCCTTTATTAAAAAGGTTTTCCTTTCTCTTAAAAACCTTTGCTAAAAATCAATTCTGCCTAAGTAGCAAGTGTTACTATTTGGACACAAGGAGATGGTAACATAGCAGAAAACTCCCAGTGGCCTTGAGGACTGGACAGCAGCACCAGGGCAAATCAAGACATTGAAGAGCAAGAGTTAAAGGAATGTGAACCCCTAGGTCCAGAATCCCCCAGGAGGCACTTGCTCAAAAGGTGTTTCAAAATTCAGAGCAATTCCCCAGCTCAGCATGGAGTCACAGCTGCCTTTCTGGCCTCCTCCCACGTTGGAAATGAAACGCCTTTTCTAATTACTTGGCTGCTATCAGACCCATCATCACACCTACGACCCACAGTCCCGACACCTTTCTTGCCAGGGGAGGCTGAACGCCATGGGACGGTGCCAGGTGTCTCTGCTCTGGGTCCCTGTGTCTTGTCACTCTGGTCGCCAAGCTGCAGCAGGCCATGGGGAGCGCCTCGTGCAACATCATTCCCTGATGAACTGATCTCATCAAGGGACATTTCCACAGCCACCACATACCCTGGAGATTCCACTCAGCTGCTTCTGTCTGCCTAATTGGTACTTTTAGGTTCTACAAGCCAGGGCTGCTGTGAGCCCGGCCCTGGTGTCTCCAGCATTCTGTAATGCTCACACTCTCCTATCTCTAAGGGCCAAAACATTTGTATATTTTGATCAACTAACAATTCATTTTCACAAAATTAAAGGCTACACACAGGTTTAACAGAGTTATGTGGCAAGATCTGCAGCCAGAGAAGCCCCTCTGGCATCCCACGGGGACCCCCAATCCACGGATGCTCCCCTCTGGTCACCAGCTGTCACCTCCTCACCTGGCTCAGATTCTGGAGTCAACCATTATTTTCACTCCCTTGCATACGCCATCAGCCCCATGTCTGTATCTTCACTTTGCAAACCCACTACCCTGGCTCCCTTTCCACCTACTCTGCCCCTGCAGCCATGCAGCAAAACATGGCTGGAGAAAAACTCACACGACTGTGCTCACTGGTCCCACTCATTCCCCACAGCACTTATCGCCTGCTCACGTACTGGATACTTTGTTTATTATACTAACGGTTTATCAACATTAAATTATATGTCCGTTCCAGGAGGGCATGGATCTTTCTCTCTTTAATTCAAGCACTGGGCACAGGGCCTGGCACACAGTAGGTGCTCACTAAATATACTGGTGAATGGTGTACCCTCCAATGTGTGGACAGGGCACAATCTGTGTTAGGAGGTGAAGCTGACAGTAATGACTGGGCAGGTCTGCCTGCAGTCCTGGGATGGATTAGTCGTCTTTTCTTAATAACAACTAACCTGTTCCAATGTCCTCTGGCCACCTTAGTCCAAAAGTCAGTTATGATACAGCCCCATATCTACGAAGTCTATATTTTAACCATCGCTCTACCTCCCGGCTTCTTGCCCATGGCCACGCTCCACCCTACCCGTCTCCATGTCTCCCTGGATCTACTCGGTCTCCTGGCTTCCAGACTCATCTGCTGGAATCCATTCCACCCACAACATACACCCACAGCCCCAGGGGGCCCCCTGCAAGGTGACCAGTACTGCTCCCCTGCTTACGGTGCATCGATAGCTTATTACCTGACAGCAGTTAGGGAGTTGGACAGTCTTCAGAACACAGACTCAGACACCAAGCAAGGCTTTCAGTTATTGATACTTTCTAGTTCTTTTGCTGAACGAGGGAGAAGCTCTCTGTTTGCGGGATCATATCTCTAACACCTGAAGTACCTCCTCATCCCCCCCACGTCCGACAGAAAGAACTAGCCTCGGGGTCTAACACGCAGCATTTACGGATCTGCACATGTGGCTGTTTAACTCGAAATGTGAATTCATTCAGACTACATAAAATAAAAATTTCTGTTCCTCGGTCACCCTAGCCACATTTTAGGTACTCCACAGGCACACGTGACTGGAAGCTACCATACCACACAGTGCAAATAGAGAACTTCTCCAGCATCACAGAAAGTTCTACTGGACAGGGCTGAAGATGGATTTTATTCCCTTTTTTTTTTTTTTCCCACGGCATTTATCTCTATAGCTACCTCCTATTTATGGTATATGATATGTTTCACTTTCATTTATGGTAGTAAAATTAAAGTCCCTTTCAAAATGCATTTATTTAGGCAAACTTAAAGCTACTTGACTTAAAGAAAATTAATACAAATTAGAAAAAGATTGGAAAAGTAAATGAGAGAACGCACGGTGTACAGACGTAGTAACACTTACTTGCAAAGGAGGGGTGCAAATGATCAATGTTTGGAGATCGTGGTCCCCAGGAGTAAGTCCCCCTCTGACACCATCAGCCAGGCCCGCTGCAGCTGTCCTGGCCACCCCCCACCTTCCTGCCTCATCACGTCACCCTTGCGCGCCCTGGGCCCTTCGGTAGCCTCCTCAAGCCACTGGGAGCATCCTAACCCTGCCTCCTTCTCAGTCCTCCCTGGTAGCCCAGGCACAGTGTGGAGACCTGAGTTACAGCAAGGATGGCACAGCTGGTACCACCCAGGTCAGGGCTGGGTCTCCCAGCAGTGCATGAGGCCCTTGAGGAAGAAGCTGAGTTTCTTTTATTTGTCCCTGTGTCCCCGGGGCTCAGCACGGAGCCTGGGACAGAAGAGAAATTGATGGTTAAACGAACGAAATTAAACAATCCCTTCCACAGCTGCAGGGCTTTGCAATTTTTAAAGGGCCTCCGCATTCACGGTGTCATTGAATCCTTATAATAGCCCAGGGAGATAAATTGGTCAGGGCTTACGGTCCCCACCCTAGTCCTAGGATAAGGAAACCCAGGCTCCAGGAGGGTGGGTGCCGCTGTCCCAAGGCTGCAGCCCGAGGCCAAGGCAAGAAGCACTGGGCCAGGCCACGGGACTCTGTCCCCGGCGGGGGAACTTTGGGCCAAGCCCCGGTCTCCCCAAGCCTGCATCTCCTCATCCATAAAGTTGGGTGACGATAACATTGCCACTGATGGGCGGCTTTCATGTCACTGTGAGCACCAAGCGAGACTGTGAACGGCAAGCTGCTCTCTAAGCTGTAGGGTGCTGTGCAGGAAGCTGAGCCCCACGCCTGCCCCGTTTGCAGACCTGGAGCTCCTGTGTGACTCCTCGTGTTATTCTGCTGGGAAGCAGGTCAGCACCTCAGACCTGGCAGTGGATGTCTGTCAGTGCCGCCCACCACGAGGGGCCCCCAGCTCCTGGAGCAGCGCTTCTCCCAAGGAGACCACCCTTCCCAGATTCAGACACTGCCGGAGGTGGAGCTGACCCCTCCGGCACCAGGGAGGGTCCTGGCCAACCAGAGCATTGCACCCCCAACAGAAATGGGTTCAGGGGTGCCTCTGAGGTCCAGGCAGAGCCCACGGGGTGCCACCTGGGGACTTGGTGGGACAGTTCAGAGACAGCAGGTCTCTTTTCTCCTGGACTTTACTCTGGGAGGGTGGGGCCTGAACTGCTGGTGTCAACTCACCACCATGTGGAGGCTGAAGCCAGAGCAGAGATCAGGAGCAAGAAGCAGAGCGAGCCATCCCAGGACGCTGAGCCCCTGGATCCATCTGTACCTGCAGCTCTCTTGGGTCCATAAGTCAGTAAACGTCTGTTCTGCGTGAGCCAGCTGGAGAGGGGTGTTCTGACCCCTGACTAGCTGGTGTCTAAGCACCAGGGATGGGTGGGACCTGCTGGGGTCTGTGCCTGAATGGAGGGTCCAGCAGAGGACCAGCCCAGCCCGGCCCTCTCCATGCAGCCAGACTGAGTTCCCACCCCTCAGAGCAGCTCCAGCCCCAGCTCCTCCTGGAACCTTCCCGACCATCCCAATCCACTTCTGCCTTCCAGGCCCTGAGCACTAAGGAGGGAGGAAGGAAACAGATGCTAATGTTTCCTGACACGCTTTAAGCACCGGTTTGGTGTTGGGTGTCTCACAGGGGCTCGCCGAACGCTGCCGTCCTATGGGGGAACGGTTAGGGAGGAGACCGAGGCTCAAGAGGGGTGCAGTGACTCGCCAAGGTCACAGAGCTTAACGTGGTAGAAGCAGACTCCCAGAGACTCCCAGTGGCTCCCCCGAAGCCCAGGCGTTTGCCCCGCACCCTCTTGCTGGGCTCAGGGAACATCAGATGCTTGCTCTCAGCCCTCCCAGCTCCGAGGTCTCCCTGCCCTGTGGTCTCTGGCCAGTTTCTGGCTCTCGGCCCCCCAGAAGCCGTTTGTCACTCCTTCTCTCCTCTAACCGCGCCCCCCCACCCAACTGCTCCCTTCTCTGCCCCACTCCCTCCCCGCCAGTTCTGGCTTCTGCTCCAAGGGACACAGCCCGATCCTGACCTGTGAGAGGACAGCACAGCAGGCACGATCCCCTGTGTTGGGAGCTTCTCGTGGCAGGAGCTGTATGGTCTCAGCTCTGGGTGTCCAGGGCCACCCGGCACCCAGCACCAAGTGGACAGTCAGAGACATCTCTTGGGGGGGGGGGTCATCCCACCTTCTTCCACACCACATCTGGGCAGCATCCTTCACAAAGGGCAGTTGGGTGGAAAGGCTGGAAATGAGGACTTGGGGCTGGAGGGCCTGGGTTTGAACCCAGCTTTCCACTGGCTGCTGTGAGCTCTAACCAAGTTAGCCCGGGCTCTCTGTAACTCAGTTTCCTCATCGTAAAGAACCTACCTCCCAGAATTACTGTGAGGATGAATCGAGTTCACATTAACACGTGTTTATCAGGCACAGAGCCTCACTGGGCATTATTACTATTATTATTATTATTGTTGTTGTTGTTGTTATTTGTCTGTAGAGTAGTGACACCTGTAGGTAGTAACCTGCCTGCTCTGTCCACTGTAGCCCTCATTGGGCCAAGCCTCAGCCTGGGCCCCTCTTCAGGCCCATGTTCTTTCTTCACCAGTCAGTGGGGGCCAGAGTCAATCCTATAATCCTATTGCCCAGACACATGGGGCCACCAAGCAGGGCTGCCTACCTTGACCCCATCCAGCTGGGCTTATGACACCCCAGTTGTCCCTCTAAGCCCTGGGCGGGACCCCAAGGTTGTTCATCAAACACTGATGCCTCAGGCCCAGGGAGGAAGGTCCAGAGAAGCCTTCAGTCGACTGTCTCAGGGTGGTCGGCCACCCCTTGCCCAGGAGGGCTGACCCAGGACTCCATCCCCTCCATGGTCCCCAGTGAGGCCCCCAGATGACGGGACGATGGCCACCCTGGAGGAGGCGAGGGGTCAAATGTAACCCTCAGCGGCCACAGTTGTAAAGTTTTCATAAACTCATCATGATTCCAAACCTCGGCCTCATTCGCACACTGTGAGCCAGGAGGCACCCCGCTGAAGAGGCTGAACAGAGCAGAAGCTCCCAAGCCAGCTGGCTTACAGCAGGCCAACGGACGTCCCACCCGGGAGCCACCCGGCCCGCGGCGTCAATGGTGGGGCCGCGCCACGGCAGGAAAGGATACTGAAGCTCCGGTCGGTGATGGCCAGGTGCCAGAGGTTGATGCGCAGGTCGTCCGCGGACATGTACGTCTCGCAGTCGCTGTTGACGGAGATGGAGTTGATGTGGTAGGTGTGGCCATTGGCGAAGACCCTCCGGGGGCTCACCTCCACCATCAGATCCATAGGCTTCAGCACGGGCACCTGCGGAGGAAGAGGGGCGGTCAGAGCAAGGGGAGAGGTGATGGGGGAGGGGTGCTGGCAGGAAACGTCCAGGGCCACGTGATCAAAAGGAGAGGCCAGGAGAGGCCTGGAGCGCGCCAATGGGTGTCCATCCTGCCCGTGTCAGAAGTAAGCAGTGCCACATGGCCACCTCCATTGGCACCAGCCCTGCAGGGAAGCCTGCCTCCTTTGCTTGGCCTCCTGGGATTGGTTCTGAACCTGCTGCGTGACTTTGAATGAATGGCTGAACCCCTCTGCACCCCAATTTCCTCATTTCTAAAATGGAAGGAGAAGGTACTGTAGCAGAGCCAGATTTTCCACCAAACATTTGTGTCCCCTTGTCACGGGGAAGTGGCTGCCCAGGCAGGGACTACATTTCCCAGCTGCCCTTGCAGCTGGGTGTGGACACACGACTGTTCTGACCAATGGGGTGTGAGCACACTGATGCCCGGCACTTGGGGGGCCAAGGCTTAACGGTTAAGAGGCAGCTGTGCCTTCTCTGCCCCCTTCCCTTTCCACAGCCATAAGGTGAGGATCCAGGCTTTAGGGATGGAGGCACATGGGATGGAAAGAGCCTGTGTCCCTGCAGGAGAGCCGTGTGCCATCCAGGATGCCTATACCTGAGCTTTCCTTGAGTGAGAAATACATTTCTGTGTACTCTGCCCTGGGGCTGTTACAGCCGCTGGTGTTAGCGGAACTCGTACAAACTCCCAGAGACAGTGTCAGATAGCATGGCTTTGCTTCTCTCTGCACCCTCTGCCTAGAATGCTCACCCCAACTCCTCCTGCAAGATCTGGAGTTAACAGCCCTTTGGATGTACAGCCTGCCACACCCCTGCTCACCCCCAGCACGCTGCACACACTGCTATCAGGGCTCTCGGTGTGCACTGTGGGGTGTTTTGGGCACGACTCTCCGTTCCAGTAAACTGTAAGGTCTTCAAAGGTACAGACAGACAGACACGGCCTCATTGATCTCTCCCTGGCCCAGCCCCAGAAAATGAGGGCTGGCACTGCCATCCCCATGTGACCGATGAGAAGACTGGATGCCAAGATGAACTGGGCTTCCTAAGTCACAGAGGCAGGAAATGACAGAGCCAGGACCAGAAGCCAGGTGTGACTGCCCCCGGGGCGTCACGGTGCAAAGGTGTGGACCTGAAACCTGACTTTGGCTTCAACCCTGCCCGGCCGCCTACTGGTGTTACCTCCATTGCGGCCTTCACCTCTCTGGGCCTCAGTTTCCTCATCTGTACACTGGGTAATGCTGGTGCCTGCTCAGGGCTTCTGTGAGGATTCCATGAGTTGATGCAGGTCAAGTGCGCCTGGAACATCACTCGGTCCACAGTGCCCTCCTCCCCCTCCTCGGGGGGTGACTAGGGGTGGCTGAGCCAGGGCTTACACAGACACAGTTTCCAGAGTGGGCCTGGACGGGGGTGGGGGGAGGGGGGTGCTGCAGGGGCAGTGGGAATTGTGCCCAGGAGAGAGGCAGCAAGGCCATCCTCGGAGTGAGGAACAGAGCAGATTCCGGTGAAGGGGGATGCAGACCTTTGTCAGCTACCTGCAGGGCTCCTGAGTCCCGGGCAGCAAGCACCAGGTAGAATGGCATGAATCCACTCAGAACTGGCTGGCAGCAGGCGATGGGGGACCCACTGCTTGCACTCACGTGGGAGAGAAGATGATAGGTGATACACGTGTGTGTGTGTGTGTGTGTGTGTGTGTGTGTGTGTGTGTGGTCTCAGGAAGCAGTAGGTGCTCTAAAGAAAAATAAAACAGGTGAGGGGACAGAGTGACAGGGAAGCAGGGGCTGGTGCCCGGCTGGAAGGGTGACCAGGAGGTGACATATGGAGAGGGGCTGAAACAGGCTGACGTGGGACCCTAGAGAGTCTCCTTCTCCCAGGGGACCTCCCCCAAACACACCTACTCTTAGGCTGGGCCTGGGGCTCCCTGGGGCTCCCAAGGCCCTGTAATCCCTCATTACGGCCTTGACCACGTGGTAAGTTGTTGTCTTCTTGTTTGTTTCCCCAATGGACTGGGCAGCACTTAGGGGCGCTGTGTGTCTTCTTGTGTTCATCTCTGTATCTCTGGTACTCAGCCCAGGGCCCAGCACAGACAGGTCTTCAGGTGAATGAGTGAATGGGTGAGTCAATGAACAAATGAGCTATGTCCCTCCCTGGGGGACAGCTGAGATGGGAGGTGACAGCTTTGGTGCTGCAGTCGGGGTGGGCACGCACTAAGCATTCCTTTTGGTACAAGGCAGCTCTGCAGCCGCCATATGTTCTCATGTACCAGGGCGCCCAGTGTGAGCCTGTGTGGGTGTGTGAGCCTGGGTGTGCATGCATGAGTGTGTAAGTGTGCATATGCATGTGCCCGAGTGTGCATGTGTGTGTATGCAGTATCAGTGTGCATGCCCACCTGGCTCTGAGTGGTTCTTGTGTTGAGTCTGTGCTTCGGGACTGTCTGCTCGCGTGTCAGTGTTGGTGTGTCTGGGCCCCTCTATGGGGCCTTCCGCATGTCCGCCGGTGTCAGATAGTCTACGACAGCTCCGAATCTTGCCTTCCCTTCCCTCAGGGCGTGGCCACCACCTGCCCTGGGGATCCCTGGAGTCTCTCTCAAGCCACACCTGCTCCTGGAGAAGGTCAGGGCATCGCTGGTCTAGCAAAGTCTCAGTATCTCAGTCTGCTCCCCCCTCCTTCCGGCAACATTGTTTTCCCCTGGCAGCCTTGGAACTGTTCACCCAGTGCTCCAGCCAGGCACCGCCATCCCCAGACCATATTTCAAAGTCAGAAAGCAAAAAGAGGAGAGGAAGAGGGAAGAGAAACCTGCCCTGAAGGTTTGGAGGTTTCGTGAATAAAACTTTCCCCGCACCCACGCTCTTCCGGAAGGTACAGTGTAGTCAAGGTGAAGGACAGGAGGACAGACACATGGACACTAAGGACAGAGCAGTGTGGGATGCAAAAGGCTAGAGGGCACACAGAAGGATAAGGATTCATCTGGCTCGTGTAGGAAAGACTTTCAGAGGTGGAGGCTAATAGGGTTTTAAAGGATGAATAGGAGTTCACCAAATAAACAAAGTAGAGAAAGGCATTCCTGTGTGTCCCTGTGTCACAGAGCTGACCTCCAGTGTGGGGGTGACTCCATGTCTTATTTCCTTGGGGGCCTGGGTACACTTTGGGGGTAGGCACTCAATCTCACCTTGCTCAGCTCTGGGATCCCAGAGACCTAGCACAGGGCCTAGCAGAGAGCAGGTTCTTGGTAAATAATAGCTGCCTCTAGCACAAATGGCCCAGATTAGGTAGAGAGCTTCCCAGGGTTCGGGAGGCTTGGGTGAACTGGGGAGGAGACAAGGTGAGAGGCTGGATGAGGAAAGACCCAGGCACCCACGTTCTTTCCCCCTTTCTTCTCCTTCAGCCTTAGTTTACAGTTAAGTGCCATTTCGGGATGTGTGTGACATAACAGAGAAAAATCTCAGACGCTGGGTGGGAAATAAACAAGATTCCCATGGGCCACTGGCTCTGCCGCAAATGCCAGGCCAATCAAGAGGTGATAATTGCCTCCTCCCACCAGATGAAACCCTCATAAACTTTCTTGGGGCTTGGAGGTGGGGGGAGCGGGGAGGCACCCTCACTCCCGTTATTCAATGTCAAAGCTAATTGGCTCCCCTGCTTTCTCAGAATTTATTTGTGCAATTTGCTAGTCATTTAGAGGCCAATGTGTTTAAACATTTATTCCTCCTTCTGGGAACAACATTGATTGCCATTTCATATTTATGACAGTCGGCTGGGTGCTGAGTGCGGGGCGCTTGCTAAGCCGTTGCAGAGAAAACGAGTCGTTATCTCCTGTTTGCTGGTGAGGAAACTGAGGCACAGAGCAGGGAAATGGCCACAGCCATCTGACCAGCGGTGGTGGGTCTGTGAGCAGTTTGGGAGCCCGGAGGGGCCTTAGCACCACCGCGGCACCAGGCAGCTCCACTGCCCACTCGGAGCAGCAAACACAGCCACGGTAGGAACCCAGGGAGACAGCCTTCCGTGTGATGTGAACTCAGACCTTTCAAATCTGCCGAAGAGCGCAGTCACCTCCCGACACTCATCCTCGTTCAGTCTTGGGACTCAGGCCCCCTCCCTGAGCAGGGCCTGTCCCAGGCTTAGACCGGATCTGCCCCCAGACTCTTCATTCACTGTGGCCTCCTGGTGCCTAGAGCAGGGCTGGCATCACCTCCAGCAAACACATGGGTGGCTGAAAGCACCCACCCTCTTCCAGGCACGGTTCTGGAAGCCAGCGATGGACAAGGCGGCCTCAGTGTGCTTCCTGCAAGAAGCCGCTAACCATCCCCATGGCTGCCCTGGGAGGCAGGAGCTTCACTTCCACTTCACGGAGGAGACTGGATGCTGATGCTGACTGTGGAGCTAGAGTTCCCTGGGTTTGGATCCAGCTCTCAGTTTCCTCATCTGTAAAATGGGGATGACAATCATACCCACTATAGGATTTGGCTGAGGACTGAATGATTTTATAGCCAGAGTGCTTGGGAGACACATGCTCAAGTGTCTGTTCTTGTTCCAGATGAGGAATCAGAGGCTCGTGGTGGCCAAGAGCCCTGCCCAGGGTCACACCACCAGGACGCGGCGGAGGCAGGATTTGAACCCGGGTCCTGTGACTCCAGAACTCTTTCATATCTCCCAGCCTCCCAGCAAAAAACATGAGTCCTTTTGCTTTTCATCGCGTTGGGAGCAAAAGCTTGCCTTCACACGGCTCTGCCACTTAACCCTTCCAGGCCGCTCTTACCTCAAGGCAATCTTTGCACTGAGCCTTCATAAAGGCTGCAAGAATCACAAGTTCTGGGTGTCCCTCTGACCCTCGGCAAAGGGCCGGGAACCACAACGCTCCGCTCACAGGTTCTCCTCCTGGCTCTGCCACTTGCTCAGCTGAGCTGCTCTGGGAGAGCTGCTGCCTCTCTCTGGGCCTCGGTTTCCCTATTTGTATAACAAGGGATTAGAGAACCTGCTCTCCAGCCTCGGGTGCAGCTGAAAAGGGCTTCATGGACACGCATCACCTTGCCTCATCCTCACGGGACTTCCAGAAGAAAGATGATCCTCTCTGCTTTGCTGGGGAGGAAACTGAGGCACAGAGCAGGAAAATGATGGCGGCCACCCAGCAAGTAAGCAGCCCGGCTTCTTAAAGTTCTGGATCGGAACCTGACCGTGGTTCAGATCGCCATGGCCCTTCCAGTCCTGAAATCCTCGCTGTGTAATAAACAGAGCACAAACTGCTCTTCGCTGGCCGGAACTGTCCGTGCGCCACATCTTACCTGCAGTGACGTCACTGTGGACAGGTCTTTAAGCTTCCCCTCCTCATCTTTCAGGTTATAACCCTCGGGCCTCTTATCACGTTCGGTAATCTTCCATAGTTTGATAGTTTTATCTTTAAAAATAGAACAAAGTGAAACAAGACACATGGTGAACACGAGCATGGAGAATGGAGTACCCACTCGAGTCTGCTAGATAAGGGTGCCTCAACCCTCAAGCTCCTTAACCTTATCCTGTTCTTGGACATGAAGTTTCTTTCTAATTTGACTCCTTCTGTCCACTGACGCTACGAACATCTTTGCAAAGGGAACGTTTGTCGTCATGCTCGAGCTCCTCACAATGGATCCCAAAGGTGAAACTGTTGGGTCAAAGGGCATGACCCTTTCAAGGGCAGTTATCAGTCTTTCAACTAATTTCCGCAAAAACTGTACTAACGAAGCTTCCTGTTCTTTACACTTCACTGGCATCCTATTTCCTGAGATGCATCCCGCCCATCCAGAAACTCAGCTCTCCGGAAGCCTCACTTCTCTGGAATCCTGCCAAGAACATCAAAAGAGTAACCTTTACCAGCTGTGATGGTTCATTTTAGATGTCAACCTGGCTAAGCCACGCTACTCAGTATTTGGTCAAATGTGTGGATGTCACTCTGAAGGTATTTTCTAAGATGAGATTAACTTTTAAATCCATGGACTAAAGCAGATTATCCTTCACCATGTGGGTGGGCCTCCTCCAATCAGCTGAAGGCTTTAGAGAAAAAAGACCGAGGTCCCCTGAGGAAGAGGGAGCTCTGCCAGCAGATGGCCTTCAGACTCCCAGGCCCTTCGCTGGGTCTCCAGCCCGCCCTGCGGATTTCAGACTTGCCAGCCTCCACAATCAGGCACGCCAATTCCTGAAAATAAACCTCTGCTTATATATCTATATCTAAGTCTACGTCTATATCCACATCTGTCTACGCCCACACACACACATACGCCCATCCTGTTAGTTCTTAGTACAGCACCCAAAACAATCACCTCCATGCTCCTGAGGAGGAAGGGGAGAAACTGCTATCAGTTAAACACTTGACAGGTGCCCATGGACAGGCTACTGGGAAAGGGAGGAGCTGGGATTCAAAACTGGGAAGCTTTGAGGGTGTGGGTGTTAGGAAATTCCTGAAGCTGCCCTTTCCTCCGAAGAGGCAGGCAGAGAACGACACTCTGTTAAATGATTAAAAACAAAAAAGCAACACGTGAACGAGGCTCAGACGCCGGCCCTGTTCTAAGCTCCTGACGATGTCATTTCCCTCCAGCTTCCCCAAAACCCTATGAGGCAAGAGCAGCCGTCAGGTTCAGAAGAGGAAGTGGCAGGGCCAGGCTGTTAACTGCATTAGGGGCTCCTGCCCTGGGTGACCTGTTCTGGTGGTGGGGGACCGCTCACTGCCTCTGTTCCAGCGCCTGGGAAGGGCCCCTCTGCCTGAGACGGGGTTTGCTGAACATGACTCCGTGCCAGGCACCCCTCAGGGGACACAGACAATCAGAATGGCAGGAGCTCCATAGGGCAAGCCCTGGAGGGTCGGCAGGGGTGGGAAGGCCCACGGGAGGGACACCTCGCTCTGCTGAGCGGTCAGGGAAGGCTCAGTGGGAGCTGACACCCAGCGGAGGCCTAAGGGGTGAGGCGGGGTGTTGGCCAGGTGGGGGCAGGGAGAGCCGGCCTTCGGACACAGAGATGGGGTGGTGGCTTGAGTCTGACCGGTTTCAGGGATGCCGTGAAGACCGCCCTAAGGAGTCTGACTCCCTTGGGTAGGCAGGTGGCATCATCTTATAAGACTCATCCACCCTGGAGCAGTACTGGCTGGCCTTGGGGTGCTGGGTGGGCAACACCTCCCTCCACCCTTGTTGCAACTCCAGAGGGAGCACAGGTGAGGAAACTGAGGCTCAGAGAAGCAAGGCCACTCCCCAAGGTCCCCAGGCTGGGACAGAAGCCAGGACCCTCCTAGCTCCCACCCCAGGCGTCTTTTATGATGGGGCTGAGAGGTGAAGGAGGATGAGCAGGTGGACATGAGGTGGGAAGCGGGGCCTCTGGCTCCAGGCCCACTGCCGGCAGAGGCCAGATGGCCCCAGGAACCACAGCCTCTGAGTGGACCGCAGCAAAGCAGGGGTCTGGCCGGGAGCCTCCTTGGGGGCCTCCCTGGGGATGCGTACCATCTCCCAGAGGCAGATGGCCAGCGACCAGGCAACCAGCGCTCCTCCTGTACCATCCACTGAGGACCCCAGATCACCCAGTGACACCCTCCACTCTGGGGTGGTCTGGGATTCTGGGGGTTGTGGATAAAGAGGCAAGTCTGAATTGAGTGTTGACTGTTTTCCCTGACCTGGCCTCCTTTGTCCGTCCCCAAATTAAAGTATTCACGGACATGCTCAAGGAGCTGCTAGTTACAGCAGAGGGAATAAGCCCCCGTCCGACCACCAAGAGAGGGTGAGCAAGTGTATTCACTGCATGGAATTTACCCGCTGCTCAAAATACTATTTTTCAGGAGTTCTAAAGACCTAGGAAAAAGCTCACCATGTAAGTGAGGTGAAACATGGCATCTGACGACACATTGCTACAGTACGTGTGCATAAGCGCACGCATGCCTACACACACGTGCACACACGTGCGCGCGCACACGCCTCACCGTTGGTGGACAGCAGGGAGTGGGCGGCATTCTGCTGAGGGAGCCACTTGATCTTGTTGATCTTCTCCTCTATCTCCAGGCTCTTGAGATAGTCGAACTCCGGCTCGTGGCTCTGGAAAGTGCTGTAGACGTCATACTCGCCCTGGCTGTGCGGCGCATTTTTACTCTGCAAGGAAACCAGACCCTGAGCTCCAGGATGGTGAGGCGGGGCGGACGCCGGCACTGGGACAAGGACAGGACTGGTCCGACCCATGCAGGGCCTGCAACAGCCATGGCGACCGGGCATCCGAGCAAGGGTCCAAGGAAACTCTCTGCTTTTTAAATGGCCGGTACCTTGCTGTGCAGCCAGGGCCGAGCTCCATCACCTCCTCCGTCCAGTAAGCGAGAACAAGGGCAACCACGCCAGCGCGTGTTTATTGAGCACCTACTGTACACAGGACACTGAGCTGAGTGCTGCTCACGCCTCCTCTCATTCTATCCTCGACGCCCCTCTGTGATGGGCACCATGACTCTGCCCACTTTACAGATGAGCAAGCAGAGGCTCAGAGGTGAGTCGACCCCCGCGCCCCCCACCCCGAAGCCACCTGTCCACAAAGTGCTGTCACTCACGCCACTGAGGTCTGTCTGGCACCAAGGCCAAGGCTCTGATCTGCTCCCACATCCTTGTGTCCAACTTGGGTCTGACTCGAGGAATGAACGCGTTTTGGAGCAGATTTAACATTGGGGCCAGACGCCCTGCAATGTCAGACAGACATCGGGATAGACTGGGATAGGGTGTCCTCCCCCCAGCTTTCCTGAGCGGGTCCCCTTCTGGTTTAGTCAGCCAAGCTCATTATAGTAAGGACCTCCTGGTGGAGCCCCCAAAATAGTGAGGTGGTGAGTCCATCGCAGGTACCAGGGACCACTTCCTGGTAGACAATTCAAGTTTCTATGACAACATGAAACTACAACTAAAACTGCCTGGGAGCAAAACAAAGGTAGTCAACCAAGCACAATTTCAAGTTTTCTGTTGGTTTTTCAAAAGTATCTATTCATATATTTCTTTTCCTGCTGTGTTTTTGGAAAGCTTTAAAGTTCTTCAATATTTTTGCCTCTAATTCACTTCATCTCCTGTAAGCACTGGCTATGGAGAAGGTCAGTGGGACCAGAATTAAGAAAAAAATTAAAGGAGAAATATTCAAAACTGAGAAACTTGCGCATCTACCAATTTAATTTCTTTCTGCAATTTGGCAAAAAGAAGGCTTGGCTTTGCAATCCCCAGTGGGATCCTCTGGTCCTGCTCATGATCAAAGTGCTCCTGCTCACAGTACTGGGCTCATTAGATAAGCAGTTTCTCAGCTACCTGCTTTCTGGCTCTGTGTTCTTGGTAAGTTATTGCAACCCTCTGAGCTCTGATCTCCTCATCTGTAAAATGAGGATGACGATAGCACCTAATGGTACCACGAGGGCTGTCACGAGGGAGGGTTATGGGAGTGAACACAGGTGAAGTCAGAGCTCAGGGAACGTCAGCTGTGGGGAGGATGCTACTGCAGCTCCTCTCCCCCCTTCATCCTCCCTCCTGCCCCCTCTTCTCCTTCTGCTCCTCGTCCTGCTTCCCCTATCCTCCTTCCCCCCTTCCTCTCCTCCCCCGACCTTGGTGTCACCTTAGATCCTGTCTTCAGCATCTAATCCCAGCCGTGAAAGGCAGGGTGGTGTGTGAGTGACAGACCACACCCAGTCCTGGTTTCCATCCCTGGTCTTTGCTCACTAGCTGGGTGACTGTGCAGGCGTCCTCATCTAAGAAACGGGGTGTGAGTCCCCACCCTCAGAGGTGGGCAGTGAAGAGTAACTGGGAAAAGCACGTGGAGAACGAAGTGAGGAGTCTGCATGTAGTAGGTGCTCAACAAATGGGGCCTTTTAAGCACCAGGTTCTTCCAGTGGTTCAGAAACACTGCCTCGGGTAGGCTGTTCCAGACAGCAGACCTCACTGGGGCAAGGCCCGGGGCTGAGCAAAAGCGCCAACCCCAGACAGAGGGCCACCCACAGCTGCAGAAGGGTCCGTCCTCCCCTCCACCCGGCTCTGGCCGCACAGCACCAGCTCTCCAAGGCAGAGGGCAGTTTAATCAGGAGTCTGTTTCTCCAGGGTCTAGGACACAGTGACCAATCAGCAAACTTCCACTCAGCAGAGGGGGATCAGAATATGGCGCTGTGAGTCGACCCGGTGGACTCCCTTCCCTGGGCCTGCCCGGTCCCATCCCTGCGTGCCGCGGCGCCCTTTCCCGGGCTGGATGCCCAGAGGCCCCCTGCGGGTTAAAGCCCGGGCTGAGCCGTAGTCCCCCTCCCACCAGGCCCCGCCGCACCTCCGGTTCCCGCTGGAAGATGACGACCCGGCCACCCTTGTCGCCGGTGGCCAGCAGCTCCCCCGTGTGGTTGAACTCGACGGTAGAGATGATATCGGCTGTGGTGGAACAGAGACAGGAGGATGTGGCTCATTAGGACCCAGTGCTGTGCAGGTGGCCAGAGCTGCGCGCCCAGCCCCAGGGCCCCCAGCGGATAGCAGGGGCCCGGCCCCCTCCCCGCTGGCCGTGGGACAGAGACCCGTTCACGGGTGTCTTTCCTTCCTTCCTGCTCCCCTTCCTCCTGAAGCAGTCTGGGGTTTCCTCGTGTGCTGACCAGGTGACTGGGATGCAAATCTGACACTCACTAGCCCAACTCTGGGGGCCACAGAGACCAACTGTACCCCTCCCTGCCTCCACTGAGCTCCCCCGTAACCTTCACATTCCTGGCCTGGACCCTGTAGGCACCAAACGCTTCAGCACAATGGATCTACTTTCAAACAAACCACACATCTGACTACTCCTCCCAGCAGCCCCAGGCAGGTTCTCATACTGCGTCCTCCTTCCAGCCGCCAGGATGATGGTTCACCCCTCCCCCACCCCGACTCATGGGGTATTTCTGCTCAGACCCCCTCCTCTGCATCCTTCCCTGCCTCAAATGAAGGCAGTTCCATCCTCCCGCTGGCTCGGGCTCGAGCCTTTGGGTCACCGTGACTCTCCCCTCTCTCTCTCTCACCCTCCACATCCAGTCCTATTGTCTCAACCTTCAAGATACATCCAGATTCCATCACTTCTCCCGCCTCTCGCTTGGACGACTGCGACCGTCTCCCATCCGATCCCCTCCATTTCTCCCGGCCCAGACACAAGCTGGCCTCCACAGAGCAGCCATAGGGAGCTTTCTCGGACCCCTCCAGAGGCTCCCCACCGACAGAGGAAAAGCGAAGGTCTTCAGAGTATCTAAAGCCTTGAGTGACCTGTGGCCCCCCGAGGGAGGCCACGTCAGGAGCCCAAAACTTCACCCTGCCCCGCACTCGCCCCTGGCACTTGGCATTGCCTCCCACCCTGGGCCGGGTACCGTGCCCTGTGATGGGCTTTGGCCTGCGGGACGCCAGCAGACAAGCCGCCGTCCTGCGCTTCTGCCGCGGCCCCGGAGGAGGACCTGCCCAGGCCCGCAGCAAAGCCGCCCAGCTGAGCGGCCTGGTCACCCAGTCCAGCCAATCCTAGATCGGCGGGGTTGGCAGATGCGTGACAAAAAATATTAGTGCTGAATGCCCCGTGTTTTAACTCAATGAATGGTAACGGATCCCCACCCCAATTCCTACGACTCTCAGCCCTGCTCTCCCACTCGGACTCAGGCTCCTCGCTGATTCTCAGAATACCAGCTACCTTCTGTCTCAAGAACTGCTCTCTCAGCCTCCAGTGGTTTTCCCAGTCCTATTTGCTATTCCATACATGCCTTTTCCTTCTCCAATCACACGCCTTCAGAGGCAGCTCCTGACCCGCGCTGGCCTCTGAGCCACAGGTAAATGCCAACTCTGACGGCGAAAGGAAAGAGGTCAGAGGGAAGGTGGTTCAGGAGCAGGATAACGGGCTGGATGTACTCACTGATCAGGATAAGAGCACGTTTCATTAAACTTGAAAATAAAGGGAATAAAAAACAAGGAGAGCCGCTCTTTGGGATCACGGAGCTGCTCTCTGAGTGTGGAATTGGCCCAGCTGCCTGACACTTGTCCCTGCGTGGGCAGCCTGCCTGGCCCAGGGACACAGGAGGGGCACAGCCGGAGGCACAGCCCAGCAGTGCCGGGTTCCTGCCCGTGGCTCTGGTTCTTGCTGTTTCATGTCAGCACGTCCTTAGGGGGGAAGAGCAGGATATAAAACTGTATGTAAAATGTCTTTAATTATATAGACCAGTGATCACAGCCATGTTGAACAGCAAACAAACTGGGCAGAGGGAAAACAAGCTGGAAGAGACTTTTCTACCACGTTAAACAGAGATTGCTTTAGGGCGGTTGAAAGAAAATATTTTTTTCCTTCTCTTTCTATGTTTCCATGTTTTCTAGATCTTCTGTAATGAATGTATATTTCTTAATAGCTTACTGGTATAAGGTTACTGAGGTATAACTGATATACGCAAAAATGCACATTTTTAATGTATGCAATTTAATGAGTTTGGACATATGCATAATATATATTATAAAATATATATATTATTAAAAATATATATTATTTTTATGATGGAAAAATAACAATGCTATTAAATTAAAACGCCCATGTAACCACTGGTATCCAGAGCAAATGTGGTCCATAAATGCTGGGCAGCTACCACAGTAACAGACAATAACACCTGCAGGCAATTTACAATTTATATGTCAGTTTTATATCCATTGCCTCCTTTGAACCTCATGCCAGCCCCTGAGGGAGATATGACTATCATTTCTATTGGCAACTGAGGAGATGGATGGAGGCCCGTCCACAGTGACAACCCCCTGAGCTGTTCATGGACCATCTGAAGTCCTGGGTTGGAGTCCTGGCTTCAACGCCGGGGCTGTGTGACCTTGGGTGGGCTACCTCCCTGCTCCGAGACTCAGTGCTGTCATCTGTAGCATGGTTATAGTACAGTCTTCCCGTGATTAGAAACTCAAGAGAGATGTTGGAGGTGAGAGGGTTTGGGAGGGTTGAAGGACCGTAACACCAAGGAATGATGAATGACCAAAATTTACCAGACAGAAAGTCAAAGTTTTTTCTCATCTTTGCTTCTGGCCTCCACAGGAGTGGCAGCTGCGAGCTCAGAAATATGCCAGATAAATCTGAGATTCAGCCTCCCTGTACAGGTTTCGGAGTCCTGACCACCAGCCCCTCCAGCCCCCTTCTGCAAACATCTGCAGAGCAACTACAGACCTCAGGCCAGGGCACTGCTCCTCCATCCCAGGAAGGGGCTGGTGGGTATTTAACATCCATTCATTGTTACAGGAAGTGTCTTCTAGAGCTTGCCTTAGGAAAAGTTACCTCCCCTGAGAGCTGGAAGTTGTCATCAGTAAAATCATGCAATTGGAAAGTCCATGCTCTCATTTTGGAATGTTTGACACATCTCCAGCCTCAATACCACCTCCCCCAGGAAGCCTTCCTGGAGAGCCCTCCTGCCCCCCAGTACAGTAGTCTCTCCTACAACTGTGATCTCATGCCCACTATGTGCCCCTCATTAGATGTCAGGCCCTGCAGGGGAGACAGCAATTGGAAGAAGAGGCAACACTGGGTGAGCTTCTTATTTTCACGGCTTTCAGCCTGAGGACAGGTCCCAGTCTGTGCCACGTGGCTACTGAAACTCAGATAGAAAGTCATCCTTTAGGCTCTATAAACCAGAAGACAGAATCTGGGAAAATCCTAGTAGCTGTAAAATGAGGTATTTAACCCTGGAAATGGGGTCTAAAGAGCAGTCCCCAAATGCAACACATAAACTCTGCCCCAATCTTTAGCTGGCTGCAAACTGCACACGTACACACGATAGACTCCAGGCAGAGCTGCTAAGGCTAAAAGACATGAACCAGGATTTGTGCTGGGACAGAGTTCGAAGTTGAGTTCAACCAAGTCAACTGCTTACAAATGCAAAACAAGACAAAACCACTCTTTGGAGGGACACACTAAACATCTAGAGTCTCTACGGTATTGTCATTCTCAACACCCAGGGTATTCTCCAAAACTATACGAAGATATACAAAGAAATAGGAAAATATCGCTCATACTGAATAAAAAGACAATCAAGGAAAGAGACCCTGAAGTTCCCGGGATCCTGGGATTAGCAAATGCAGATTTTTATATTATAACTATGTCCAAGGATATAAAGGAAAATTTGCTTTCACTGCATGAAAAGAAAGGAAATTTCACCAGAGAAATAGAAACTATTTTAAAAATAGCTAAATGGACAATCTATAACTGAAAAATACCACATATGAAAATCGCTGAATTGCTTAACAGGAAATTTGAGATGACCGAAGAAAGAGTTAGTAAACGTGAAGATATATCGATAGAAATTATGCAACCTGAAGAACAGAGAGAAAATAAATTTAAAAAGATAAAGCACAGAGCCTCAGGGATCTGCCGGAAAACATCCAATGTCTACGTGTACTTGGAGTTCCAGAAGGAGAGGAGAGAATAGAGTAGAAGAAAGACTTGAAATAATGACTGAAAAATGCCCCAATACGGTAAGAGACTTTAATTTACAAATTTAGGAAGCTCAGCTAACTCCAAGTAGGAAAAATACCAAGAAATCACACCTAACCATCAAACTGCTGAAAGCCAAAACAAAAATGAAAATTGGTAAGCAGGTAGAACAAAAACCACATATTCTATTCAGAGGCTCCAAGACGCAGATAACTGCTGATTTCTCATCAGAAATAACAGAGTTCTGAAGGCTTTTAAAGTGATGGAGGGAAATTAAAAAACCTGTAAACCCAGACTTCTGTATCCAGTGGAATTATACTTCAAGGATAAAGGGCAAATAAAGACATTTTGGTGAAAGCTCTCCACGGACCAGTGATTGAATCTCAGGGCAAGCCCACTGCCCTACCATCACTCTCTCTTTACAGATAAGGAACTTGGTCAAGAGGTGAGGCACTGGCCCAAAGTCCCATTCAGGGCAGGGCTTTTGCAGTGTATTCCCCTGGCAGGTCCCGGTCCCTGCACCACAGGGCTGAGTTGCCAAACAGCTGATGCCTCAGGCTCAGGGTCACAACTCAGCCACTGGGAGAGGTCCGCCAGGCCCACGTATGAGGGTGCTCCAAGCCTCCCTGTTGTGGGTGATGACAACTCCATGAAAACCCAGGGTGCCCTTCTACTTGTGAGGTCCCCTTTTCTTTCCACTGCAGCTCTGGGAGTCCCCCAAATGGCAAGGCAGAGTTGGAAGAGGCAGCTTGGACCCCTGGACAAAGAGGCAGCAGTCAACCCCCTGGGACTGGGTACGGTGCAGCCCTAACAGTGCAAGCCCAGAGCCAACTGGTTTGGGAGCCAGAAAGCCACACTGTGGCCCAGCATGGGCTCAGGAAGAAGTCAGGGGTGGTGTCCCAAGTGACCCGCCCAGTGACAGGTGCACCGCGAGAGCCAGAGCCAGAGATGGGCAAAGACCATGCTGTGGGTTGAACTGGGTCCCCCAAACATATGTGGATTTCCTAAGCCCTGGTACCTGTCGCTGTGACCTTATTTGGAAATAGGGTCTTTGCAGATGATCAAGTTAAGATGTGGTCCTACGGGATTCTATGGGCCCTAAATCAACGGCTGGTGTCCTGAGAAGAAGGCCATGTAAAGACATGGGCGCACAGACACACGGGGGGAAGGCCATGTGACAACGCAGGCAGAGACTGCAGTGACGCATCTACAGACCGAGGAACATCAAGGATTGCTGGCCGCCAACAGAAGCTGGAAGAGGCCTGCGACAGATCCTTCCCTGCAGCATTCAGAGCAAGCACGACCCTGCCGGGTACCTTGACTTCAGACTTGCGGCCTCCAGAACTTCGGGGGAAGAAACCTCTGTTGTTTTAAGCCACTGAGTAGTTTGTCACAGCTTTTCCCCAGCCAACATACGGAGAGAACAGAGCAGAAGCGAGAGGCTGTGCGGGCAACGCTCTGCAGACCCAGGCGGCACCCTGGGCTGCGGCTCCTCCTGGGGTCACGTGGGGAGGATCAGCCCTTGGATCTCACAGGTGCCCCTTGTGTCTTTTTCATCAAGAGGAAGGTATTCCAGTCCCAGCCTCGGTTCATATTAGCTGTGTGACCGCATCCAAATCACGCTCTCTCCGAGCCCTAACTGTCTCACCCATAAAATAGGAACTGTCATCCCTGCCTGGTCACAGTGCTCCTAGGGTTTATGTAAAATTCAAAGGATTCCGTGGACTGGAAATCTCCCTGGAAATTGTGGCAGAGGCCTGCAAATTCGAGGAGGAGATTAAGCTGCTCATCAGGGAGACGCCCCCCCTGCTCATCTCACCATTCATCACTGTAAGTGCTGTCGCCACCATTAATGATCCATCAGCATCACAGCTCACGGCAGAGTGAGGGCCCTCGGAAAGCCCAGCTTCATCCTTCTGATGGGATCGCTGCGTTTAATTAGTATTGTCAGAGGCATCAGGGCTGATGAGGAGGGAGGTGGGAGAGGAAACAGGTTCTGCCTGCTGCTGAATGAAAGAGCTTGGTGCGAGGAAGGAGGATCCGTGTGCCCAGCGTCCGCCCAGGACAGGACTCTGTGAGCAAGCATCTTACCCAGCATCTTCTCTGGGTTTGGAGAGAAGGGGCCAGGCTGGACCCTGGGGATAAGGAGCCTGTTCTCAAGGGCTGCTCTGGGTCCAGGGAGATGCACAGGAGGTGAGGAGGTGGCCAGGGGAAGTGACCACTTCAGGATGGGGAGAGGTGAGATCCAAGAGGGCCTCCTGGAAACAGTAAAACAGGAGTGGGGTCTTGCAGAACAAGGAAAGGTGGCAGACTTAACGTTGATGCCCCATCAGCGGCTTCCTGTATCCACATCTTATACAAAGTGATTCCGGGGCTCTTCCCGTCCAGCAACAGAGACTGTTCACCCATCCTTGACTCTGCACTGGCTTGTGACTTGCTTTGGCCAACAGAATGCAGAGGAAGTTAGGGGGCGCCGGTCCAAGCCTGGGCCTCAAGAGGCCTTCAGTTTCTGCTCTCTCTGGGACCCCTGCTCTGCCACGGAAACAGCCCCAAGCAAGCCTGCCGGATGACGACGAGAGGCCACGTGGACGAGCCAGTGCAGCTGAGGCCATGCTAGGCCAGCCCACAGCCAGTCCACCCCCGAACACGGCAGCACGCCCAGCAGAGATACCTCCTGACCCATAGCTACCGTACACGTCAGAATGAGCACTGCCAATACACGAGGAGACGCCCAGTAGACTTAAAGACTAAGGGGAAGGAGCGCACGCTTGTTGTTTGAAGCCACTGAGCCCTGGGGTCTGTTACGCAGCGGTAGCTGACTGAGACAGAAGGGCTGCTGGGTAGAGCGTGGCCATTCCACCCAGCTCTGCTTTGTAGATCACCCTTTTTTGGAGGCAGGGAAGTCATTTCAAAGGAAAGACTTTCCTGATCAGAAAAAGCTCTTGACTGTAGCCTAGTTTTTCAGTAGGACTCACACCCACACCCCACCCCATCCCCACCCAACCAAGGTGCCTTGTATACGCTGTGCTCTGACGGCAGCACTGCCCCTTCACGGCTCACCCCGGCAACCCTAATCACTCTTCTGGTCTCAGCTTGTGTTGCTGAAGCCACCCGAGTGCCCTTTCCATTGTACAGGTGAAGAAACTGAGGCACAGAGAGGATTAATAAGTTGCCCAAAGCTGCCCAGCTGGTGTGTGCAGGGCTGGGATTTACCCCTTGACCTTGACCCCCAGGCTGGTGCTTCTCAAGACGTTTAAAGGAATCAGAGATGGCTGGGGGGCTTCCCTGGTGGCGCAGTGGTTGAGAGTCCGCCTGCCGATGCAGGGGACACGGGTTCGGGCCCTGGTCTGGGAAGATCCCACATGCCACGGAGCACCTAAGCCCGTGCGCCACAACTACTGAGCCTGCGCTCCAGAGCCCGTGGGCCACAACTCCTGAAGGCTGTGCATCTAGAGCCCGTGCTCCGCAACGAGAAGCCACCGCAATGGGAAGCCCGCGCGCCGCAACGAAGAGTAGACCCCACGCACAGCAACGAAGACTCAATGCAGCCAAAAATAAATATAAATAAAATAAATTAGAAAAAAAAAAGAGAGATGGCTGGGGATTGGTGAAGACATTTCCCGGGAGAAAGCAGATGCTGAGGGAGGGTTTCCACTTACACCTTTTGAGGGGAATGGGGGAGGGTGCCACCTTCCCTCCCCAAGCCTAGTGAGACCCTCGCAGAGCTCCAAAGTATGTTTCCTGAAGGCAGGAGACCCCAGCCTGAGACTCGGAGAGCAAAAGGGGTCTAGGGTCTGGACTCTGACTCTGCCCGGGATGTGAAAAGACGAATGGCTTTTATCCACGTGCTTCCCGGGGACAGGAGAGAGCAGGCTGGCTTATGTCATCTTAGTCCTGCCCGCTGGCTCCCCTGCGGGCAAAGAGAAAGCGGCAGAGGGAGGCCACTGTGCCCAGGGGCTGAGGAAAACCACTGGACGTACAGCTCTGACTGCCCAGGTCAAGGGCTCCGCAAGAGGTAGCTTGGCAGGAAATTTCCAGACCACCCAATGCAGGACCCGTGAGAGAAACGGGCAGCTATATCCACCGGCCAGGCCCTCCCAGAGCAGGAGAGCCACCAGCAGGCTCATGGCCAGTGGTGAGCGAGAGGCTGCAGGACCCCATCCCCTTCCCCACTGTCGGCCTCCAGCACAAACAGGCCCTGTTGTGGAGGTGCAGAAGGAGAAAGGCCACGTCTGGTTCGGAGTCTGGACCGTTAGCTGGGACCAGACATTCAGCACTGGATGGGGGCCACTTAGCTCTCCGAGGGTGATGGGAAAGGCGTGGACCTGCCTGAGTCCCCGATCCCCAAGCAGGTCTGGTGAGAAGTTCCCTCCTGCAGCCTGAACTTGGTGGAGGGTGAGGGCAGCTCCCGGGCCTGGGTCAGAGGTGGGGTGGGGACAGCTGGGATGCTGTGGCTGGGCCAAAGCAAGTCCCCCTGGACAGTGCCTGGGTCACCTGGATGGAGGCAGATGTGAAGGGGCTGGTGGGAGGTTTGGGAGGGTTCGTGTGGGGCACGTAGCACCCTCCACCTCCCACCCATGCACCCCGGAGGCCCAAGACCCCGGCTCTGCCTGTGAGGGGCCGGAGCTCTCACGTTAGGGCAGGAAGGGGGCGTCGAGCCCCAGCTGCCCACAGGTGGGAGATGGAACTGGCCACGCTGCCCCCTGGAATCACACAGGAGCCATGGTCCCAGCTCACTGATGGGACATCCACCCTGCACCCGAGCTCTAGTCCCTGTTCTACCTCTTTCTGACTGGTGACTCGGGGCAGGTCACCTCCTCTTTTTCTGAGGACGAGAGGCAATGGGAACACAGACCAAGAACCTGAGGGCCAAGCACTGTACTGGGAACTTGCCCACGGTGCCTCATCTCATCTTCTCCATGTCCCATAGGGCCAAGCGGGTGAGTCCTGGATCCAACGGCACCCCGTCAAGCTAGCTTTTTAAAAGGAAAGTGCACCCAAACAGGAGACCCAGTGGATGACAAGTTAGGTAAACATTAAACTGGGCCTAGTACTGATTAATCTTAAAGGCTGAGAAAAACACTTCCGTTATCCCGGCACCTGCTCCAAGAGCTCCAGGTGAAATGGAATGTTGGAACCTTGAGTTATGGTTCCCATAATATATATATGTATATATGTATATATATATAAAATATAGTCAGTCAGCCAGAGCTGAGGATGCTTGGGAATATTTGGCTCAGATAATGACCTTTGGGGAGAGGGGTAGCAGAGGGAAGCCTGGGTACGGAACAGCCAGAGGGTCTGTGGCTGGTTGAAGTTAGGTCCTTAAAGTGTAGTTATTCCATGGTTCTGGCGCTGCCTGGTAAGGGGGAAGGTCTGCTCAGATCTCACTCTTACTGGCTGCAGGACCTTGGACAAGGCATTTCACCTCTCTGAACTGATTTGATCGTCTGTGAAACAGAGATGGTCATACACACCCTCCAAGGCTGCTGGAAGGTTTACCCACATATCACCTAGCATGTGGCAGGCACTCAGTAAATCTGTTCACTGTCCATTTATTATTCAAAAGAATATTAATGGGGAGCTGTGGTTTAAGTTATAGTTTAAAGGGAAAATGTTGGCTAGGGTGTGATGTTTTTAATGTGGACTTTGGATAAAAGACTCAAAAAAAAAAAAGAAAAGTACAGAGTTTCTGTGTGAGATGATGAAAAAGTTTTGGAAATGGATAGTGGTGACGGTTGCACAGCACTGTGACTCTAATTAATGCCACTGAATGGTATACCTAAAAATAAAGTGGTAAATTTTATCTTATGTATATTTTATACATTTTATCTTATGTATATTTTATCACAATAAGAAGTTTAATTTAAATTTAAATTTAATTTAAAAAATTAATTGAGGACCTACTGTATCCCAAGCACTGTTGCAAATGCTGGGAACTCAGCAGTGTACACACCCCACAAGAAGCTCACTCTCTAGTGGAGAAAACAGACAATAAGCAAATTTCTGGGAAGGAGATAAGAGCTAAGATAAAAGCTAAAGTATGATAAGGGATGGGAGGGTTGGAGGTGTTGTTTTAGCTGGGGAGGTCAGGGGAGACTTCCTGGAAGAGGAGCATTTGAGCAGAGACCTGCAGGAAGCAAGAGAGGAAGCCACACAGATATCTGGGGGGACAGCACATGCAAAAGCCCTGAGGTAGGAGAGAGATTGGTCTGTTGCAGTTCAGCAAGGAGGGCAGGGTGTGTTGGTGACAGGGGCAGGACATGAGCTCAGAGAGGTGGGCTGCGCCAGGTCCCTGAACCTTGCAAAGAAAGACTTAGGATTTTATTTAAGTGAAAGAGGAACCACATAGCATTTTGAGCTGGGAAGTCATGATCCAACTTGGGTTTAATGACACTCCTATCCTCATGTGTATCCCTCACTAACATAGATGGGCTCGTCCCTTCTGTGCCCTGTCCAGGGCCTGGCACATGGGCAATTGCTGGAAAGGGTTTGTTAAGTAAATACCAGAGAAGCAGACGCTCATCAGGCATGTGGGGGATGGCAGGGGCCTCTGTGTCATCCCTGCCACTCACTTGCCTAACGCAGTTCCTCTCTCTGGGCCTCACTCTGGTTCCTTGTCTATTAAGAAAGGCGTTGGCAACATGATGGTTTTATTGTCGTTGCTTTTACTTTACCATTTAAAAAACTGAGATGCAATTCAGGTAACATAAAACTCACCATTTCAAAATGTATACTTAAGGGGTTTTGAGTATATTCAGTGTGTTATGCACCCATCATCACTATCTATTCCAGAACATTCCCAGCACCCCAAACAGGAACCCCATACCTTTTAGCAGCAGTCATTCCCCATTCCCTCCTCCCCCCAGCCTCTGGCAAACGCTCGTCTGCTTTCTGTCTTTAAGGACATTTCACATAAATGGAACCATACAGTGTGTGGCCTTTTGTGTCTGGCTTCTTTCACTCAGCATCACGTTTCCAAGGTCTACCCATGCGGCAGTGTGAACCAGGACTTCAGTCCTTTTCATGGCTGAATAATAGTCCATTGTGATCATGATGGTTTTGAAGGCAGGCCCCAGAAGAGGGCTTGAAGGGGTTGGGCACCTAAGAATGGCCCTGTGTCCCCAGAACCCTGACCCATGGTTGCTCCCAGATCTGCAGGCTGAGGGGCTGCTGCAGGAGCGAGAGTAAGGGTGGGACAGCGCTGCCCCTACAGTGGGTGCTCCAGGAGGGTCAGGGTGTGAGGGAGGCCACGGACCGTGGCTGCCAGCTCCTCCCCGCTAGCCCAGATGGGCCCCTGCTAAGTAGCTGTTGGCCTGACTGGCGCAGGGGCAGATGGGCCTGGCAGGGGTGCAGGGCAGCTGTGGGTTGGCCTGTGGTCAGCAAGACCCGGTCAGCCTGCTGGGCTTGACGCTAGGCCAGGTTGGATTGTGCTCACAGCAGGGATGACTCCCCAGATCAGACTGAAGCATGGCCCTCCAGGCCCCTCAAAGCAGCCAGGTGGCCTGAGGCCAGCAGCTGGCCTCGGGACAGGGTCAAGGTGAAAGGGACAGAGAGAAGACCACCTGCTCCTAGCCTGCCTGCTTTCAGCACAAGCTCCTCAAGGCCCCCCAGCACAATTGCCTGGGCTTGTCTCCTAAAGATGAAGATTCCCAGGGCCCTGCTCAGACCCACGGATCAGAATTGCTGGCACCTGGAATCTGCATTTTGATGGGTTCTTCAGTGATGCCCTGAGGTTTGAGAGCCACTGGTAAAGTGCTAAGAGGTTTGGGAGTGAGAGCACTCACTTTAGTGCGGCTGCCTGATTCTCAGCAAGTTACAGACATTCTCTGAGCCTCAGTTTTCTGATCTCTAAAATGGGTATAATAGTGTCATCTCAGGGTTGATCGGGAGGATTTAATGAGGCAACAAGAAGCTGCTTAAAAATCACTAGCTGCAATTAGTAGTATATTATTATTACACATGCAAACCAAATCAGAGAACTGTCTGGATTTTAAAAGAAAGTGGGGCGGGGAAGAATTAATAAATGAGAGAGAGAGGTTTAAGATATGGAGAATTTGCTGTTGGGGGGAACCTGGCTCTGAATCCCACCCAGTTTTGGCTGTCGTTTCATCCTTCAGTTTTCCGGTTTGTGCAGTGGTGATGGTAAGAGCCGCCCATGCTGGAGGGCTCTGCAAACTGTAATATGCTGTCCCGTGCCAGGGCGGGGAACGCAATGTGAGGAGGGGGATGGAGGCCTGATGCTGATCTAGACTGATGGCTTGAGTCTGGGCCGGGCCAGCTGGCTGGGGCTGGCTTCTGCCCTCCCAGTGCCTGGCTCCCGAAGGCCCCATCCTTTCTGTATCAGTTCCTCAGGCCCCAGCCGGCAGGCGGGCAAGAGGGGCCAAATGCCACTGTGACAAGAACACCCTTCAGGCTCCGTCACATCAGTGTGTCCATCTGTCCCCTCGCCAGGCCCGTGTCTGCGCCAGGTAGACGGACGGCGCTCAGGCGCTGAGCTGGGTGCTGAGGTCATGCTTGGCAGAGCCGGCTGGGTCCTCTGTCTGCCTCTCCTGCCTCTGCCCTGGCCGGGGCCATCGTCACTTCTCTCCTGGACATCTGCAGCCCCCTCCCCTTTGGGTTTCCTGTCTTTATCCTGGCCACCCGGTGACCAGAGGGACATTGCTGAAACTGAAAACTCATCGTACCCCAACCCTCCCTAGAGCCCTATGTGGCTCCCCGTGGCCCTCGCCAGCCCTCTGTCTCTCCACTCCCAACACGACCCTCACCCTTTAGGCACCCCAGCGGGGCCATTTATTTATTCGAGAAGTATTTACTGAGCCCTAATGCTAGGCGGCGGGAACTGACAGGCGGTCTAATGGGCACCTTGCAGCCCCTCCCACGCCCACCAGTCTGTCCCGTGTCCTGGGGGAGACAACCAGCCTGCTCTTCCTACTCCTTCCTATTTAAAAAAAATTTGTTTTAATTGAAGTAGAGTTGATTGACAATGTCGTGTTAGTTTCAGGTGTACAACAAAGTGATTCAGTTATACATACATAAAAAATTACATATATATTTTATATTGAGTATGTATAATGTGCATATATCTCTGTGCTACACAGTAGGACCTTGCTGTTTACCTATTTTATATATAGTAGTGTGTACCTGTTAATCCCACACTCCTCATTTATCCCCCTCCACTTCCCCTTTGGTAACCATAAGTTTGTTTTCTATGTCTGTGAGTCTCTTTCTTGTTTTGTAAGTAAGTTCACTTGTATCATTTTTTAGATTCCACATGTAAGTGATATCATATGATATTTGTCTTTCTCTGTCTGATTTACTTCTCTTAGTATGATCATCTCTAGGTCCATCCATGTTGCTGCACACCTCCCCTGTCCTCTTGAAAGACCCCGTGTCCCAGCCTCTGGGTGACAGTCTGGTAGAGGGTGACAGTCCATCCTGTCAAGGTGTGGCTGAGGCACCCCCCTGAGAGGGGCTGAAACAGCCTGGGATGGGCTTGACAGGCAGATGGGCAGGGGCGCTCCAGCTCTGCACTGGCTGCAGACCATTGTTAGCTCAACCTCTGGAGGCTTGGTTTCCTCACCTGTAAAATGGGCACAAGGGTGCATCTGAAATTAGATGCTGTGGGTGGAGGCTCAGCATGGAACTCGGCACACAGCAGGCCCACTTGTTTTGGTGCTGTCATCTCCAAGGGACCCACTTTGCTGGTGGGAGCTCCTTAGGCCACCAGGCTCGCTGCCTGGCTCCCTGGCAGAAAGAGTCCCAGCTTTCCTGTGGCTCCCTTCTCCAGCCTTAGGCCGTTGGCACAGCCGCTCCACTTGGATCACCGGGCAGCGGACAAGGAGTGGCTTTGGAAGTGTTCCCATCCTGGTTACACATTGACCGCCTGGTGGGAGCTGGGTCCCGGGGAGGTCACATTCACTGGGCGCCAGCTAGGACCCTCACCCACCATGTGCATTAGCCCGCGGCAGACCGAGGAGTTTGTGGCATTCTGCCATTTCCACGTGGGGAAACCGAGGCTCTGAGGGTTGAACTTGTCCTCCTGCTGGGAACAGGTGGCTTCTCTGCACCAGGTGGACCCCAGGGCCTGTGCTCCTAACACGGTAAAGTGGGTCAGGCCGGCCCCAGGTGCCTTCACCACGTGCACCTCCGCGGGATGTGATGGTGCCATGGTCTCCCAGGCCACGTCTCGTGCCTGGTGCCCTGCACCCAACACCCCTTCCCACCCAGGGATGCCCGCACCCATTATAAAGATGAGCAAACTGAGGCGCCCGCAGGCAGGACTGGCGGGGCCGGGCAGGTCTGGAGCCCTCCTCTGCCCCGTCTGCTGTGGGCTCTGGGGCTCCCTTCCTGGGTTTCTCCTGGAGACGTAAACTCCCAGCACGTTATTCAGCAACTGCTGAGTGGATGACTCCTGTCGGCCAGCGTGGTAACCGCCCTTTCATGTGGCTCCACGCTCCATCTCAAGCACCTCACACCCAGGACCTCAGTTACAGGTTGTGACCCCACTTCCAGATGGCGAAACTAAGGCTCCGGTGTGCTGGTGCACACGGACCACTGGCTCTGCGGGGGCGGGGAGGGGGTGTGGAGGAGAAAACTTGGAGTCGTGGCTGAGTCTGTGGGCTTCAAGCCACCCATGGTTTAACAACCGGCTCACGAAACTCCTAAAACTTGAACAACCAGCTCACATAGTTCCTGAGCTGAGATGGCCCTGACACACCCTGGGTGAAGTGAGGTCCCAAGTCCACACTGGCAGAGACAACCTGATTCAGGGCTAAGTCCCAGCCTTCGGCGTCTGAGCGAGACTCTTCCGGCAGCCCCACTGCTGGCACCCTGAGGGCAGCCTGCCCCTGGAAACCCCATGTCTCCGTCAGCAGGACCCTCCCCATCCCTTGCAAGCCCCCACCTGGCCTGGCATCACGGATGCCAGGACCAGACGCCCCCATACACCACCCACTGCTCCCCCCTAGCTGCGAACAACCATCACCCCCATGGGAAATGCCGGGGCCCAGCTTCAGAAAACAGAAGTTTACTGCCTGGGAAAAAAATCCGGGTGATGTTGTCAGTGCTGTGCGAGTCTGAGGCTGTGGGCGCAGAGGGAGGGAACTGGGCCTCAGTGACAGCCGGGTGCCCCGTGGGTCTCCTCCACCGACCTCGCTGGCTTGGGCAGGAGGAGGAGGGGGAAGGTATATGGGAGCCAGAGGAGGCGGGCCTGCAGCATGGTGGGCACAGCAGCATCCATTCCAGCCGCCCCTCCCCTCAATCTGCCCCTCTCGGAGGGAAACCTGTTCCTGCAGCTTCGCGGAGCCCCTTTCCACCCCAGTCTACTCTGTGCTGGCCACTGGCCAGGAGGAGGTGCCTGCAGGCCCTAGACCCTCCCCTCCTCCTTCACCCTCCCCTCTCCCCTCCTAGAAGCATATTAAGCATCTCTGTCTCAACAGCAGGTACGGGGCGACCTGGAGGTGGGGTTCAGCCCTACACCTGGTGATCCTTGTGTCCCTAGGAAAGCTGCAGCCTCCGCATCCCTGCTGCCAGCCCAGGCCACAGGATTCTGCCTCTACTTCTTCATCTGGACAGTAGCTCCCAACTGAGGTCTTGGGCTGGCGGGGACCTGGCCCTCCAGCCAGAGCTGACTGATGCCCACCGACTCATCCATTCATTCACCTAACATTCACCAAATGTCCGCTCTGCATCAGGTCCCCCCAGGGCTGAGTCACAGTGATGGATATCCAGACAGTCTCTGTCTTCATGGAGTCTGCGGCTTACAGGGAGATGGACAAGGAAACTGATAAACTCTTTCCAGCCGCCCAGGTGCTGGGGTGGAGGTCTGTACAGGGAATGGGTAGAACCCAAAATAGAGGGCAGGACTGCCTAGTGGTTAAGATCAGGACGCTGCAGCCAGACACTCCAGGTTCAAACCTCACTTCCACCTCTCAGTTACCTAGGAAAGCTACTCATCCCCTCTGAACCTCAGTTTCCCTCTCCTGTAAAATGGGTTCGATACTCATTAAATAATACTGCTTCAGAGGGTTGTAAGGATTGAATGAGTGAATATGTGTTCGTATTAGAACAGGACATAGACTCGCAAAACAATTTTACAAAAAAGGAACAAAGTTGGAGGACCTAGCCAACCTGATTCAAAGATTTACTATAAAGCTATAGGAATCACGCCAGTGTGGTACAGGAAAAGGATAGACACATAGGTCAATTGAACAGAGAATCCAGAAATAGACCCTCCAATCCATGGTCAATTGGTTTTTGTTAAAAGCACCCAAGCAATGAGGAAAGGATGGTCTTTTCAATAAATAGATAAAATGGGGAAGAAAATTAACATCTGCCCTTACCTTACACCATATATAAAATTATGTGGAAAAGGCTCAAAATATAATTGTTGAAATGAGACCTAAGTATAAAAGCTAAAGCTAAATAACTTCTAGAAGAAAATATCAAAGAAAATCATTGCAACTTTGATTTCTTAGTCAAGACATAAAAAGCATCAACAACAAAAGAAAAAATGGATAACTTGGACTTTATCAAAGTTCAGAACTTTTGCTCATTGAAAGAAACTGTTATGAAAATAAAAAGGCAAGGACGGAATGAGAGAAAATATTTGCAATCCATACATCTGACAGATCACTTGTATCCAGAACGTATACAGACCTCATACAACTCAATAATAAGAACACAAACCACCTAATTAAAAACAGGCAAAAGATTTGGACAGACACCTCTCAAAGCAAAACATACGAATGACCAAGAAACACATGAAAAGACGCTCAGAAGATCATTAGTCACCAGGGAAATGCAAATTAAAATCTCAGTGAGATACCAGTATGTACACCCATCAGAATGGCTAAGATTTAAAAGACTGATAATATCAAGCTGGTGAAGATGTGGCACAACCAGGAATCTCCTTCACTGCTGGTGGGAACGCACCACCATACCATCCCTCTGGGAAACAGCCTGGCAGCTTCTTACAGGGTTAACCATGTGCCTATCATATGCCCCAGCCATTTCTCCCCATTAGTATGAAAGCCCACGAACACCCAAAGACTTGTACACACCTGTTCCCAGCAGCGTCACCCACAGTTGCTCAAAACTGGAAACCATCCAAATACCCATCAACAGGGGAATGGACAAATTATGATAGATCCAAACCATGAAAGACTACTCGGGAATAAAAAAGAACAAACTATTGATACATACAGCAATGGGATGAACGTCAAAATGATTATGTGGAGTAAAAGAAGCCAGGCAGAGTGCGCCCTGTATTATTCCATTTACGTGAAATGCTAGAAAGTGCAAACTAATACATACTGTCAGCAGGCCAGTCAGTGGTCACCAGGATACAGAATGTAGTCAGGGATGGACCACACAACGGAACAAGGAAATTTTGGGGGCTGATGGAAAATGCTCTGATTCTTAATCCTGGTGGTGGTCTCACAAGCACACACAGCTGTCAAAACTATGGGACTCTACACTTGAAGTAGATGCAGTTTATCGCACATAAGAACATGTTTTTAATTAATTAATTAATTATTTTATTTTTGGCTGTCTTGGGTCTTCATTGCTGCACGCGGGCTTTCTCTAGTTGTGGCGAGTGAAGGCTACTCTTCCTTGCGGTGCGCGGGCTTCTCATTGCGGTGGCTTCTCTTGTTGCGGAGCACAGGCTCTAGATGTGTGGGCTTCAGTAGTTGTGGCTTGCAGGCTCTAGAGCCCAGGCTCAGTAGTTGTGGCTCACGGGCTTAGTTGCTCCATGGCATGTGGGATCTTCCCGGACCAGGGCTCGAACCCATGTCCCATGCATTGGCAGGTGGATTCTTAACCACTGAGCCACCAGGGAAGCCTCATAATAACATTTTTTAAAAGTCTTTGTTTGCAGTAAAGGGGAAGAAACAGCAGCAGCGGCCACCTACTCTCTTCTGAAACTTCCAGCAAACAGCTGACTTAACATCCTACAGGCTCCATGGGCAAGGCGACCACCCGAGTAATTACATCAAGGGAAACAATTATTTGGTGCATTTTTCATCAACCGAGATCATTCATATTTATCAAGCTTCTAATTCATCTAGATTTGTCCCAGGAGGTCTGACCCACCCTGGCCTGGGCATGAGAAATGGATTGTGCCAGGCACGTGGTAGAATCTCATTAATTGCATGTTGAATGAATTAATAATTGCCCCGCCTTTTCAAGTGCGCACAGCTCGTCAGTGGCCGACCGGAAGCCAGAAGCCAGCGTGGGCAGCCTGAGCTGACCCCGGGAGAAACCCAAGGCTACGTTCCTCCGTGGACAAAGCCCTTTCCAGGACACGCTCAGATGCTGAGGCTTGAAACAGCGAGAAAAGGCAAAGTCAGGACCATTCTGATGTGGCATTAGGGGGTGGGGTGACCACGCAACACAGCAGAGAAGCTTGAAAATCAGTGGGCAGCTGGTATGGGGTCAGATGCAGGCTTCTTCCAGAAATGTCCAGTCCAGGGGCATGATAGAAGCTGCAGACAATATCTGTAGCTGGATCAAACTGCTGGGGACAGTTGAGCCAAAGGGTCTTGGCTGGGGACCTGAAGACAAGCCAATCACTGCTGTTATTTCTCTTTTGGTCCAGCTCCAGGCTGGATGCTGTCAGAGCCCTAAGATGCAGCTTCCTTGTCAATGCAGGAAGTGACCTGGGGGTCACATGCTTTCTCTTCCACCTTCATCTTGGGCCTCCTCAATCACCTAACTCAGCAGTTCTTAGACTGTGGTCCAAGGACCCCTGGGTGTTCTTGGGGTCCTTCTTTTCCAACGACGTATCCGTGTGACGTATCTGTGTGGCGGAAACCACATTTCCACCAAACAAAATAGCACAACAGACTGAATGCAGAAGCTGATGTGAGAATCCAGCTGTCCTTTATTAAGCCAGACATTAAAGAGATTTACAAAAATGCCACTCTTCTCACTAATTTTTTTTGTTTTGGAAAACATAGTTATTTTTCAGAAAAAATATTATTTATGTTATGTGGTGGTTTGTTATTTCTATGTTTAGATGAATTAATATATAAATATTTCTAAATGTTTCAGTCTTAACTTCTAATATGGGAGATATCAGTGGATACAACCGACATACACAGAAGCTCTTTGGGATCCGAAATAATTTTTAAGAGTTTAAGAGGATCCTAACATCAAAATGTTTGACAATCACTGCCCTAAAAGTAGCTGGGCAATTTGGGTATTTGATCTATTAATGTATCTATTGGTCTGAGCAACATTCCTTAGTGCTTAGAGCTCCTGGCCCATGGAGGACGCTCCCATGCTCCTAGGATGGTGTCATTTGTCACAAAATGCCCAGAGCCTAAAGGAGAAGTTAAGGTGAGTCAGTGAGGCGTGACGATGAGCCAACATCCCACTGGCAGCTCGTGGCTCCCATGTCTCGGATAACTCGCTGCCTCTGCTCACGGGGTTGTTACAGTCAAGGGTGTGTGTGAAGGAGTCTGAGCCGGAAGGGGCCAAGAGAACATCTCAAGGGGAAAAAGGGTCTCAACCCACATAGACACTCTGTCAGAAGTATACACGTTTCCTTGGGCTTCCCTGGTTGTGCAGTGGTTAAGAATCTGCCTGCCAGTGCAGGGGACATGGGTTCAATCCCTGCTCCAGGAAGATCCACATGCTGTGGAGCAACTAAGCCCGTGCGCCACTACTACTGAGCCTGCGCTCTAGACTCCTCACGCTGCAACTACTGAGCCCAGGCGCCACAACTACTGAGCCCACGCCCTAGACCCCGCACGCTGCAACTACTGAGCCCATGAGCCACACTACTGAGCCCACGCCCTAGACCCCGCACGCTGCAACTACTGAGCCCACATGCCACAACTACTGAAGCCCATGCACCTAGAGCCTGTGCTCCACAACAAGAGAAACCACCGCAATGAGAAGCCCGCGCACCACAACAAAGAGTAGCCCCCGCTCGCCACAACTAGAGAAAGCCCGTGCACAGCAATGAAGACCCAAGGCAGCCAAAAAAAAAAAAAAAAAAAAAGAAAGAAAGTATACACGTTTCCAATGCACATTTTGGCCAAATGGCACATGGCTGGTACTAAAATTGGTATTTGAAAAAACTAAAATAAAATGAAATTGGTATTTGGCCAAAGATAATTATCACCACAGAGAAAACTTCTGCATTATGGGAGTAAGTCTGAAATTGTATCTAACATTTGAATTATTAACCTTGTTAGAAATTATTCAGCTTGCCTGCCCTTCTAGAAAAATCTGATGGAGACTTTTCCCTCCATCTCCGAGGCTCCGTTGATGGTAAGGATGCAGTTTTATGAAGCAACCCCACAAATGGACACTGCAGCAATGCTTAACGAAGGTGCTTCTGTGTCCTTCCAGGAGCGGTCTTAGGCTGCCTCCCTCATCTCCACAGTTAAGTATTTTTACACGTGCTTCTCCTGTAAGCTGTTTCACGCGTTGGCTATGAGGGTGATCTTCATGAACCTAGGACCTCTGATCCCAGACAGCTCATGGATGAAAAGCTGCAGCTATCCAGCCTCCCAGAGACCAAGGGCAAGGCCAAAGCGTGGAACAGCAGCCCGGGGCTCAACACACGCAAAGCCCTAAGCTCCAGCGCATCCTAGCCTGAGATCCCCTTGGAGCTGGGCTTGAGGACTCCATTCTCCTCTGCAGGACTGTGAGCCTGAGAGCCCTCTGTCATCGTGACTTTATCCAAGTGGCTCCGGGGGGGCCACAACCGTGAAGCGGTGACCACAGATCAGCTCCAAGTGCGCTGGCGGTCAACCCACGGAGGAAAGTCACAAGCTCAAACAGCAGAATCCATGAGGGGGCATTTCCCACCCGGACGCCACGGTGGGGGACAACAGTGCTGAAGAGGGTGCTGGCGATGATGACAATAGTGGCTGCCACTTAAGTACCTACTGGACGCCTGACGCGGTACTAGAAGCTTACATACCTCAGGCAGTGGAGCAGAACAGTCAAAGGCCCCAGTATCAGAGCCTGGGGACCCAGGTTCCAACCCCGGTTCTGACACTCACTAGCTGTGTGACTCTGGGCTAGCTTTTTAATCTCTCTGTGCCCTGGCGTCCTCCTGTACACATTGGGATTAATGATATGAGGGCATCGCGTAACTCACAGGGCTCCTGGAGGATAAATAGGAACATGTGGGAAGCAGATACTGCCGCTCTCATCCCCTCTGGTCCACCGAGCAACCAGGGGGGTGAGGCTCACGGTCTCTACTTTACGGCTGAGGAGACCCACGCTGGAAGGCTGAAGTGTCCGCCCGAGGTCCTGCGGCAGGTGCAGCTGGGCTTTGCGCCCACACCTGCCTCACCTGAAGCCTCTGTGCTTTCTGCTTTACTGTGGCTTCTCTCAAAAGCTGCTCCTGTTTCATCAAATCAAAGAGAAACTCATCCTTGCTCCTTTAGACCCACGATGGAAAGCATGATGAACTAGCAGGCGGGGTGCTTGGCTCGGCGACTTCCCGGGCACACGTCCCTGGTCTTCTCCTCTGCAGAACGGCTAAAACGCTGCCCGCCCGCCCTCCATTCCTTCCTTCTCTCCTCTCCTCTTCCTGCTTCCTTTCTCCTGCCTTCCATTTCAGCAGACATGTGCTGTGCCACCACACCAGGCCAAGGGTGAATCGGACGCCGAGGCCCCTGCCCTCAGGAGCTCCCAGTCTCACGCGGGAGTCCGAGCGGTAAAGAAGCACCACGTGGGGTGGCCAGTGCTTCCATGTTGGGGTGGCTTCCTGGAGAAGGAGGTGCCCAAGCTGAGTCCTGACAGGTCACTGCTGGTGGGGAGGCATTCCGGCGGGAAGGGGCGTGCATGTGCACGGCTGGAGCACCCGTCCTATGGACGATGGCAGTGGGGCAGAGGGAGGCAGACGGGGCCTCCAATACCACCCGTCTGCAAGGCCCACTGCGGTGACCAGCCCATCAAGTAAATCTGTGTGTTCTCTTGCTGTCTCTTGTCTAACACACAGATTCTAGGACCGGCTGGTAAACCAGGAGGAAGAGGCGCTGTAAATTCTACCAAGGCCAGAAGGAGCCGCTTTGGGCTAATTAGAACCGCAGAGCAGTTTGAGGACTTCAATTACCGCTCTCGGCAGGAAGGCGCATCCCCACATCTGTGGGCTGATTAAATCCGCCGGGATGTCGCTCACAGGGCAATGCATTAAAAAAAGGCGGGGTCCCAGAAACGCCAGGGCAAAGCCCACGTCAGGAATTGGTTTGGAGACGAGAAAAAGAACTCTGGTCCTTCCTCCTCCTCTGTTCCCCTCCCCCTCCCCAATGTTTCATTTGATTAAAAAAAAAAAGGCAGAAATGAGATGGCGCTTAAATCGCAGCTCTGTTGCCGAGTGTGTGAAGTTTATGAGAAACGCGGGTGGGAGGTGAGGCTGCTGGGGTCCCAGTTCCTATAAGCATCACAGTCATTATTCAGGCAGCAGCTGATGCTCTCTCAGCTCAGAACCTTTTCCTCTGGTTCCGGGGGCTTCAAAATACAACCCCCTCTTATCTGAGGGGCTGTACTGTGTCACTGCACCCCCAACACTGTCACAGTGGAAGGGAGGCACTGGGTGGGGGTCAGGGACCCAGCTCCCTCCCAGCTGGCCACCGCCTCGCTGTCTGACCCTGCCTCTCTCTGGTGCTTGCTCATCTGTAAAGTGGGCAGTGGCGGCTGGATCAGAAATTCCGCAGCTCTACAACTTCCCAGTGTATCTAGGGACTAGAGTTGCCAGAAAAGGTCAGGACACCCAGTTAAAATTGAATTTTAGATAATCATTTTTCAGTATAAGTATATCCCAAATATTGTATGGGACAGACTTATCCTAAAATAAAAATCGTTTCCTGAAATCAGATTTATTGCGCAGTCTGTCTTTTTATTTGCTGCACATGGCATCCCTATCAGGGATACGACCTATTCTAAGTTGTACCCTTGGAGTGATTCCCACAGGGTGGGAGGAGGGCAGGGAGGGGAGACAGGGGATGGACCTCCCAAGAGAATCGCTCCAGATCAGCCCCCTTTGGTGAGAATCACCGAGCCGGGAAAGGCAGAGCCTACGATTTCTGAGTGGAAACTGAAGCTCTTGGGGGCACACCTTGCTCGGGATACTCAGGTATGTGCCTCCCCAGCTGTGTGTTTCTCATGACAGCCCAGGAGGGGGTTGGGGGCCTGGCACGGGGCTCCCATTGTAAAGATGAGGAAAGGGAGACACAGAGTGTGGAGGGACTTGCCCAGGTTCACGGCTGGCCCAAGGCTAGAACCGCCCTGAGAACTGGGCCCCCAGGCCCACCCGGAGGACCCCCAGGTCACGTGTCCCATGCAGATGCTGGTTTGAACTTTGGCTTCTGCAGCTGCCCCAGCCAGGTCTCACAGGGCCTCCCTTGAAGCTGCCCTTCCTCATGGCTTTCAACTGAGTTCCGGTCGGCTGACCATCACGGACCACTGCTACATACCAGCAGCAGGCAGGCCCGCTGCCGTCTTCCTGGGAGTTAGTCATCCCTCCCCCTCCCCCGGCTGCTCACTGTCTCTGGTTAACATGGTTACTAAGGTTAATCAGCTTTCACTGCATGTCAGGCTTTGCCTCACTGACCCTCCCCCACCTCCTATAAGGTAGATTATTATTATACCCACTTCTCAGATGGGGAAGCTGAGGCTCAGAGAGATCAAGTAACTCATACCTGGCAGACCTGGGACTAGAAACCACCTGTGGTGTCCCGGGTCTCTGCTTCCTCCCGGAGGCTACCAGAGTTTGTCCACTCTGAGGAATTGGTATCCCTGGGAGGGGACTTGTGGGGACTTCCTTCCTTAACCAAGAGGTGGAGTTGCTAGTGGGAGAGCGCTGGGCACCTAATGGGCCTCTGGAAAGCTCCTGTGGGTCTTCGGTGGGGTAGGGGTCCCCATCCAAGGCCAGGCTGAAGGTGCCTTAATCTCCCTGAAGTTCAAGTTCCTCCAGGGCACCAAGGCTCCCCAGGCCGAGCAAGGAGCTGGCATACAGAAGGTGCCCTACAAGTGCACGCGGAACTTGCTCTTCCGTAGCCGGGAAAGCAGCTACACGTAGATCCTTCCACCCCATCCTACCAGAGCCACCGAGGCCCACAGGGAGGGGATGCCCCCGAACTAGTCCCTCCGCACGGCACTTTGCAGATCCAAGGTGCGTCCTCTGAGGGTGTTTAGTTGAACATCTGGAACATCAACTGTGAGACATCCAAGCTGTCAGCTTGTCATCCTAGAGACAAAGGAGCTGAGACGTGGAGGGATGACCTTTCTGAGCTGGGGGGAGGACTGGGGTAGAGCCCAGGAAGCAGTGTTTAACAGTCTCCCTGGGGGAGGCAGGAGCACACGGGGAGCGAGGGTCTGCAGCGGGCACGAAAGCAGGGAGTATGGGAAAGCGAGGTGGATTCAGGGCACCGGCCAATTGCAGTGGAGATTCTGACATGGAGTGGGCAGCCCAGGAGAGTGGGGTCCCACGCGAGCCAAGAGGCAAGCAGAGGAGTGCTCCTGGGAGAATGAGATGAGTTAATAGATGAACAGTGTTCGGAAGAGTATCTGGCACAAAAGCAGTGCTACATAAGGGTTAGGGGTTCTGGCTGTCACTGCCCTGTGACAGGCAGCACATTACATCCACTACCTCCTCTAATTTTCGTAGCCACTCCGTAAGGTAGCTACTGTTACACTAGTCTCTATTTTATAGATGAGGAAGCCAAGAGAGAAGGGTGAAAGGAACTTCCCATGGAAGTTGAAGAGTAGTGTAACACTAATAGTAGTACACTAAGAGTAGTGTACACTAAGAGTAGTGTACACTACTCTTCTGCTGAGTAGAAGAGCCCGGTCAGGGCACTCCCACAGCCCTTCCTGCCTGCTCCCACCGCAGCCTGGCCACCTCCCACCCTGCCTGCGGGGAATGGAAGTACGGCGCTCCAAACTGGCACTCGATAGTGGTTTTCTGAACAAACGAATGGATGGATACATGAATGAACAAATGAAGGGGCTGGGAGGGGGGATGAAAGGATGAATGAATGCCACAGGGAGGATAAGCCTTCTCAAAGGCAGGAGGATCCCCAATTTAATGACGGGATGGTACCCCCAGGGCAATCCCATGCCAGCAGTAATACAAGCACTTTCATTACTGTTTATAGCTTCCTGAGCCCATTAGCAAATCCTCCAGGCTCCTGGGGGCGATTAGAAAGGGGGAGGGGCTGGGCTTGCTCCCGGGGCCACACTGGAGGGTCCGGGTCTGGGAAGCAGCCCGTCTTGAATCCAGATGCTGACATGAGAGCATCAAGAAAATCTCATTTGCAAACCCAAATTACTGCCATTCTGATGATCATATAAAAGAAGGATGGGAATACAAAGCAAGCCGTGAACAAGCATGACCGTGGGTAACGGCATCAGTGAGGAGCTGGGAGAGCTCATAAACAAAGGTTTTTGTCATCAAAACCCATTTGATGACTTACGGATTCAGCTCAATTCTTTGCTTTGTATCCTTGCAGGGGTCTCTTTTTCTCTTATTTTACCTATCATCGGCCTCATTAATAATACAGAGGTATATGATATGGATATAAATATATAATAATGATAATTACAATTATGATGATGAAATTTAGCATTTATAAAGTGCTGGTGCTAAGCCTGGCCCTATTCAGAGCATGTTACAAGCATCACCGTATCTACTTTTGAACAATTTAAGACATTCTTGCCTTTCTGTTATCTTTCAATTTGCTTTCCTGAATGCATCTGATATACCTGTTTATCAAATTAACCCCCATCCAGTCCTGGCCAAAGTGAGCTGAACCCCAGACCATGTGGACCAGCACATCCCCTTACGTGGGAAATGATGCCGAAAATAGCTGGCTTTTCATAACCCACTATTATTGTATGTATTTCACAGCTTAGAAAAATAAAACGCTGTCTCGTCCTCCTTGCTTCTTCATTCTTACTGTCACACATTAGTGTTACACTGTGGTGGGTTGAAAGGTGGCCCCGCAAAAGATGTGTCCACATTCTAATTCTCATAACCTGTAAATATGACCTTACTTGTAAAGGTCTTTGCAGATGTAATAAAGTTAAGGGTTTCAAAATGAGATCATCCAGGACTATCTGAGTGGACCCTAAATCCTGTGGCAAGTGTCCTTATAAGAGAACACAGGGCTTCCCTGGTGGCACAGTGATTGAGAATCCGCCCGCCAATGCAGGGGACACGGGTTCGAGCCCTGGTCCGGGAAGATCCCACATGCCGCGGAGCAACTAAGCCGATGCGCCACAACTACTGAGCCCGCGCGTCACAACAACTGAGGCCCGCGCGCCTAGAGCCCATGCTCCGCAACAAGAGAAGCCACCGCAGTGAAAAGCGGGCACACCGCAACGGAGAGCAGCCCCTGCTCACCGCAACTAGAGAAAGCCCGTGCACAGAAACAAAGACCCAATGCAGCCAAAAATAAATAAATAAATTTAAAAAAGAGAGAGAGACACACAGAAGAGAGACACACTGACAAGAGGAGGCCACGCGATAAGGAAGGAGAAATTGGAGCACTGTGGCCATAAGCCAAGTAATGCGGGCAGGCTCCAGGAGCTGGAAGAAGCAAGGATTCTTCCCTAGAGGCTAGGGGGGAATACAGCCTTCCCAACACGTTCATTTCAGACTTCTGGGCTGCAGAACTCTGAGAAATAAATTTCTGTTGTTTTAAGCCCTTGAGTTTGTGGTAACAAGTTATGGCAGCCCCAGAAAACAAATACACTCACTGATCAGAAATGCACACCGATGATGGGCTACCTGGCCTGGTCAGCAAGGACCCAACATAGACAGGACACAGTGAGTCAGGATGGATGGACTTAATCCTCCAAGACTCCAGCAGATTTTATGAGCACTTCTTGTTGGAAAGCCAACATTTTAAAGTCAAATACTCTTAAACAATGGGCTGTCAAGTCCCTAAGCTATTTTTAACTATTCAAAAGGGGGTAAAAATACATTCAAAAGGATATAAAGCAAGGTCATCATTCAGAGCTGCACTGTCCAATACAGTGGCCACCGGACACATCTGGCCACTGAGCCCTTGAAATGTGGCCAGCCTGAACTGAGATGTGGTGTCAGTGTAAAGTACACACCAGATTTCAAGATTTAGTATGAAAGACAGAATGTGAACTATCTCATTAACAATGTCTATATGGATTACGTATTGGTCATATTTTGGATATGCAGGTAAACTATTAAAGCTAATTGCACCTATTTCTCTTTACTTGTGTAATGTGGCTACTAGAACATCACAACTTACACAGGTGGCTCCTGTTACATTTCTATTGCTCAGTGTTGATTTACAGTATGGTGAAAATTTAATAATTATTGGGAACTAAAAAATTGTGTGTGTCATTAGGTTGGTTAAAAAACACTTAAATGGGGCTTCCCTGGTGGCGCAGTGGTTGAGAGTCCGCCTGCCGATGCAGGGGACGCGGGTTCGTGCCCCGGTCCGTGAGGATCCCACCTGCTGCGGAGCGGCTGGGCCCGTGAGCCGTGGCCGCTGGGCCTGCGCGTCCGGAGCCTGTGCTCCGCAACGGGAGAGGCCACAACAGTGAGAGGCCCGCGTACCGCAAAATAAAAAACAACAACACTTAAATGGCGGAAAAGACTAGGAACCCCAAAGGGGTCAGATGTTAGATAAGCTGATAAACTAACAGCAGCAGTGACTTCATTACTGCCCCTAACCCCTGTCCACCAACTGGCATCAGCAGCAACAGGGTTCTTTACCATATGACCACACCCTCACACTGACCTCAGCTGATTGGATCAAGAGGTAGACATCCCCTTTTACAGGCAGCCAACCACCAGGCTGCCCAGAGAGCTGAGCCAATCACGTTTCTCTCCAGAGTGGAACCCAGACCAGGCGTGAGCGGGGAGCTCAGGAAATGTAAGGATTCCTAGGGGTTGCAGGACCTGCAGGCTTAGGACACAGAGAAACACAAATAGAGCTGGTCCTCAGTGGGTTCTGCATCCTCAGATATTCGAAAAATATCTGAAAAAATATTTGAAAAAAAAAATCCAGAAAGTTCCCAAAAGCAAGACTTGAATTTTCCCCAAGCCTGGCAACTATTTACATAGCATTTATATTATATTAGGTATTTCAAGTAATCTAGACAACTTTAAAGTATACAGGAGGATGTGTATAGGTTATAAGCAAATACTTGGCCATTTTATATCAGGGATCATCAGCTGAGTTTGGACCTCATGGGCCCTGGAACCAACCCCCCCCCCAACAGATACCAAGGGATGGCTGTAGTCTAGAGCAGGGAATGGCAATTACATCAGTGCTTGTTAAGAATTCAGATTCTGGGGACCCGCCCCAGGAAGCCTGGGTGGGGCCTGGGAATCTGTATTTTAAACAAGCCCCCGAGTGCATCTGCTAAAGGTCTGTGGGTCACACTGTGAGAAGTCCCAAGGGCAAAGGTTGCAGAGGCCAGTGGGTAGAGGGGCCTACCTACTGAGGAGGTAGACCAGAAGCAGACCAGGGGTGGCTGCCTTGGGTCCAATTCAGCAGGGCAGAGCCAGCTGGGGGCGTCGCTGTCTCAGAGGCCCCAAGAGGATCCCAGGGCACCCTCACCATGAAGCCCCCATCCGATGTGGCCTCAGTGAGCTTCCTGGAAAACTGGCCAGTGAGTGCCAGGTACGCAGTCCACTAGCTTGGAGCAGAGGGACCTGAAATGCCCTTCCCGTCTTTCACTTGGCAGTTGTTTGATAAAACCTCCGTTTTCACCTCCACCTAAAGCCTTCTCTGGTTTCAGAGTTTGCGGAAATCTTCTCTCAGGAAGCACAGTTTACAGAAAGGAGCCAGCCTTGCGTCACCATCTAAACCTGACATGTGTCCCTCGGATGCCCTTAATTAAACAGAGGGCCCCAGCTCCGCACCACTACCAAGCTGGTAAGAGGTGGATATGCCTGCTTAGAACTGGGCTTCTGAGCCTCAGGGCCACTTTCTATGGGGCCCAAAGGCAGGAGCCCGCCTGGCGGCCTCACGGAGCTAATGAAGCCACGTGTAAGCTGTAATTACAGCTGCACATGAGCCGGGAGCGGGCTGGGCGTGCTTGTTCACGCAGGGCCTAATGAAGCATCCCGTGTTCTACAAACCTCGCTGCATGATTTAATTAACCCTCCGCTCCGGGTGTGCCCTGGCCACCCACCGCGAAGGAGGAGACCTCACCCCAACTCCGGAAGCAGCCGTAGTGACAATAATTGGGGGTGTTCACTAGAGGGAGATCCCGTAGGGCAGAGGAGAGCTCAGGCACCCGCTGGGGGGTCTGGGATTTGAGTTCAGATTTAGGTAGAAGGTAAGATATCAAAAAGATAATGGGGGGGCGGGGCACGCTGGCTGACAGGTACCATGTGGTGCAGTGGCAGGAGTGTGTCTGGCATGGAAAGGAACGGGCCATGGAGGTGACCATCCTGGCTGGTGTGTGGACAGGTGAGGATGAAACCCGGCCTGGCCACTTACCATCCGAGTAAGTCTGCACAAGTTGCTCTTTTTTAGAAATGCGCACGATCAAAGTCATTCATATACGCTGATTATTTCATCCTCACGATGGCCCTGTGGAGTTGGGACTATTATTTACTCCCATTTTAATGATGAGGAGACTGAGGGTCAGAGAGGGGCAAGTCAGGTGCCCACAGTCACAGAGCCAGGAAGTGGTAGAGCCAGGATTCCAGCCCAGCTGCCTGTGCCTACCCCCAGTGCTGGTGTGAAGATTAGTGCTGATGGCGTGATGCTCCGGCCTGGGGCCTGGTACACAGCAAAGAGGATCATGAAGGAGGTTCCCTTCTCCCGGACCCTTTCTACCTTCTTCCCGGCTTTCCTCCTTATGCTCTCCCTCTGCTCCACACAAATTGTGTTTCTCCCCAAACCAACCACACACTTGTAAATTTTCAAGCTTGTGTCTCTTCTCCACCTGGACTTTTCCAACAGCCTTCTATCCTGGTGGCTCTGCCACTTACCTCCGTTACTTAATAATCATGATGCCTCAGTTTCTTCATCTGAGAAATGGGGATAATAACATCTCAAGGGGTTGTTTTGAGGATTAGATGAGTTAATAGTTGAAAATGACTTAGAACAGTGCCTGGCAAACAGTAAGGGCTATTTCTTTTTTAAATTTTATTGAAGTATAGTTGATTTACAATGTTGTGTTGATTTCAGCTGTACAGCAGTGATTCATATATATGTATATATATATACACATATATATATATACATTCTTTTTAAAATTCTTTTCCATTATGGTTTATTACAGGATATTGAATACAGTTCCCTGTGCTATGCAGTAGGACCTTGTTGTTTATCCATCCTATATATAATAGTTTGCATCTGTTAATCCTAAACTCCCAATCCTTCCATCCCCCACCCCTCTCCCCCTTGGCAACCACAAGTCTGTTCTCCAGTAAGGGCTACTTAAGGTCAGTCGCAGGTTCCTTTTTTCTCCCTTAGCCCTTTCTGCTGGTGGCAGTGGGTGTGACAGGCCCTACATCAGACTGGTGATGTAGTTGGGCCACATCCGCCAGCCCAGCTCAGTAAAGGAGCTCTCCAGGGGTCCAGGCCAATAACAAATGAATAATGATCACGGCAGCCACATGGACTGAGCATCTCCATGCGTTGCACACCCGCTGTTCCTCTCGCAATCACCATGGCAACACCAGGAAGTGTTCATTGAATTCGCATTTTGCAGATGAAGAAACTGAGGGTGTTCTAGGGATTTTTCCAGTGTTACTTTGGACAATGCCATGAGGACCGGGGCAGACAATGGTCTGAGCTGCCGTCTGCTGGGGAACTGGGTTCAATCATAGCTGAGCTACTTTGGGGGAACAGAAACAAACCCAAGTGCATTCTGAGCTGAGCACTCAGGGGCACAAGGAGTCCCAAACCCCTTTGCAAAAGGCACCCTTGAAGAAATGTGGGATGTTTAACCAGGAGAAGACAAAACTCAGGGAAGACAAGGCTCGCTGCTAGGTCTCCTAGAGGTTCTTATGATTAAGAGTGAGCTGGCCTGGTCTGTGAGCGGAAACGGGTCCAGTGAGTGGAAACTCAGGGAGAGAAACTACCAGTCGCAGTGGAAGGTAGAACAGCAGGGAGGTGGTGGGCTCCCTGTCACCGGAGGTGTGCAAACAGAAGGGGCAGGTTCCCTCGTAGAAAATGTTGTGGAGGGAAACTGAAGCATCATTTAGGCACTGGGTTTCTTCTGGCTCTGAGACTCTCAGCCCGAGTCCACCCTGCACGTGAGCGCCTCAGAGAAACTGCCAACACCTCCCAGCAATGGCTTGACCAGGGCCTGTGCCCAGTGAGAAGCACACAGGGTAAATCCTCCCTGGATGACTTCAAAAAGCTACCTTGGATAAAAGGTCAGTTTTGATGATATTATAATAATAAAAAAGCCGTTCTCTTAATGGCTTCAGAAGTTGATAATTATTTGCCAGTCGAAAGCAGCCAGGAGAAGGTGAAGAGATGGGACATAATATTTATTTATAAACAACGTGCCGGGCGTCACGCTAGATGTTGCTGTTGCGCATTGTACTGTCCCTTCAAAATAACCCAAACGGTAGGTGGTATTACCCCATTTTGCAGGTGAGGAAGATGAGGCTTAGGGAGGCTAAGTCCCCTGCCAAATATTATGATAATTTGCACCTTTATTTTTATTTTTTTTATTTTTTGCGGTACGCGGACCTCCCACCGCTGCGGCCTCTCCCGCCGCGGAGCACGGGCTCCGGACGCGCAGGCTCAGCGGCCATGGCTCACGTGCCCAGCCGCTCCGCGGCATGTGGGATCTTCCCGGACCGGGACACGAACCCACGTCCCCTGCATCGGCAGGCGGACTCCCAACCACTGCGCCAACAGGGAAGCCCTGCACCTTTATTTTTATGTCCCCAGGCACACAGTAGGTACTCCTTAGATGTCAACTGTGTGCTTGAACAAAAAATGAAGCAATGTCCAAGCAGCACCACTTCTGAGGGTAGAGTCAGGACTCGAATCCCAACCCGAGTGCCTCAGAAGCCCCCACCTAGAGCTTTTGTGTACTTGGAACTTGACAATTTTGCCTTCTCTCGACGTCCGACAGCATCCCATCTAAAGCCCTGTGTTAGAAAGGTCAACCAAGCACCAAAGATGATTCTAAGAGAGTCACAGACCGCCCGCCGCCCCCCGCCCCGCCCCACTTATGCGACTGACACATAAACGTTTCTTTAAAATTTCCTGCTCTTTCCCCTGAGAATAAACAGAGTGAACGCACACACGCACTCATACTCACTGACACGCACACACACTCCACCAGCTGAAGCTGAACCCTCGGTTTTTTCAGCTACTTGGGGTCAAAGCCAGAGTCTCCACACTTGATCCAATTTTATCGCTGATGAAGCCCCATTGGCGACCCCAGCGCAACCCATCTCAACCCATCATTAAATTTGCCAGAGGGATGCTGCTGGGTGCCTATCCAGGAGGCCACGAGTACTTGCCTTGGCGTGGTCATCAGAGCCAGGGCCTGACCCCTGCTGGGTGAGAACACCCTGGCTGTCCTCTCTGCCTACACAAGAGCACGGGCCTTGTTTCCTGGGATGATGGCAGCCAAGCAAACTCAGATTTCCACTGCAAGCCGGCGCACGAGCCCCACTTTTATATTTTAACATCCCAATAACCCTCTTGTTGGCAAGTGGAGAAACTGAGGCCCGAGAAGCGGGGGTGACTGGCCCAGGATCACAGCTGGCAAGTGGCAGGGCTGGAGTCCCCACCCCGGATCGGCCAGCCATCGCCTGAAGCCGCAGCTCACGCCTTCCTCTTCCCCCTGGGGCTTCATTCTCCTCCAGCCCCGGCCCCAGCCCTGGTCGCTTCTTTACACTCCCTTCATCAGAATCAGAGGCTCTGCAGTCGACGCCATGCTGTCAGTCAATTGCCAAAAAGGAGGCCCAAACCCGCCAGTGCCAGCGGGGCCACTGTTACAGCCCACACGGGGTCTCTGAGCCCCTGTGAAACTACCAACGACACATCTCAAGGTGAGACCTCCAGCTGTTCAAATCCATTTGTATTTGGCGGACGCTCAGCATCTTATTGTAAAGGCAACTTTGTGCCTGTGTTACTGTTTCTGCCCAGCCTGAGGCCCAAGAGTGTCTGGGCCACGGTGACAGTGACACTTCGGAAAGGACCTCTGTGTCCCAAACGCTGTGCAGAGGCCAGGTAGCCGTCAAGGGCTTTGAAGAGCTGCGGATGCTCAGAAGGGCCCCTGAAGGCCATCCAGTCCAACCCTCTCTGGTGTCCTCTCTCCATGGGCCCCCAAGGAGATCTCCAGCCAAGACTCTCACGCCTCCCTTGATGGGGAACTCACTATCTCCCTGCACAACCCCTTCCAATTTAAGGCAGCTGTGGTGGTGAGAACATACTCCCCTCAGGTCTCCCCCTAATGGTTTCCCCTTTTGTCCCAGGTCTGCCAGCTGAGCCCACACAGAGCGTCCAGCTCCTGTATCCACAGGACAAGTGATAAGGACCTCAGGTCCAACTCTTTGTTCCAATCCCTGCTTGTCAAGCTGAGTCCTTCTATTTGGATTTTCACCAGCAGTTTAAACACAAGATGTCTAGGACTGAGCCCACCGTCTTCCAAAACAAACCCACTCCTCCACTACCTCCGCCCATCAGCCCCCTTAAAGCTGGAGTCAGCTCAGTGCCCCCTCCCACTTCCCTTGTGATAACATATGGGCCAGGACATGCTACCTGTATGCCCAGCCCCAGGCTGCATGCTTTACATGCACACAACCCCACAGTGGGGAGTGCCCCCATTTCACAGATGAGAAAACTAAGGTTCAGAGCGGTCACACAACTTGACAAAGTCATCCAGCTCCCAAGAATGGGAGCCAGTGTTCAAAGCCAGGCCTGCCTCTACCACCCGACAAAAATGCCACAGCCAATCCAGCAGCACAGCCTGTCTGTTCTGCCATCTTGATGTCCCTTGTCACGCTCCTCTGGGACCTCCAGCCTCGGCCCAGCTTAGCACTTCCCACCACTGCCTCCAGTCTCGCCCACCCCAACCCCTCTTCAGCTGCTGTCTCCAGGACGAAGTGGGAGCCCTGGCCAGGCTGGTCACCAGGTCCGGGCTTCTCTGTCATCCCGCTCTGCCTTCTCTCACCTCTGCTCCAGTTCCACTGACCCTCTGGCCAGTCTTGGGCTGCCAACATGCCCTCCGGCTGCACAGATGCCTAACAGAAGAGCCAGGCTCTGCATCCAGATCCTTCTGTTTCTCAAGACTTTGGCTCCAACCACTTGGCCACACTGTCACCACCCTGCAGGAGGGCTGGGACCATTTGACAGGGTTGGGGGAGCAAAAGACACCTCTTCCTGACTCCTGCTGTGTCCTCCACCGCAAGCACCTGGCCTCTCCCCTCCTTGGGAGGGAGGGTGACCCACTCTGATCAGTGCATCTGGAAGGAGGGCTGGGTGTGAGGGGCGTGGCCCCTCCTTTCCCCTCCCTGGGAGCCCAGTGCCCATGGGGAGCCTGCTCTGCTCTGCCCCTGCACGCCACCAGAATCCAGAGATGTGTGGGTGTGCCAGTGACTTCTGGGCTTCAGCAGCAGGAAGCCCATTAGGCCAGCACACCTAAGCCAGGTCCTCCAGTGTCCACAACAAGGTGCCAGGAGTGATACTGTGCTGCTCCATGCTGCCCCCTTTGGCCAATGTCTCGATGGGGCAACCTGTAAGGACATCATAAAGGACGAGGAGGGGGAGGGACTAAGTGAAAGGGGACTGGCCGAGGCTGGTGGTGATGCTGCTTCTGAGAAAACAAGAAAGAAAACAAGAGTATAGAGATCCTTAGCCCCATGGACTAGATTTTCACCTGGATCCTCCTCTGGGTTACATTCATCAAGGGCGCGGCCCTTCCCCCAATTCTACTGCTTGTTGACCCAGGCTTCAGGCCTCCTGGGGAATCTTCTGCTAGAAAGCACCACCCTTCCTGGGGCTCCTGGTGCCCCTGCCTCTCTGTGACCTGGGTTTGGTGTTCCTGGGAGTGCCCATCCCCCTCCCTGCAACGTGCTGAGCTCGGAGCTCCTAGAATCCTAAGGGTACCTCAAATGGGTTCATTTCCAGGGCCCAGCCTGCCTGGTTTCCTCTGGTTGCTGCTCTAGCTTCTGGGTAAACACATTCTCCTGCAGAGGCTCTCAGGTACGGGAGGCCCCAGAGACCCCCAGTCCATGGCTTCAGCCCTGCAGCAATAATTCAAAGATGCTTCTAGTTGAGGGCAAACAACAGGCCTTCTCAGGACACAGTCTGATTAAGGCAGGAGAATCTAACTAAGGATGGAATCTGGGCTGTGTGTGCATGCACGGGGAGGGGAGGGCGGGTGCCTGGAGTAGCCACCATGGGGGTGCTCGGTGGGGTCACCACGCCTCAAATGGCAGCCTTCCCCGCAGACTTCTGCTGTTCAGTCCAATGATCTGAGATGATGGAGTTTTCCCTTAGCTCTGGCCCATGTGCCTGACCGTCCACAGCTTAGACAATGCCTTGAGCAGGCAGTAACTCGGACGGGGGGAGAAGAGGGTAGGAAGAAGACCGGACCGGGTCCCCATTCTGCCACTTGCCTTGCCTTGTAGCCTTGGGTAAGGTACCTCCCTTGCTGAGCCCGTTTCTTCATCTGTACAGTGAGGTGGCCATGGCAATCCTTGGACAGAGCCAGGATGGGAAGTAGCCAAAGGGGTAGGGGACACAAACCCACTCTGGAGGAAGAGAAGCCTTGACAAAAACGCAAGACTTTATCAGTCAGAGCCACCTAACAACAGAGCTGTCGCTAAGCACAGACACCCTGTGTGCCAGGCTGCGCACACCTCACCCCGTCCTCAGGATAGACACGACAGGGAGGGCTTGCTGTACTCTCCTGGAGAGGAGGCTGAAGCCCAGCAAGGTTAAGACATTCACTCACAGTCACACAGCTGCCAAGCAGCAAAGCCAGCATTCAAATCCGGGTCCAACGCCAAACTCTGTGCTCCCAACACCAGCTCATGCTGCTTTCAGAGATCATTTCCCTTTTCTCTACATTCCGCATCTCCTCGACTGAACTTCCGGCTGTGCTAGGGTTGAGTGGGGCTCCAATCGCCCCATTGGCCCGGACGATACCTGTCAGATGTACCTCACTTTGGCTGACTCTTCACCCCTTCGCCATCAAACACTGTACAGAGGTGACTCAGCCAGAGCACCTGCCCTCCCAAAGCGACAATGACACCAGGGAAGTCACTGCTATGGAAGAGGGAACTTGGACAAGTACCCAGACCAGAGAGGGCTTCCAGAAGATTCCTTCAAACAAATCTCCCCGGAGCTCCTGATATGCCAGGCCCTGTACCCAGCACCCGGGAGTGAAGTCGAACAAGAGAGACAAGCCCTGGGATGGACACAGGGAGGCATGTCCCTGCCCAGCACCGTCCCCTGTGGCCTTCCTTTGGGAAAACCAGTCATCATTCCCACGGACAGTTCTGAAAACTGACCCCTGGGGGCTCCAGACTGGCTCCTTCTTCATCGGCACATGGCCCAACAGCAGAATCCATGACCATGTGGCCTGATGACGGACTGGGTCTCCCTACAGGCAGAATTAATGCCTGGAGTTCCAGGCTGGCAAACTGTAGCCCGTGGACCCAATCCGGCCCAGGATCAAGGATGGTTTTTGCATTTTTAAAGGATTGTACAATAAGACAAACAACAAACCAAAGAAAACTATGCAACAGACACTGTATTTTAGGCCCGCGGAGTCGAAAATAGTTACTATCTGGCCATTTACAGAAAAGGTGTGTCGCCCCTGCTTTAGTCCAATACCTCACTTTGCAGATGAAGAAAATTGGAGTCAGAAAGTTAGGGGCTGGGGCTGTGTCTTCATTTCCTTTCCCACTACAAATGGAGAGGCCGGAAATGATAGAAATGTATCGTCTCACAGTCTGGAGGCCAGAAGTTCAAAGTCAAGGTGTCAGGAAGGTGGGCCCCTTCTAGAGGCTCTGAGGGGGAAGCCGTTCCTTGTCTCTCTCAGATTTTGGTGTTTGCAAGCAACCCTTGGTGTTCCTTGGTCTACAGATGCGTCACTCAAGACTCGGTCTCTGTCTTCACATGACATTCTCCCTCCTCCTCACACAAGGACACCAGTCATTGGATTTAGGGTCCTCCCTAATCCAGTATGACCTCATCTTAACTTAAGTAATTACATCTGCAAAGATCCTATTTCCAAACAAGGTCATATTCTGAGGTTCTGGGTAGACATGAATTTTGGGAGACAATATGCAACCCACCATAGTCTAGAGCTTCCAATTTTTTCCGCCCATTAATACTGCCTCCTCTGGGGAACTGTATCATCAGGGTTAAGGACACTTCTGTCCTCCACACACACACACACACACACACACACACACACAGGCAGGCACAAAGATGCTCTACCCCACGTGACAGGCGGGCAAGACTTCCCAAGGACAGGCTGTGCGACGACACGCAGGCTGGCACGTGGCCACGACAAATGGCTTGTTTCTTGCGAAGCCCCACTGCCAATGTCTCCTTCCGTGAGAACTTACCACCGGCAGTAAAGGTGAGGAGAAGCCCATTCGCTGTGCTTGAATCAAGAGCATCGCCTCCCTCCCACCCAGTGAACAGGCAGCAAGGCTCTCCCAAGGCCCAGCTGGGTTTCGGAGCTGCCCATGTGGCTTCTGGTACCGGGGACCAATGTACTTTTTCTACAGAGCTTCGGCCACACCCCTGCCTGTGAACCCCAGGGGTAGGCCCCTCACTGCTTCCCATCACCCACCTCTCACTCCCACCTGCTCAGATCCAGAAAGGGACCTGCTGGTGGCTGGTGACCTGCTGGGGACACGGTCACCCTTAGACTGCATGACTGTGCTCTTCAGTCTACTGCAGGGCATGCTGACGGAAGTGATGGATTCTGGGACCTTGCAGATGGTATTAAACAGAGTAAAACAGAAACCTAACGCCTGAGAAGAGAGAGCTGGTAAACATGAGATGGCATGGCCATTCAGTGCAAACCCTGACAATGGTGACGCAAATGAGTATCTGATGCCGGGGCCAGGACTGTGCTTGCGCTCTTAAATGCTCATTAAATCTGTGCTGAACGTTACTGATGGGATATTTCAGGTGAATGTCCAGCATGTTTAGCAAGCCCCGGCTTTTCCCAGCCCACCAACCAGCCTTGGGAGAGAGGCTGCTGCTGCCTGCAGTGGGGGGGGCAGTTGGTTCTCCTTGGTGGGCTTGGGGAGGGCTTCCTGGAGGAGGGGGTGCAGGTGCTGGGCTCTTAAAAGGGTAAAAGGTCTTCCAGGCAGAGGGACCACTGGGATCAAAGGCAGGAAGCACGACCCCACGTCGGCACCGCGTGACAGAGCACGGCTCTATCTAAAGTCTGACCTCCTCCTGTCTCCCTTCACCCCAAATGCGCTGGGGGGCATGCAGTGGGAGTGGTGGGCTTCCATCCTCCATCTAACTGGTCTGCGTGAACCCTCTTGTTATTTGGGGTGAATCTTCACTGCATACGGTCCACAGAAACGAAGGTGTCAGACCCTTCCCTCCGTCCTCCCCCATACAGGGCATGTGACCTGGGATCAGCCAATCACAGTGCTTCCTGGGTAGCACCTGACCAACGTGGGCCAATCAGATACTCCCCTGGACTCAGGCAGACTCAGGAATGCTGCCGAGGGAGAATCAGACTTCGACTCGATCCGGGACTCAGTGGCCCTGGAGGCAACTGTGGGGTCGAGCGGCTGGTTAGCCCCACTGAAAGGCAGTCACGTGCTTCCTGCTTCTTTGCTTCCCAGGCTGCCATTTAAAATTCTGGTTTTCCAGTTCTCGCCGAGTCTTCAAGCCCCAGATGGAGACCAGGCCGGTCCCGTTCCTGGCAGTTCAGAGCACCCCAATTGGCACCTAAGTGCTTTGTAAGTGTTTGTGGATCACCGTGACAAACAGCTCTGAGGAGCGTCACCTGCTTTGTGCCAGGTCCCCACTGGCTGCCGCAGACCTGGCTGGCATGGCTCACAGGCAGATGGGCCACAAACTGCAAACCAGCGAGGTGACTTCCAAGGGGAGGGGGCTGAGAGTAAAGACGAGAGGGCTCCTGGCACAGGGCTGCCCAGGGAGGGAGCCGCCTGGCTTGCCGGTAGCTCCTCCACACCTGCTGAGACCTGGAGGATGAAAAATTACAGTCCCTCCCCGTCCACTTACAGGGATCATGGCATCAAATGAAAGATGGGGTGTAAAAGGGCGTGGTGAACAGGCCAGGTACAGACAGTCTACAGAAGGACCATCATTTTACTTCACCTCCCCGTAACCAGATGCCCTCCATGTGCTGAGCTAAATGCAGGGTGCTGAGTCAACTTGAAGGGAGAAAAAACCCCAGAATTCCTCATGTTTCAGGAACAGCTTCAGGCTGCATAAATTGAGTCCCGCCCCTGAGACTACAGCCCTGATGCGGCATTGGTGGAATTCTTTTTTTTTTTTTAAACTCAGTAGAGGATGGAGTGGTAAAACCTGTGTCTCACAAATATTTTACAACCCTGAAGAGGCACAGGCCCAAAGGGGAAACTGAGACGTAAGTCTGGGAGGCTGATGGGGCTCCTACACCCTCATGTCGCTGTGTGACTTTGCAACCAGCCAATAACGACACTGAGATTTCAACGGCCACCTCTGAGCTTAGCACCCAGTTGGCCTGAAGCAGCCTTGGAGAAAGACAAGTGGACCAGGGTTCAAATGTCAGCACCAACACCTACCAGCAAGTACTGTGACCTCTCTGAGCCTAAGCACCCTCATTTGTACAAATGGGAAACGTACTCCCCTTCCAGAGCTTGAAGAAATAACTTAGGTGCTTATTCTCTCACAGTTCTGGACGCTAGAAGTCTAAGATCAAGGTGTCGGCAGGGCTGATTTCTTCAGAGGCCTCTCTCCTTGCTTGTAGGTGATCGCCTTCTGTGTTCCCAAGTGGTCGTCCCTCTGTGTGTATCTGTGTCCTAATCTCCTCTTCTTATAAGGATCCCAGTCAGATTGGATTAGGACCCATCCTAGTGACTGCATTTTACCTTAATCACCTCTTTAAAGGTCCACCTCCAAATGCAGTCACATTCTGAGGTGCTGGGGGTTAGGGCTTTGTCATATAAATTTGGGAGGACACAATGCTGTCTTAACACAGTCACAAATGCAAAGGCCCTAGCACATAGTAGGGCCTCAAGAAATGTCACACCTGCTCAGCTGGAGTTTTTAAAATAAAAACTACCACTGAGCGCCTGCTAAGTGCCAGCCACAGTGTTCATTTTACATGCACCATCTCTAATCCAGGGAACAACCTGTGTTCGTCATCTGTCCCAGGCCTGTCGGACACTTGCTCTCTGCCACGGCCCTGCATGGAAGGGGCTGCAGCACCCTCACCCAGCACTTACTCAGTCCTTCCACAGATATCCATGGAGCCCCGCTGCGTGCCAGGCCCTACGCTATCCCTGGGGGTAGTTTAGTAAGCATGCAACACATGGTCCCTGCCCTTAGGAAGTTTCACTCTAGTGGGGGAGACAGAGCCCGAACAGGTAGGCAGTGTCGGTGAGGTGCACCTGCACGAGACCAGGAAAGGCCTCCTCAGAGCAGGCCCTGCTGCAGGTTCCTCACTGCTCATGGGGTTTGACAGTGTAGGCAGAGGGCTAGGGGTGCAAAGGTGTGGGGATAGGACCACATCCCTGTGTTTGGAACTATATGGGACGAGCTCCCACACCTCCCACGAGAGCTGGCACGAGGACCTCACCTTGGAGACTCTGTTTCTTCACCTGTAAATGGCCAACCAAACACCCTGGAGCCAGACTTTCCGGTTCAAATCCTGACTCCACCACTGCCTAGCTGTGTGGCCTTGGGAAAGTTAGGTGGCCTCTCTGTGTCCCAGTTCCCTCCTTTGTAAAATAGGGATACAAGAGTCTCCTCCACCTTTGGGATTGTCTTGAGGAATAATTGGTTTATATGGACAAAGAATTCAGCCTGAGCCTGGTGTCCAAAAGGTACCAAGAAAGCATTTGTTATTCTTGTCCTCATTCATGTGGGCTTGTCGTGAGGATGAGAGGAAGAAAGTGGCAGTGCTGAGTGCCCCGTGTGAGAGGCTGCATGAAGGTCAAGGGCCTTCGCTGCTGTGTCCCTACAGCAGCCCAAGCTGCTCCCTAATGATCCCTTCACTGTCCGCCCCTCCCAGGAGACAGCCAGCCCCCAGGGCAGGCCCTCGGCGACATCCATTCCACAAATTAAGAACAGGCTCAGGAGCCTGATGCTGGCCACACTCAGCTCTTCGTGTTGCTGTGTGTCCCTGACTCATGCATAACCTCTCTGATCTAAACCACCTGGGGGCAGTGGCGTCACCTGGATATCGGGTCATGCCAGCCCCTGCCCGGGAGTCTGGTGAGGACCTGGGGTCAGCCGGGTCTTACAAAGGTGCAGCCTGAAGCCCGGGGGTTCCTGCCATCTCTCCCTGAAGCAGCCCGCTCTCAGCTCCGTGGGGCTCAGAGCACACGTGCAGAAGCAGAGACTCAGGAGCGCTATGTTCACCTCTGCCACCTGCCCAGGTGTGAACATGTGGCTTTTGGTTTCTGAGCAAAAGCAAACCCCTCTGCCTTTCTGCGGGAGCAGAGGACAGGGCAGCCTGAGCAGTTGGGATTTCTCACTCGGCACACACAGGACGCTTGGGAAAGCACGTCCCTCCCCGTCCCCAGCAAAGCAGCACAAGCTGGATGTTTGTGAATCCACTCTACCTTTGGAACCCAGGGGTTGTGGACTGAATGTTTGTGTCCCCCTAAATTCACATGTTGAAGTTCTAACCTCCATTGGGATGGTATTTAGAGGTGGAGCCTTTGGGGGGCGTTAGGTCATGGGTGTGGAGCCCTCACGAGGGATTAGTGCCCTTATAAGAAGAGACAGGAGAGCTTGCTTCCTCTTTCTCCATTGGTAATGTGAGGACACAGTGAGAAGGTGGCTGTCTGCAAGCCAGGAAGTGGGTTCTAACCAGGAATCGAATCTGCTGGCACCTTGATCTTGGCCTTCCAGCCTCTGGCACTGTGAGAAATCAATGTCTATTGTTCAGCCTCCCAGGCTATGGTACTTTGTTATAGCAGCCCGAGCAGACTGAGATAGTGGGGAAGGGCATCTGCTCAGGCAAGTTGGTGTGCCCAGAGGACAGGGCCCCAGAACCAATGCTTGGGCACACCTTGGGGAGCTCTGTAGCCCATCAGGACCGGGTCAGGTGGGGGTGGGATGTGCCATTTCCCAGAGACGGGCCCTGCTGCCCTTGCATCTCGGATCCAAGGACCCAATCGGCACCCAATTGTTGCTATGGTGCCCATAGGGCCACACCAATCGCCTCCCCTCCTGACTGGCTCAGTCCTGGGGAGTAACTGGGTCTCTGCCCAGCCTGGGAGTGTCAGGAAGCAGCTACTTGGATCAGACAGTGGCCAGGAGCCTGCAGCCCTTGCAGTACACACTAATCACCTGGTAGCACCAGGGAGGGAGGGGTGGGAAGGTGGCCTTGGGGTCCAGCTTACTTCCATGGTCAGCTGCAAAAAATCCCCACCGTGAGAATCCTTCCATCCACACGTGCATTCTCTGCAGGCACCTCCTGCTTGCCTACCGCGTGCCACAGGCTCCAGGCTGAGGACTGGGGTGGAGAGACACAAAAAGGGGCCCTGCCCTAGTGCTTGTGACCTCAGGCCAGGCCGGACAGATGTCCTCAAAGGGTTTGGGACCCAGACTGGCGGTGGCCTGCTCAGTCTGCTCGGGGAAGCATGCAAACGTTTGCTGCAGCCATTTATACCTGCACGACAAGGGTGGTCTTTATGTTTCAGACATGAGGACAGTATCATCCCGCAAAGCCTGCAACGCTCCCACTTCATTCCGTGCACCCTGCCAGCGTTCCGAAACACTCAGTGTCAGGGTTAGAAGACACAGAATGGACTACCATGGAGCAGCGCTGGAACAGCATCCTGGAAAGCGGATGCTGCATGCACCATCGAAAAATTGCGTTCAGCCTCCTAGTTTTATATAAAGAGGGACAAGCCCCAAGAGGTTGGCCCACCTGCCCAAAGTCATCCAGCGGTCAGCTGGCAGAGTGGGATTTATGCCCAGCCCTGACTGCAAGCCTGCATCTCGCCCACCTCACTGCAGGTCACTCCCACTCCCCTCTTTGGCCCAGAGCCCTGCTCTTTGCTCATGAGACCCACATGGCTGGGCTGGGCCCAGGTTTGGTCCAACAGTGCCCACCAGGCACAACACTTGAGCGATTCCTGCTCACCCAGCTTTGCGGGCTGCACTGTCCCTGAGAGCCCCAATGGGGAGAAGCCGGTTTCAAAAGCTAACTTTAATAATCTGTTCCATGGGTCTGAAAGTGAGCTGGAACCTGGCACACACCACAGAGGGTGCGTCTGCAGTGGGGGGGGTGGTTTGTGGTCCCGTACTAAGCTGCTACTACAGGGAGATGACTCGTAGGGTGGGGCTCACACCGGTAGGTCTGTTCCACCTTGACCTGCACCTTCACCTCCAGCAGGGACAGAGCAGAACTGCAGTCCAAGAAGAGAAAATCTGACCTGGAAACGGTCTGTGTCAATGTGTGCCAAAGTGGGTAAGGGTAACACTCTAAGCCCTGGTACTTATGCTTTGCATCCATGGAGCCTGGAGGGCCAGGACCAGTCTGGTGGGCCCTTGCTGTATACCTGATGCCTACAACAGTGTCTGGCACACAGCAAGTACTCAATAAATGTTTGTTGAATGAATGAAAGAACTGAGCTGGAGAACAAAGTCTCAAAGTTCAGCACCTCAGAGCTCAAATGAAGCCTGGGAGATCCTAGCAGGACAATTCCTCCCAACTAACTCAACAACCGTGTCCTTGGTGCTGTCATTTGCAGCCAAGCCATGGGTTCCCACTGGGCCTGGGTGACCGCACGGTCCAGGGGCTTATTTGGTTCTCTTGAGGGGGTTTGGGGACAGGGAGGAGACCAATGTCACAGAGCCACCTGTGACTGCTGACAAGGGTCAAGGCCACCATTTTTCGGGTTCAGAAACCACATCTTGTCAGGGCAGCTGGAGCTTAGCAGGCCTGAAGGGCTGACTCATTTGGGCCAAACGCACAAGAGACTGATGAATAAGCCAGACAATTCATTCACAGTAATTGACAATGATGGGAACTTGGCGCCCAGCAAGTGCTGGGCCCCTTGTTAAACGTGTCAGTCACGAACAACAGCCCTGCAAAGTGGGCGGTATTTGGTTGAAATGTATAGATACAGGAACAGAGCCCTGAGAGGTGAAGGGATCAGCTCAAAGTTGCAGCCAGCACACCCAGAAAGACTTGATGCTGCAGTCTGAGTCCAAATGCATTTGCTGCAGAACTCCCCTCTGCCCAGAGGAGGTTAGTCTTCCTTCTATTCAGGCTATCAACTGATTGGATGAGGCCCATCCACGTTATGAAGGATAATCTGCTTTACTCAAAGTCTACTGATTTAAATGATTATCTCATCCAAAAACACTCTCACAGAAACATCCAGAATAACGCTTCACCGAATAACTGGGCACCACAGCCCAGCCAAGTTGACAGACAAAATTAATAATCGCAATTGGCAGTCTTTCTATAAAAGCCAGATAGTCGATATGTAAGGTTTGCAGGCCATGCAGCCTCTGTTGCAACTTCTCAGCTCCCCCCTTGTAGTGAAAAAACAGCTGCAGACAATATGTAAATGAACAGGCATGGCTGGGTTCCAATAAAACTTTATTTACAAAAACAGGTGGTGAGCCGGATTTGGCTCACAGGCTGCTGTTGCCACCCTTGTTTTAAACCACACAACAGCGCAGAAGCAGCCTTATTTTCTGACCACGACATTACCTTTTTTCTAACTTAAGCACCCCATTTGAATTTTCATTTCTAAGCTAATTTTTCACATCCCTTAAAATAATTAATGTGTGGCTCAAATCAGGTAATCAATGACCAATTAACAGTAAATCTCAGGCCCCAGCCCCTGGTAGGAAGACAATAACGAAGTTCAAAAGCCTCACTAAGATGGGTTTTAATTGAAGACGGCAAAGAAGAAAAATCATTCAAGAAATCAACAACACATTTTCAAAAGAAACTTAAAAGTAAGCAGTTGAGAATGATGATAAATTCCCACACCGTCGATCAGAATTAGGCTGAGAGTCTGAAGTTACAAACAGCATGACGTGCTCGGCAGGCCTGACCATTGCTGTAAATCAAACACACTGCAGCATACACCACGCTGCTCTGTCTGGCTTCTCGCTTTCTGTACTAAGAAAGCTCTGACAGGAATGAAAAGCCAAACTTCTGACCCGCCTCATACTGTTTAACTACCTCCTTGAAGCTGTATTGTGTGCTGACACCACGGACATCGATTCTTGATCGAACTCCTGGTGGGAGATAAACAAACGCCCAGTCACATCCAAGAAGCAAGGGTCTGAGAGTGCAGGACGGCCCTTGAAGAGCAGGGCGTGGAATGAGGGCCAGCTGTGCCTCCACTGCATCTGAGAAGGTCTGAGGACCCTCTGTGGAGGTGGCCTGCTCCACGCAGAAGCCCAGAGAAGCCAAACGCCTTTCCTAAGGTCATATATTGCATCCACGGGAGCCTTACCCCCACCTGTATCGTCCAGTATCCTTCGTAATCTTAGTATGCTACCCAGGGCCTAGGTGGTCGTATCCGGGCCAAGATCAAACTTGGGGATGTGAATTTCCCAAGAAGTGGCCGTGTGAATCTGTGTCCTTTTCCATGATAAGCTGCATTTTCCCCTGCACCAGAATCAATGAAAGTTGCCACAACTATATCCTTGATGGGTACAGTGCTTCATGGCAGCCGCCTGCACTGTCTCACCTGACTCCCTTGAACCCTGGGGGTCCATGAGGATCATCCAGATTTCCCAGAAGGAAGCTGAGGCCCAGAGAGGTGAAGCAAGTTCCCTGAGGTCACAGAGCCTGCACCAGCGGTCTGGCTCCTAAGGCCATGCTTCCTCTGCTCCACCCCTACTGCCTTGTATCAGTGAAATGCCCAAGGGGCCCACAGGTCCTGGAAGAGAGAGGTGAATTCCCTATGTGACAACCCCTGCCCCCAGGGTGCTTGGGAGAACTGGTTTTCAAAGTCTCAGTGTGAGAAAAGGCCCAAAGCCAGAGGTTCCCCATTATACTGAACACTCTTAACTTCACAGTGAATCTCCTGCAGATGGGGATGGAAAAATCATGGCCATTGGCCACTATAAAAGGTCTTTGATATGTTCATTTAGAAAATGCAGGTCAATTTTGTAATCTATTCATTCCTTCTTTCACCAAATTACAACTTTGAAGATACTTATCATTGTTTTATTTAATGTAAATATTAGAAGAGGCGGATGTTATAGCTGGGCACCCGGCCACTTGCCCTACTTTGAGAAGAGTGGCCTTAAGGGAACCCACTCATGAGGGGAGGGTACCTGAGATTCTAGATGACAGATACTGTTCGGTTTTCAAGGCCAGGAGTCAGCACAATCTAGCAAAGGGGGAGAGGAATTCTGAGGGAGGGGAAGGTCTGAAAGGCAGCCAGGAGTGCGCTGGCAAAAGTTTAACAACTGGCTGGGCCCTGAACTGTAGCATCTGCCCACGTCCATGGTGTGAATATTCCCACCATAGCCAATTTCAAACTACCAGCCGGATGATGACCAGCTCACAGAATCAAAGCTTTCACAGTTGGCTCTCAACAGCTAGTATGAGCCTCCCAGAATGCCCCTGGATGAGGCCCGCCTCCCGGGTAAAACAAGGCAGGGCCTCAGCGCTTCCAGAGGCCTCCACACTCCAGGCCCACAGCAGGGTGGACAAGCTCAGGGCACATCTGCGGAGCTCAGGCTGAAACTCCCTTCACATGCAGCCACACTCTCCCCCAGCCTGTCTCCCCCAGCTCGCTCCTGCCTGGTCTCCCCTGGCGACAGTTCCTTAACAAATCACTTGCGCTCCCACCCTCAACTCAGGGTCAGCTTCTGGGGAACCCGCTGAGAGAGCCTGGAGCCCCAAGATCTGAAGCGTGTCCCTGGCACTGTCCAGCTGTGCAGTCTTGGGGTGGAGGATGGGCCAGCGTTTAACTAGCCCTTCTGGGGGCTTCCCTGGTGGCACAGTGGTTGAGAATCCGCCTGCCGATGCAGGGGACACGGGTTCGGCCCCTGGTCCGGGAAGATCCCACATGCCGTGGAGCAACTAAGCCCGTGCGCCACAACTAGTGAGCCTGCGCTCTAGAACCCGCGAGCCACAACTACTGAAGCCTGCGCGCCTAGAGCCCGTGCTCTGCAACAAGAGAAGCCACCGCAATGAGAAGCCCGTGCACTGCAACGAAGAGTAGCCCCCGCTCGCCGCAACTAGAGAAAGCCCGCGCGCAGCAACAAAGACCCAACGCAGCCATTAAATTTAAAAAAACACAAAACAAAACAAAACAAAAACCAACTGGCCCTTCTGGTCTCCCCGCTCCCCTTCCACACTTGTCTGCTCTGAGCCATCCTCCAGGGACCTTGCCGAGCACAAGTCAGACCAGGTCCCGGCCCTGCTTCTGTATACCACAATCACACCCTGGGAGGATCTGGGGTGCGCCAGCACTCCATACTCAAACGCACTTCTATTTTGGTAGCAAAACACATGAAAATTTACACTAAAAAGATAAATAAAGACTTCAAATCAATTTAAGACATCAATTTAAGTCATGTTTTCCTGCCAAACAAGTTACAAAATATCTTTTGGCTTTTGGAGCTTTGGGGATTTTAGAATACTGCTGAATCGATTTCTATGTGTGTAGCTGCAAGAGTTCTTCTATCCTATTTACCCAGAAGGGGACTAGCTGGGCTGTAGGTCTGGGACATCTTTCACATTTCTACATGTTGTCAAATTCCTTTCCAAGTGGTTTGCTCTCATTTATGTTTCCGACGGAAGTGTATGTGACCCTCCATTCCTCCACCCCCATCCCACACCTGGTATTACGAGACTTCAAGGTCTCTTTGCAGGTCTGAGGGGTGTGAAATGGTACTGCCCCATTTTCCCATTCATTCATTAAGACCCAGCAAGATGGCCTTCCTGGGCTGCCTCCCTCAGCGTGAGCTGGTGGTCCCCTCCTTAGCACCCCTCTCCAGACCTCTTACTGCCTGGCTGTGGCTGACTTGTTGGAAGGTCAGCCATCTCCACTGGGCCAAGAGGTATATGGGCTCCAAGTCCAGACCCTGGGTTCAACCACGGACACGGTAATAGAACAGTTAATTTGACTATACTTGTTACTGCCGGGTTCTGTCCTAATTATTTCACGTGAATAAACTCACTTAATCCTCAACAACCTGATGAGGTAGTGTCTTAGCCCACTTGAGATGCTGTAACAAAAATACCTTAGACTGGGTGGTTTATAAATAACAAACATTTATTTCTTGCAATTCTACAGGCTGGGAAGTCCAAGACCATGGTGCCACACATTCAATGTGTGGTGAGGGCCCACATCCTCATAGACAGCTGTCTTTTCACTATAACTTCCCATGGCAGGAAGGACAAGCTAGCTCTCTGAGGTCTCTTGGACAAGACACTGTTCCCTGTCATCAGGGTTCTCCCCTCATGACCTCATCAACTCCCAAAGGCCCTACCTCCTAATATCATCACCTTGGGAGTTAGGATTCATCATATATATTTTGGGAGGACACAAACGTTCAGTCTAGAGCAGTAGGTACTATTGTTAACTCCATTATACATATCTGAGATCCTCAGAGGTGAAGTAACTTTCCCAAGGTTACATCTAGTATGTGGACCAGCCAGCATTTGGACTCAAACAGCTTAGCGTCAGAAGCTCTCTAAGCTGTGTAGCCTTTGGTTATGCAAAGGGTACAACAAAACTAATGGTGAGAATGAGCTTCCCTAACACCCTTCTCCCTCTGTACCCAGCTCTTCTGCCTAATGGCAACCACTGTTAACAGTTTCAAGTGCGTTATCCTATTAGGAATACTCTATGCACAAGCAATCCTAAGATACCATATTTTAATCATAAACAGTGTCATACTTCACCCACACTTCTGCACCCTGCTCAACTCACCTAAGGATCTTACACATTGTTCTGTATCAGCGTACATCAATGTGTTTCATTCTTTTCTTTGCTGTACATTATCATACTCTGGAATAATTGATTTAACTAGTTCCCTATTGACAGTCATTACAGCTATTTCCATCCTTTTGTATTACCATCAATGCTACGATGAATCTCAAGGACAAATGAGATTGTGTGAGTATCTCTATTAGATAATGGTTAGAAGTGAAACTTTTCAGTCAAAAGTTCCTGAGAGTTCCTGCTTGCCCTACATCCTCACCACCATGATATATTATCAGATATCTTGGACCTTGTCTATATGATAGATGACGTTGGTATCTCATTTTAACTTGAAATTTTCTTATGATGTGTGAGATTGAGTACATCTTTTCATGTAAAAAATATCTATATTTCCTTTTATTTGAACAGTCTACTTATATCCTTTATTTTCTATTGAAGTTTTGGGAGGTGTTCTTTTTTTGATTTATAAGGAAATTAGTCCTTTCTCTGTGATATGTCTTTGTGTTGACCTTACTACATCAATATAGCCTCAGTCACTTACTATATTCTTTTTCAATCCATAAATTCACATCTTATGTATGGAAAGTTTTCTTGAATTGTATAGATATTTTAAAATTTAATTATTTCCATTCTCATCTTCAGGGGCACCAATTATGTGGATGTTGGATCCCCTTCTGCCTTCTGTATCACTGTTTTTCTACTCCTTTACCCCTTCTTTATTTACATGAATTTGCCTTGCTTTTACCAATACCCGCTCTTCCAGATCTCTCGCTGTGTTTCCTGCATTTCCTGCTGTGATAATTCCACTGTGGGCTTCACTTGTTGTTGGGCTTATTTTTAGCCCATCTATTTTACTGAGTTCTGCTGTATCAGGTTTCATCCTCTTCTGTCACATTGCCACCTCTGCTGAGTTCTTGTATCTCAACTTTGTATTTTGTTTTATAGGTGGGATTGCCTCCAGCGTGTCTTCATTAATTGAAGACATTATGTACAGTTGAAATGTTCATCCGTGTTGTGGCAATATTTTTCTTATGCATATTCTTCACCTGTTACTTTCTTGGTTTTTTATGGTAACTTAATATAGAGCCTGTGCCAGTTCCTACAGATTATGACTCACCTTTGTATGAGGTGAGTTCTTCCTGAGCCATCAGTTTATACAAGAGTCACGTGTAAGATAGTCCAAAAAGTGAGACAGCTCTTATGATCTAGGGTGTGAGGATTAGTTCTTTCGGCCTTTACTTTTTTTCTGGGCAAGGAACAAAGGCTGCAGGTCTGTACCCCACATAGAGCCTCTTTCCCCTACCCTGTCTCCCCAGGAGATGCTTCTAGAAACTATGGTTTGTCCATGTGAGACCATGTTCAGTCCAGACTTCTCTGCTTTTACTTTGTTTAAAACTAGATCTGATGGATGAATGTATAAAGAAAATGTGATATATATATATATGTGTGTGTACCTATGTGTGTGTGTGTGTGTGTGTGTGTATATATATATATATATATATATATATATATATATATATGGAGAGAGATAAAATGGAATATTATTCAGCCATAAAAAGAAGGAAATCTTGTCATCTTTGGACCTTGTGGGCATTAAACGGAGTGAAATAAGTCAGACAGAGAAAGACAAATACCTTATGATCTCACTTATATGTGGAACCTAAAAAAACAAAAAACTGAGAGCTACAGAGAACAGACTGGTGGTTGCCAGAGACAGAGGTTTGAGGGTAGGCAAAATGGATGAAGTGGTTCAAAGGTACAAACCTCCAGCTATAAAATAAATAAGTCACGGGGATGCAATGTACAGAATGGTGACGATAGTTAATAATTCCGTATTGTATACTTGAAATTTGCTAAGAGGGTAGTTCTTTTTTTATATAAATTTATTTATTTAATTAATTTATTTTTGGCTGTGTCGGGTCTTCGTTGCTGCGTGAGGGCTTTCTCTAGTTGCGGCGAGCGGGGGCTACTCTTTGTTGCAGTGCGCGGGCTTCTCATTGTGGTGGCTTCTCTCGTTGTGGCTCACGGGCTCTAGAGCGCAGGCTCAGTAGTTGTGGCGCTTGGGCTTAGTTGCTCCGCTGCATGTGGGATCTTCCCGGACCAGGGCTCGAACCGTGTCCCCTGAATTGGCAGGCGGATTCTCAACCACTGCGCCACCAGGGAAGCCCCAAGGGTAGTTCTTAAGAGTTCTCAACACACAAAACAATTGTAACTGTGTGGTGACAGATGTTAACTAGGCTTACTGTGGTGATCATTTCCCAATGTACACAAATACTGAATCATTGTGTCATAAACTAATAAAATGCTGTATGGCGATTATACCTCAATTAGAAACAAAACCCTAGATATGGGGGGGCGTGTCTCCCACACCAGCAGGTGCACTCAGTCCTGCTTCACAAAAGGGGCTATAGGTTTTGCCCTCTGTGTGCACAACAAGGGGTGCAGAGCGTTCTGCTCTCCTGCTCTGTCTGAGCTCTTCTGCAGCTGTGAATTTCCTCTCCCTCTGGACCCCTCCTGCATCCATTTTTGACCTTTACTGGACTTCCCTATGTAGGAGTTTCCAGATGCTCTGGTTTCATCAAAGATGGCATTTGCATTTCCACCTGTTGCTTCAGGATAATTTCCAAAAGGAGAAAAGGGAAATGCTGTCTTTACTCTGTCATTTTACAACTGGAATTCCCTGAGGCAGGCTTTGAACTTGGGTCATCTGGGCTCTTAATCCAGAATATTTCCCTTGCCCCATAAAAGACTCTATAATATAGACCGGGGTCAGCACACGTTTTCTATAAAGGACCAGACAGTAAACATTTCAGGCTTCACAGACCGCACTGTCTCTGTCGCAACTACTCAGTTCTGCCGCTACATCATGAAAGTATCCACAGACAATCTCTGAACCAATCGGTGTGGCTGTGTCCCCTTCGAACTTCATTCACAGAAACAGGAGGCAGTCCAGTGGGCCACAGTTTACCAACCTCTCTCTATATATAGACTACAGAGCAGAGTGCAAATGCCCAAGTTGTCTTTTGGTGACTCAGCCCACACCTGAATGCTTAAAAGCTTCTCAGGGAACATTTAAAAACGGGAAGATTTGATATACAACACCAAATTTCTTATTTCTTTTCAGAAATTGTGAGAGCTGACCACTCTAGAGCCCCACAAGGCTATGCTCGCCCCCATGCTTCAGTCCCCACCACTCCGAGGCCTGGATGTCACCTTGCCTCTCCCGGCATCACATTGCACTATTTTCCCTTACACATTTTGTACTTTGCTCATTGACATGCCCCTCCTGGTTTCTTTGGACATCCCAGTTTAGTGGTCACCAAGGTGAAGGACAAGCATCTTGCTCTATTTCCTCAAAAAAAGCCGGTGAAGTGCTAGGCTGGGCTGTTAAGAAATGCAACTGGAATTGCTCAGAAGTAAATTGTATCTCTCACTTATGCCATCCCTGTACTCTGCTGGCAACAGGAGAACTGAGACATAAGGCCTGAGAAAACCTCTTGGGTCCATCTGGCACAAACCCTTTCTTTCAAGGATGGGGAACTGAGGCTCAGAGAGGAGTAGGACTTGACCAGAGCCACAGGAAGCTGGGAACAGAGCTCTCATCAAACATCCCCTCATCCAGGACTCTGTCATTTATAAATCTGCTGGGGCCCTTTCTTCAAAACTGAACTCTATTGTGGCAAAGAGGAGAAGCAGAAGGAGTTGTGTCCCCTGCCATCTGTCTTCTGTGTGTTTACTGAAATGTACTTGTAAAGACTCATAAGTAGGCCCTGGAACTTAGTGCACAGAGAAAGGCGCAGCGGCCAATGGTGTGTGTCATCCTCTCCCAACCTCCTATGGAAACAACAGGTGGTGTCACTCGAGGCATGTGAGAGCATCTCCTTTACCACTTCAATGCCATCGTCCCCACCTCCACTGTCTGCTCCTTCACACCGTGTTCACTGAATCCTCACAACAACCCCATACAGATAAACTGCCTTCATTTTTGTGTAAGTGAACCGGGGTCTCCTGTCTCTATAAGTAAGTTTTCCCACCATAACAGAACCATGGACCTTTGGCAAGGAGGGTATAGAAAGTTTTGGCTAATTTTTCTTCTTTCAAGCTTCTGGACCAAATAGTTCTGCTGTTGGCTTAGCTGCAGTTTCACGAGGTTTTCTGGAAGGCAGACTGCATTTCATGGATCTGTGCCAGAAATCCCATAAAACCTCTCTTTCCTGTCCTTTTTCGTCCCAGGAACTGGATTAAAAGTCCCGAATCACAGCTCTGTCACAGCCATCTCTAGCCTGCATTGAATCATGCTGCTTGCCATGGAACAGCCAGTTCTGCTACAACCACTGCAAATTAGGTCATACATGATTCGCAAACAGGAGAACGCTGTCAGTTTAATGTGAAAGTCGGATTGGTTCAAACACAATTTGTCTCAGTGTGTTTTGTGCCAGCCAGTGGAAGCAGCTGAACGTGAAACACACAAGGGCTGAACCTACCTAGCAGCTGCAGAGGAAGCCAGCACAGGAAACCACGCCCTTCACTGCACTTCTTCCTTATGGCTCAGTCTGGAAGAGTTTGGTGGGCCATTCCCTCTTCTGTACTTGGGACTTGTTACCATCTGTACTTCAGCTCCCTTCTTTATAGCCTTTTCCATCACACGACCCTTGCCTTTTTATCAAGATAAAGTTGTATAATTTGCTGGAATATTTATTAGGAATTTAACTTTTTTTTTTAGAACCGTGCTAGATGTTTATAGGATTGTTACTATTTTTGTTAGTTCTGCTTAGAAGCTGCATGGGTTTCCGGTGGTCTGCCCCAGCCTTATTCTGTCCATCAGCCTGGATGGTGGTAAGCATGCAATTTTGCAGATTAAGAGGTTTCTCAGGAATGCGTATATCCTACTTGGGCGGAAACACCTGCACTTATCTTCACAGTTACTTTTTGTTTGGGGCCCGATTTGCTCGCTTCCATTTATGATAGAGGGTCAATTTTTAACGAAAAGTATGAAGTGAATATATGAGTGATATACAGGTGATCCCTGACTCACTATAGTTTAGGGGGTAGAAACCTGACATGGCGTGATGTGGGCACAGAGAAAACATAGTATGTGACGTGCTCAGTCAGAGAACCGCAGGACACATAGGGCAGATTACTTGTGGACAAGGGACCTTTCACACTGAATCCCTGAACAGTGCCAGGGATGTGGTTAGAACTCAATAAATGGTGTTTGTTACTATGATTGCCAAAAAGAAAAGGCAAGAGTGAAATAAATAGGACGCTTCCTCTCTAGAAACAGGCAGAAGAGCCCGTGGTGACATTCACGGCAACAGCAAAAGCAGTTCAAACAAATTTGCTTTCCATTAACCCTGCATAAGCATTGGTTTGCCAGGATCAGCAGAAATGACTAATTACTCTAGTCTGAAGCCTAAAAACATAAAGAATTAGATTTATTATAAATGCAAGGGTGTGCACTCTTGTCGAAATGACTTGTTCTGCAGTTCGTGACGTGCACTGATTTATGGCACTACATTCACACAGGGCTGCTTTTCCAGTTTCTAATGCTCTAAATGAGACATGGATTAAAAGGAAAATTAGAACTCTAACTTTAGCATGGTTCAAAATAGCTCATTTCCATTCCAGAAGAGCAGAGATGAAAAGTATCTTTCTTCTCATTTTCTTCTAAATTAGGGAGACATGATCTGGGCTGATGGACACTTCTGGTCACAACCAGGCCCTGGACCCACTCCCCTCCCCTGGAAAATCTGCAAGTCTCCCCACCGCCCTCCTGCCTCCAGACTCCCCCATCTTGTCCACTCTTCCCTCCAGGTTACCTCCATGGTCAGGTCCAAGCGCCTTCACACTTCTCAGAGTCCTTACTAATCCACACTTCCAGCCCCATCCTGGCCAGCCTGAGCTTAAACCACACCTTGCTATCTGCTGTTCCTTGTGCCATCTCACACTTTTTAGGGGCCAACACCTCCACACAGCCTGCCCTCTATTTTTACTTCACTGTCTGGAAAACTCTTACTGATCCCTGACCAGCTAAAGGACCACTGCCCCACCATTGTCCATCCCTCCATCACTGCACAGAGGTCTCACAGCCCCGTGGCCCCTTCTTTCCTAGAAATTGCCAAGATGACACTGTAGTTGTCTCTTTGCCCAACTGTCCTTCTCTCCACAGGTACTTCCCCAGGGCATGATTATAGGGACCTAGCGATCTCTAGGTCCCCAGTGCCTAGCAGGGGGTCAGCCAAAACTTGGAAAGCAACACAAGTTGGATGGACAGATGGACAGGTGAGCAAATGACCCATGGACTCATTTTCTGGGAAGATCTTAGAAAAGGGTACCTACCTTTAGAACTTCAGGCCTAAAAAATCAGTCCTATATCCTGCCAAGCTCAAGCCAGAATCTCAATCCTATAAACAGGAAAGCAGAAACAGGGAAACCCAGAGTGCTGTCAGCTCCTGTCCCTCTGGGCCAAGGATTTGCAGGGTGGGTGTCGGGAGGGTGGAACAGCAACTCTCTAAGGGAGGCCCAAGGCCCTGGGCACCATGGTACTGACCAGAAGATGACCTGGCTTTCAGGGGTGGTAAAACAGGCTGGATGTAACACGCTCGATTCTTTAAACCCCACTGTGGTCTCTGGGGCCCAGCCAATGGAGAGACCCTAGGTAGTAGCCAGCAGGTGGGGCTTCCCTGGAGCTGTCCACGGTGCAGAGCAACACAACGGCATTTCCTGGCTCTGTCCATGGTGCTGACTCCCGGCCTCGGGTTCAGCCCATAGCCCCAGCACTTCCCTCCCCACCTGGCATTGCTTCAGGGCCTCCTGGCATAGCTGACAGCCACTTCCTGGGTCCTGTCTCTTGATATGTCCCTGAACTTCTTTTTTTTTTTTTAAGATTTTTTTTTTTTTTTTTTTTTTTTTTTTTTGCGTTACGCGGGCCTCTCACTGCTGTGGTCTCTCCCGTTGCAGAGCACAGGCTCCGGACGCGCAGGCTCAGCGGCCATGGCTCACGGGCCCAGCCGCTCCGCGGCACGTGGGATCCTCCCGGACCGGGGCACGAACCCGCGTCCCCTGCATTGGCAGGCGGACTCTCAACCACTGCGCCACCAGGGAAGCCCTGAACTTCCTTCTGAATGAGCACGAAGTTGGCCTCTTCGCTGTCCTGTATTAGCCTGGGTCCAGAAGCAGACCTGAGGCAAGGATTTGCGAGGAAGTGATGAGGAAGTGTTCCCAGGAAAAACCAGGAAGGGTGTGGGGAATGTGACCAGGACGAAAAGGAGGCCAAGAGGGGAGTGAGACCAAGAAAAGTCTCAAGGAGGGCGACTTCGGCTCAATCTTGTGGGGAGCTCTAGGGACCGCCGTAGGTCACCATCAGAGTGTCCAGATCAGGAGAGAGGGGGCTGGGGTATTTGTGCCACCACACCTGTCAGGCACTGGGTGAGGGCTGCCCCTTGGAGGACAGAGATCTCCAGAGCTTCTGGCTCCCCAGCGCATAGGCAAAGGGGGATCCAGCTGCCTGAGGGAGACCCAGGGGCAGCCTCCTGGAAGAGAAGGCACTTTGGGGGCCTTTTGCATGAAAACAGTGCCGGGGTCTGAGGGGACACAGGCAGAGGCTGGACAACCTCGGCCACAGCCTCCACCTCCGATCTCCTCACCTTCAAGCCCCTCTCCACACTGACCACTGCAGTGGTCCTTCTCAACCCAGCTCCGGTCTCTCGCTCAGCTCAAAGCCCTGCCTGACCCCGCTGGCTGCAGGGGAAATCCAGCCCCTCAGCCTGCCCTTCGAAGCCTCCACAACCCGCACCTCGACGCCCACCCTGCACTTTACAACCCTGCTTACTGAATGGTCTGCCATCCCCCCCCACACACACACACGCTTTCTCACTGCCTGGCCTCTGTTCAGGCTGTGAGCCCCTCCTGGAGCGCCCCCCCAGGCACGCCTGCCTGGCTCACGGTCGGGGCATCACCTTCTGCTCTGCAGCTGTGTCACCCACTCAGCACGCCCGGGCCCCCGCCCCTCGCCCCAGCCTAGACCTCCATTCCTCAGCCGGGCCTCTGCTCCCCTCGTTACCATCTCAGAGAGGAGGAAAGGGACCTCAGAGGTGAACTGCATCTGTCATAAGGGGTGGGGCTGTGGAAGGAGAGGGGATGGGCCCTCACACCCAGGAGAGATCATGACTCCACCTGGCACCACGTCTCTGTGCAAGGGCCCAGCCCCTGAGTCTCAATATCTTCATCTGTAACTCGGGGACACAGACGCTCCCAGCACTACCGGAAGTAAATGTCTGGTGCTCACAACTCAGCCAAACGTGGCTTCTTCCCTCTCCACCCTACTTCCTCCCCGCACAGCTCACAGCCCACGGCAGAAGGCGCCCAGCCACCTGGTCAGACCCAGTACACAGCCCGTCTGAGGCACACACTGACTGTGGGTGGGAGAAGCCAGTTGGCCAAGAGGACACCTCGCTCTCAGATTCATCCTGTTCCTTGAGCGGCTGAGCCCAGGCTGTCATGTTCTGATTTGACTCAGGAGGCTGTGACACGTGGCATCTTGGCAAGCGATGAGACTGCCACAGCGGCTCAGGTGGACCCAGGGCAAGGAGGCCACCAGACTAACATGCCATCTCTCTCACTGGGTCCCAGCCCCTGGCCTGCCACTCCCGGCCATCTGCCCCCCTCCCCGCCCCCAGCAGAAGGCCTGCGCTCCCCTGCAAGCGCCACACTGCAGATGATTCTCCCGCCTGGGGCGGTGGGAGGTGAGAGCATCAGCTTCTGCCTGCTCTTGGCAGGAAGGTGGGCGAGTGGGCAGAGGCTCGGGCTCAGGACCAACCTACTTGGACACTCCGGAACCCACACCAGGAAGTGGGCCACCGATCCGTGATCATGACGCTCTGCTGACCATTCAGTTCAATTTCGTTCAGGTGGCATCAGGCCCCACTGTGCACCACAAACGGCAAGGCCCCAGCGGAGAGGACGCGGTGAGGATGATTATGACCACGGCAATGATCAGAGCCGCCAAGATAAACTGAGCACTTGCTGTGTCCCAGGCACTCCCTAAGTGTTTTACGTGAATTAGCTCCTTTAAGCTTCCAACAACCCTAGGGCCTGAGTACAGTTTAATTATCCCCATTTTACAGATGAAGAAATGGAGGCACAGAATGATGAAGCAACCCACCCCAGGCCACGCAGCTCTAAGAGGGGCGGGGCTTTGAATGCATGCGGTCTGTCTGACTCCAGAGTCTTGGCTCCTACTGCCGCCCCAGCATGCAGCAGCGGCTGGCTGCACGGCTGGGCCCAGTGCTCTCCGTGACGCATTCTGGGTCCCCTGAATTCGCCCAAGGGAGGCACCTATATTATTTCTATCCCAGCAAGGAGACTGAGGCTCAGAGACTTCTCATGACTTGCCCAGGGCCACAGTCTGCGGGGCTCTGAAGCCCACATCCTAAATCACACTGTACTTGGCGGCCCCCCTGCCTGCTGTCATCCACCATCCATTTCCACACATTGTTGGAATCCCTGTTTTCCCCCCAGGGATCCTGGAGAACAAAGCCCTACGGTGGCCCCAACTTTTTAAACTTCCAGCAGAGATGAGGTCCCGGCCTCTCTCCTCCTCGGCCCCACTCTCACGATGACCCCAGCCACGCGCCTGACAGCCGCCAGGACTAACTCTACACTCCAGCCGGATCAGCATTGACAGGACCACTGCCATCTCTCAAAATTGAATTTGGCTTCTCCATCTCCTACTGATTTTATTACAAAGGTTTTTTATAGGCAAAGGCATCTTGCGACACACACACAGGGTGCCCTCCAGACCAAAGCTGCCCTTCTGGCTGACCAGTACTGCTGCAGGAAGCAGTTCAGACTGGCATGCAAAAGCCCAAGGGCACCCCGGGACCTGGGGGTCATCAGGCGCCTTGAGAGGAGCCACCTTATTCTTGTGTGAGTCACTCTCTATTTATGGATATTTCCCACAAGTCACTGCCGCGGCACTTAGCTGGAACAGTGATCAGGAATCTTAGCAGCTTGATGGGAAGAACATGAGCTAAGAGGTCAGGAAGCCCGGAGTTCAAATCCCGCCCTGCCACTTCCTAGCTGTGGGACGTTCGCCAGTGACTCAGCCGCTCTGAGCCTCATGTTCCTGGTCTGTATAAACAGCATGGCAATGCCCAGTTTGTAGGGCTATAAAGAGGCTCTGGAAGATTCTGGGTGCTCAGTAAATGTACTCCTTCCCCACTCCACCTCCCAGGAGTCCTTGCAGACCATCTGGTCCAAGGGCTGCAAACAGATGGCTCCTTGGGTGCATCCTACCCGGCTGCCTAGCTCGGCCCACGCAGGCTTGAAGGCGGTGTGATGAGGCCGGTATCGAGCCCGCCCAATCCAACAGCAGCGCAAGCCACCATGCCCGGCCACATATTTTAACCGCCTGTGCTCTTTGCCTATGATGGAGTTTGGGACCCAAACACCCGATCAGAAAAACCAGTGATTCTGCAATTCAGAGGCTACTAATGGGGCTGGAGGCTTAGTTTCTTAATTTCTTTGACTACAAGGAAGCTGCAGATGGAAGGAGAATCATGGTGCAAAAAGACAAGACGTCTCCATGTTTCCAAGCGATGACTAGCTGGGCAGATGATTTTGCACTCAGCAGTTTCTACTGTGACACACATGACAATCCTGCAGAGGTCAGAAAACGTCCTCTACGCCGATAAGTAGGCTGCAAGGGTCATTTCTGTGTGGCACCTTCACACCCCTTGCCCAGCAGCATCAGAAACCTCTCCCCAAGCCTTTTCAGGGTGACTCCTAGTAATCTCTCTGTAAAAACACCTAAGAATATTCCAGATTCTTGTGTTTGCTCCCCAGGTAAGATAGGACACGCCAAGATGATTTGCATGTCTGCGTCAGCAACTGTGCACCTAATTAATCCGACTGGAACCAATTTAGGGGAATTTAATTACCTAAGTTTGTAGAAGGACAGACTGTCAGAGGAAGTTCAGCCTGTACACTTGTTAACCAAATATTCCAAGAGCAAGTGAAGCGACTGCTCTCATCTCCCACAAAAGCAGAGCTTTGTGAACAGGCTGCGGAGATGGTAAAGTTTTAGAAAAACAGAGTTCTAAACATCACTAATCCTAGTGGCACAAGAGACCTTTCCAAGCACATGCTGAGACTCATATCCCCCCCGTGTGGTCTTAACCCACCTCCACTGCAGGACTGGCAACCAGGCCACTGGGAGGCAACTGGACCCTTGCAAAGAGCAGTGGAGTTGGAGTCAGACCCGGGCTTGAGTCCCAGGTGTGAGCAAAGATCATGTTGCCTCCCTGAGCCTCAGTTTCCTCATCTGTAAAATGGAAATTAACATCACCCACCTCACGGGACTGGTGCAAGGATCAATGAAAACTACAGGTGGGAAGCCCGTGGCACGCCGTGCCCACGCAGGGGCTTATGAGAGTCCCACCATCCTGAGGGCTCTTGTGCAGGGGCCTGAGATCCCAACGCACTTCCCAGGGGTCTCCCTGCCTCCAGGAGCTTTGTCCATCAGCCACGATCCCGTGGCCATGGAAATATTGATGACACCTGCACAGCACTCCCCTCCTACAGCCCACCTTCTCATTGCCCCTCACCAGTCATCTATGAGGCAAGCAGGGCAGGCACCCATGTTCCCATTAATCAGATGAGAAAAGTGAGGCTCAGAGAGGTTATGCAGTCCACGTCAACACTCTTTCATTGAGCAAAGGATTCTCTGGTACAAAAACAAATCTGCTGAATAAAGGAGTGAGTGGATGAATGCATGAGGGCTGCAGGAGAAAACCAAGGGGTGTACAGACTTCTCCAGGCAATGGCTGGTTAATGGGCTCAAAGCACAGAGGCCCTCCAAAGGAACGCTGGGAAGCTGCTGGCTGCAGCTCAAGAGCCGCTGCAGAAAAGGGAGCTGCAGGCGAAGGCCAGGTCCTGAGGTCCCCGGGAGCCAGCTGGGGTCTCATGTGAAGGAGCCTTGGAGGCCTGGGTGGGCAGTGCTGGCTGGGCTCACCCTTGCTGGCCGAGGAGAGCATGCAGGGGGGTGCAGAGAAGGTCCCGGCAGAGGCGCCTACACCCTTCGGTGGGGGGACACGCAGCCGTGGCAACTCCCACTGCACAAGCCTTCAGAGGAGCCTCCTTCCACTCTCTGTTTCCATGGGAATCCCCTTGAAATAACCCCATAACGGCTGTTGTTCTTCTCTGCAGCGGACGAGCTCAGGATAAATGCGACGGAGGGAGGCAGGCACTCACTGGCGCTCAGGACGCCATGGAAATGTCAAGGCCCAGCCCCACGCCACCTACCCACTCTCACCAGCGGAGACGACCAGGGCCTCGGGGAAGACTTGGCCTTCACTCTCGCCTCTATGGGGGCAACAAGACCGTTTCCTTGGCAACTGAAGGACAAGGAGAAGACTGGCAATTGCATCTAAAACAACGTCCATCTGTCTCCCTTGGAGAAGGCTCACACCGGCCCAGGAAGGCCCAGGTTTGCAGGGACATGGCCCGGGGTCAAATCCAGCAGCGTGACCTGGACAAGCCCCTGAACTTAGAGTCCCCTTTTCTCAAGTGCCTTGGGTAACAGCAGAGGGATACAGAAGCACCCACACCCCCTGCAGCTCCGAAATCACTGGTTCCCTCTCCTCGCACTGGTTTCCGTATGCGTTTGTCTAATAATCCTAAAATGTTACGGAAAGTTTCTCTGGTTCATGCCGCAAATACCCGTCGAGCCCTCCTGGGGGCAGGAGAGTGGCCGGCTCCTTGCATGTCCTTGTGGGATGCAGTGGGCCGTCATGCACAGTCATATGAGAAGAGCACTCCTGCCTCAGCGGAGTCTCCAAAGACCTCCAGCTCCTGAGAAGTCTCTCCTGCAAACACCGGGCACTTTGCACCAGACACTTCCAAAGCCCTTTCCACTGCTTCCCACGTAGTTTTCACAGCCACCCTTAATGTGAGATGTTATCCCTGCTTTGCTGATGGGCTCACTGAGGCCCCAGAGGTCACACAGAGATGCGTGGCCGGCCAGGACCTAGGCCCAGGTCACCTGGCCTTGCAGGCAGCCCTCTTAACAGCGGTCCCGGGACCTCCTTGCCCTGCCTGGGTTGGCCCAGCCCACCGAGCTGTGGAGATGAAGGCTCAGGCTGGGGTCCCAACAGGACCCTCAGGGCGAGGCCCTCCGAGCACGCGGCTCCACGTCTCTGTCTCCTTGTGTCTGAATCACCCCGTCCCTCCCCCTGGTCCCAGGGCCCACTCCTCCCTCCCAGGGAGGGCCAAGCTGGGGCTGTGGAAGCCAAGTGACCCTCCCCAGGGCCTTTAGCCAGAACTCCTGGAGCAGAACTCCTGGAGAACTGCCACTTCCAAGGCCTTTTCATCTGTGCCTGGCTGGTCCCTCGTCCCAGACAAGCAAAGGGACCATAAAGCAATGGCCGTGACCCCAGAGGGCTGTGCTCCACTAAGAGGCACCTGCATCAGCAAGGGAAGGCTGATCACTGGTTAACCCAAAAGGTCCTGCTAAACCTCGGATGGGGGCTCAGTGCTCATCCTGGCAGATGGCTGAAATGTCCATGACGACGATCCTTCCAGCAGGGAGCCCCTCGCGGCCCCTGCAGATGCCCCCACGCTCGGCCTTACTAACCAACCAGCCAACCGCCACCCCTAAGAGGTATCCCTGCAGAACCTGGCCGGCTCTTGTGACCGAGGGCGCCTGAGGGCAGGGACGGGGCACAAAGTTCGGCTCAGTGTCTTCCCACGTGGGCAGCCGGGGACTTCGCCGGGGGCACCGAGGAGGTCCCAAGACTGTTTCAGAAAGAAAGGCTTTGTGCGGGTGAGGACTGGGGAAACAGGCACTGCAAACTTGGTGACATTAATCAGAATAAAAATACAGGTACCTTTGGACCCTCCAGTACCCACTTGTGGGAATTAGTCCTCAGATACACAGCACGGGTGTTAATTTGCAGCATCATGTGAAAGAAGAAAAACAACAACAACAAAAAACTAGACACAACCTAAAGTCTCTCTCTAGGTGACTGTTAATCAACTGTGCTCCATTCCCACAACAAAATCTCTGCATCTGTTAAAGAGAACGGTGCAAACGCCACGCGCCAATTCAGGAAGAACTGTATTGCCACGTTATACCACTCTGCTACTCTAAATATTTGTTGCCATGTGAATGCATGACTTTGATTTTTAATAATAAAACGAGTTTGATTTTTTAATGACTGTAAAAGCAATGGTTAATAAAATTCCATGAAATATGTCTTTGAGAGAAAGTAAAACATAGAGCCGTGCGGACGGGAGGCATCGCGACCCTGCAGCCCCTTCCCCGACCCGGTGGCCCTCAGCTGGCCCCCAACTCCGTGGGTCGGGGCTCCGGGGTCACGATGTCCACCGCTCCGTGCATGGCAGGAGGTCTTCCTCTGGCTACCCAGTTCTCCATCTGGGCCCTGTGCACAAAACAGGCAGGACAGCAATATATTCAGCAGGGAGGAGAATCTCTAAGTCCTGGAAATGCATGTCACCAGGGCAGCACGTGCAGGCCCCCTCCAGCCCCTGCCTGAGAGTTCTGGAAACGGATGACGTTCCCCACAGGCCCTGGTCTGAGAAGCCAGGATTTTCTCTTCTCCTTTCACCAGATGCCAAATGCTGGTGGGCTATGATTTCCAGAGAAACGGCCAGTCCTGGACGCAGGAATGGGGCTCCCAGGGCCAGCGAGGACTGAAAAGAGGCTGATCCCAATCTGCTCACAGAGGCTGCCATGGGAACTTCTGAGCCGAGTTTCTGTGGGATGCCCTCTCTTAATTTTCTTTCATCGCATTGCCTGTCCTAGATCGCTCTGCGGGGTGGAGTTTCCTGCAGCAGCAAAATTAGCTCTGGGAGGTGCAGGGTATGGTGGAAATAGCATTCGCTTTGGAGTCAGGCAAGGCTGAGGGTGAGTCCCAATTCCACCACCCTGCTGGCTGTGCAACCCTGGGCAAGGAGCCTGACCTCTCTGAGCCTCGGTTTTCTTATCTAGGGGATGGGGGTGGGTGGTACCAGCACCAACTGCAGAGGCCTGTTGAGATAAGCATCGGGGTACCTCTGGCCAGTGTCTAGCACCTATTCCACAAACACTGGCTTCCCCTTGCCTGCATCAACATCCCCAGTTTTAAGCTAAACAAAGGACAGGTGAATGGCTCCCCAGTTCTTCATCTGGGTCCAAGAAAGATCAAGCAATGGCTCAGCTGCACTCTCAACACTTGCCAAGCGCTGGAAGGAAACGCCAGATGATCTGCACAGTGGGTCAGCTCAGGGAATTCCGGCCCTTCAGCAGCCCAGCCAGTAACGAAGGAAGGCTGATGGCAGAGCCGGCCAACGAACCCATGTGCCATCCTGGACATGGTACCCATCCCCGAGCCCTCAGTGTAAGGAGGTCCATGCAGACCTAAGTGAGGGCTGATTTGGCTTCCGAAGAGCTGGCTTCAAATCCCAGCCCACTCACTTAGGAGCTGTGAAGCCCTCACCTCCATTTCCTGTCTGTCAATTAGAGATAACAATTCCACATCCTGGGGGGGCTTGAACGAGGCTGGTCGCTGCCTCCCCCTTCACACTGACTGATCCCTCCTCACCTTCTGGAACCCTCTTCTCCTCTCCCCCGACTCGTGCTCCTCCTTTAGATCCTAGAACTTGCTCGGGGTCCTGTATCTCCTGTATCTCCAACACCAATCTCAATGGCGGTGCAAAGCAGGCACTGATAAATATGCACTGAATGAATTCACTTCTTCCAGGAAGCCTTCCCTGACTTCCCACCACCCGGGCCCCACTCTGGGCGGCCCAGCCCCTAGGTTCCTCCCTGCCACTGTCCCGTCACTGACCCCTTGTCCATCTGGTCTGTTCTAGGGACTCCTCAGGGCATGGACCTTGTCAGTCATGTCCACGGCCATATTCCCCACTCCCAGCAAAGCGCCTGACACACAGTATGTGCTTAATAAATTGTGGGCTGTCTGGGTGAATCCACAGACAAAGATTCCTGAACATCTTCTGTAAGTTCTCTCAAACCTGTCAGTCTCCCTCCCTTCCTATACGGCCAGCCTTCTCAGCATGATTAAGTTTTCCTATTCCGGATATTTCCTCTCCTCAACATCCCATGCTCTCCAACTAAATCCAACTTTTTATTGTGATGAATTCCATCTAAAACATTAACAGCAAATGTGCCTTCTCTTCCATTTCCTGGATTTCTGTGCTCTCTGCAATGGACAGTATCGGATCTCTGAGTAGTCAGGGGAGGGGCAGGGAGAGTGGGAGGGGGCAGGCCAGCTGGCCGGTGGGGGGGCTGTGGCTTTTGTTCCTTCTCTGTGCGCAGCCCTAGAGAAGAGGCCTCAGGTTATAAATCCAGCTGAGCCTGTTTTATGGAGAAGGTGCTCCACTGCTGATAGGCTTTTATAGCTGCCTGTTTACAAAGCCGAAGTATAATTAATTCTCGGCCATCTCCCGCAGTGCCAGCTGTCCCATGCGGCCAGGTCTGGGGTGGCCAGGCTGAAGGAGGACAAAGGATGTTCTCTCCTTTGCGCCCCATCCCCAGTCCTCTGAGGGACTTGGCTGGATTGCTTTGGGGACCCAGTAAATGGCACCCCTGTTCCTGTCCAAATGTGAAACGCCTCGAGGGGCAGAGAAGAGTCAGGTAACGTAGAATCAGGCATACATCAGGCATACGGGGTGTACATGCAAACCCCAGTGGGACCTGCTCTCCCAGAACCCAGAAAGGGCCTCACCCAGCGCAGGCAGCACTGACCCAACCCAGGCCTGTACTTCATGTCACAACTCGTCCTAAACCCACAAATCAGAGTCAATTCCCCATCCCCACGGCCCAGCAGTAGCCAAGGGAGGGTAGAGGGGGTCCGGAAGCGCCCTCCCCCCAGAATGAGGGCTGGGGAGTGGGGTCCCCAGCAGCCTAGATGGGAGACAGGGGGGACCAGATCCCTCTCCGCTTGTTGCAAAACCAGACTTGTGCCTTCCTCAGATACAGAAATGGATCTAGCTACCTCCTGCTGGCCTGTGGGCCATCTGTCCCTTCAGAATGACTTGCATGTCCCCCGATCACATCCATCCGCCAGTCAGATCCCCAACGTATGAACATGGAAGTTTAACCCTTAGGGTGCAGCCGGCTCCTCCGCACTTCCCAGCTCCTGGGGCACATCCCGTTTCCCCTTCGTCCCATCTAAGTCCTCCTGGATCATTTCCCTGGGTCTGCATGGGACCCTGCTCGAAATTGTGCCTCATACCTATATGCCACCTCCTTCGACACATGCGCCTGCTTCAGAGAACACACTGGCATCTATGCCCTCAATGTAGAGTCTTCATTCCACAAATGAGGAAACTGAGGCCCGGGGAGGCTGTGCGGCTCCCCCGGGGTCACACAGCCAATCAGCAGCACAGCCTGGGCCTGTGTAGGGGTCTCTAGGCCCAGCGTCGTCACCTGTCACCATGCTGCACACAAGGATACAAGTCCAACCCCACAGTTTTCAGCCGTTGCCCCAATTTATCACCTGCCGTCCCACTGTCCCCATATGGACAAGCACATGTAGCCAGAAAAGTGTCCCAGTTTGGAGTAATGAAAATTGGGTCACTCGTAGGGAAGATGCCAGAACAAGGCATGCCTGGGGTTCACAGGGTGGACTACAGGGGCTCCCAGCTCCAACAAATGCTCCAAAGCATTTGGAAGCAAAGTTATCAACTGAGTCCTTGGCATAAAGCCATGTGGGCCTTGGGGTCCTGCTGTCCTGCAGATGTCCTGGCCCAAAGCTCTCCTGGAGGTCCAATTCACCCTCTGGCCCAGCACAGATCAGGACCCTCTCAGAACACCACAGGGCTGCAGGAAACTGAGAGGCTCAGGTGGCCAGGCTGCCACCCTGGCAGGCTTGCCACCCACCACCTGTATGGGTTGCCCCCCCATGCCCGGCTCCAGCTCCTCACGGCCACGCTGCAGGTCACCCTCGCTTGGTTAAAAGGTAGGACTGGGGGCTTCCCTGGTGGCGCAGTGGTTGAGAGTCCGCCTGCCGATGCAGGGGACGCGGGTTCGTGCCCCGGTCCAGGAAGATCCCACATGCCGCGGAGCAGCTGGGTCCGTGAGCCATGGCCGCTGAGCCTGCCCGTCTGGAGCCTGTGCTCCGCAGTGGGAGAGGCCACAACAGTGAGAGGCCCGCATACCGCAAAAAAAAAAAAAAAAAAAAAAAAGGTAGGACTGGGGTTGTGGTGGGTCAGAGTCAAGGGTCAAGGCCTTTGGAGCCACCCTGGAGCACCCTTTCCTGGGAGGCTGATAGGCGTGGATGTGTTGGGTGTGGCTCCCTCCTTCTCTGGTTCCACTGCTCAGCAGAAAGACAAACATCTGATGGGACCTTTCTGAGTATCAGGTGCACATAACGTGTTAACTCAGACCACCCTTGAGGAGACCCCAAGAGTCCTCTGGCCCCGATTTAGAGCTGAAGATATGGAGGCAGGAGGGGGGCCAAGGCAGGTCAACTGTGCATGGGCAGTGGGTACCTGAGTCCCTTGGTGCCCGTCCGCTCTACAGATGTACACGCACCAGGGACAAAGCACGGGGGGGAGGGGCCCCCAAAGGGAAGGAGTGGAGTTCGAAGGCATCGGAGTGCCTGCGGTATCGGGAACCAGCCCCAGTGTACCCCGGCTCTGCCTCCTCCTGGCTGAGGGAGGTCTTAACTTCTGGGACCCTCAGTTCCCTCATCTGTAAAATGGACAGAACCACCCCCTCCTCTAGGGCTCTTCACAGTTCAGTGAGATGAGGCACAACAAGAAGATGCAATGGTTGGCAGGGGTGGGTGGTGGATCTGTCCCCACCGTGTCCCCTGGCTGGGGCAGAGGAGGGCCTTTGGGAAGCTGTCCACTCAGGAGGACGCCGTGTGTGACGGGGCTGCGGCTGGTGCGCGGTGGGGTCCCTCCTCCCCGCCTCTCCCTCCCACAGAACAAGCCATCTTCTTTTTTTTTTTTTTTTTTTTTTTGCGGTACACGGGCCTCTCACTGTTGTGGCCTCTCCCGTTGCGGAGCACAGGCTCCAGACGCGCAGGCTCAGTGGCCACAGCTCACGGGCCCAGCCGCTCCGCAGCATGTGGGATCCTCCCAGACCGGGGCACGAACCTGTGTCCCCTGCATCGGCAGGCGGACTCTCAACCACTGCGCCACCAGGGAAACCCAAGCCATCTTCATGATTGAGTTTTCTCCCCAGAGAAGCTCGGGCTTTCAAAGATCTACTCTCCTTCTCAATTGCACAACATGGATGAATCTAGAAGACATTCTGTTCAATGAAACAAGCCAGATACAAAGGACAAATAATGTATGATTGCACTTATATGCGGCCCTAGAAGAGGCAAATTCATGGAGACAGAGAACAGCTCAGAGGTTACCGGGGTGGAGGCAGGGGGGTTACTGTTTAATAGGGGCGGAATTTTTGTTTGAGTAATAACAGCATTTTGGAGATAGACAGTGGTGATGGTTGCATGATATCATGGATGTAATTAGTGCCCTTGAATTGTACACTTAAAAATGGTTAAAATGGCAAATTTTATGTTTTACTACAATTTTTAAAAAATTGAGTAATATATAAAAAAGCCCACACTTTAAATGGGTGAATTGCATGGTATGTGAATTATACCTTAATAGAGCTTTTTTTTTTTTTTAATTAAAGATGTGAATCTTGACGGCTGGGGTCTCTATTTGTTGGGCCAGGGTCTGAGCGGGCAGGCTGAGTCCATACACGGCAGCCAAACCAAGGTGCCCGCCTGTCCTGTGACCTGCAGCCTGGAGGACAGAGGCTCTTTCCATCAGCTTTGCTGACACCCAGAGGAAAGAAATCCCCCCACACACCTACTCTGAGGCTGAGAGCTTGGTGAGAGCCTCTAATGTGGCCCAATGTCCCCTTCCCACCCCCAGAGGAGAAGGGCCTGGAGGGGAAAGATCGTTGCCTGGGACACACAGGGATGATTTTAAGATGAAGCTAAGCCACCTCTCACTCAGAACAAGACTGGAAGAGAGCCCTAGACTCGGCATGCCCCTTCTCCTGCCTGAGCTCCCAGCTCCCCATCTGGGACGATGACAGTGCCTGCCCCAGGGACAATGCTTGGACACCGCTCACCCAGCCTGGAGCAGGCACGTATGCACTCTCTCTAAATGGCAGGGTGGCTTCCTTCCCTTCCATCACATGTACTCAGACAATGGTCCCCACTACCCGTTGGGTGGATGCCACGTGGGCCGTGTCTGGGACAGGTCACCAGGCTGTAACGGTTTCCAATAAAACTGCTTCCTCGAGGCTGGGCAAATAAGATGATCCAGGAGGTCAGTGTGTCATTAGAGTCAAGCTGAGCAGAAAACCCAGCTAGCTCACCTGTTCCCTTCTGCAGTCTTCCCCCCATGACAGGGGGCTGCCAAGAAGGAAAGCACAGCTCCACCCAAGGCCATCGTCCCAGATGTGGGCATCGCATAGCACAGCACACGTGCAGCGGGGAAGGGCCGGGGTGGCACAGTGACTGACAGGGTGCACCCTGACCTGACCCCCATTTCTATCAATAACTTCTGCCTGATGCACACAGGGAGGCGGGTCTGTGGGAATCTAGTCTACCTCCTAAAAAAAGCTTTTACTCACCTCTTGTTTTCTGTATTTATTTTTTCCAACTTTATCGAGATGTAATTTACAAATAACACTGAATAAGTTTAAGGTATACAATGTGTTGATTTAATATACTTATATGTTACAAAATGATTACCACCATGTTGTTAGCTGAGTCACCATCCCAGCACATTATTACCATTTCTTTTTGTGGTAAGAATATTTAAGATCTACTTTCTTAGCAACTTTCAAATATATAATATAGTATTATTAACTATAGTCACCATGCTATAGATTATACTATAGATTATATATTATATAATGTATAGATTATACATTAGATCCCCAGAGCTTATCCATCTTATAACTGGACCCTTTGACCAACATCTCCCCATTTCCTCCACTCCCAGCCCCTGGCAACCACCATTCTAGCCCCTGTTTCTCTGAGTTTGGCTTTTTTCAGATTCCACATCTAAGTGAGATCACACGGTATGACTTCACTTAGCATAATGACCTCAAGGTTGATCTACATTGTCCCAAATTCTGTATTTAAATAGGCAAAAGCATGGGATGCTTTTCATATTTTTGAACAGAGAAACGGTCTGGAGGACAAGGCCTCTGCATCCTGTTACTGGTCAGGAAGACAAGGGAGGTGCAGCACCTTCAAGGTCAGACACATCCCAGAACGGATTTTGGCTCAGCCGGCTGTCTGCAGCAGACTGCTTCTCAAAGCGGGTCCCAGCACTGTCTCCCATCCCATCTGTTCTCCACAGTGTGACCTGGCCTGTCCCGAATCCAAAGGCAGAATCTAACTCCCCTCCACCCCGGGCCAGCCTGTGACTTGACAGAATTAAAGTCACACAACTGGTGATGGGAGACTCCGAGGAGGTCGGCAAGTCAGGTCTCGCACCTGGATCCTGGGACACCTGATCCGGCAAACCAGTGCCCTGAGACCGCCATGCTGGAGACGCCACGTCTATGGTCCCCAGGGAACCAGCCCCACCACACACAGAACACGTGAGCGAAACCGTCTTGGACCCTCGCGCCCCCAGAGCAGCCTGCCCAGCAGCCCAGAAGGAAGATGCAGCAGTTCCCATGTAGAACAGATCTGCCCAAATTCCTGACTTACAGAATCCAGGGCACATCATAAAACCGCTGTTGTCTTAAGCCACTAAGATTTAGAACGATTTGCTGCGTAGTAGTAGTAACCATGACAACACCGTGTGACTTTAGGTGTGTGACCTGACCTCTCTGGGGCTCCGTTTCCTGGGATATAAAAGGGGGTCATTCCCACCACCTCCCATAGTGGGTATAAAGTTCCGATGAGATCATGAACATGTGTCTCATGATATCGTTGCAGTCAAGAAATGGCAGCTCCCCTCGTCATGGCCGTCACCATTACTATTCTACCATGAAGACGAGATACCTGTACACGCTAGAAAAGAGTCACAGCACAATTCCTCTCCTGTGCAGTCAAAGCCCCATCACCCATCAGACACACATCAAGAGACAATGATCACAGCCATAAGTCACGATGTACTGGAGCTGAAACTGATCCTTTTTTTTTTTTTTTTTAAAGCAAGAGCGACAGAGACTGAGGGGTTTGCTCTAATCTACAGATTACTCCAGAGCTGCATTATACATGTGGACTGACTCTTTTAAAGATCACCACATGAAAAATTTTGATACATTTTATTTTTAGTTTAGTAGACATGATATTCAAATCCTTATTTAAGCCCTTTAAAAACACTCCTATGTTTTCATGAAGAAATTGCATTCCCATATAGCCAGAGATAGGAATAACCTGAAATACAGAAAAAATGTACATTCTCAAGGATGCTCAACATATCTTAATTTAAAACACCCAAAGTTGGGGGCTTCCCTGGTGGCGCCGTGGTTGAGAGTCCGCCTGCCGATGCAGGGGACGCAGGCTCGTGCCCTGGTCCGGGAAGATCCCACATGCCGCGGAGCAGCTGGGCCCGTGAGCCATGGCCGCTGAGCCTGTGCGTCCGGAGCCTGTGCTCCGCAACCAGAGAGGCCACAACAGTGAGAGGCCCGCGTACCGCAAAACAAACAAACAAACAAACAAAAAAAACACCCAAAGTTGGGATATGAGTGTCCGAGAGTCGGAGGTCTCTCCACCCTCTACACACTGTCATCCACACCTACCAGCCTTGGGAACACGCTGGTATCGACCAGAGACGAGGAGAGGAGGCTCAACCCTCCTTTCTCCACCATGCGTGCTGCCCCAGCCCTGCCTCGACAACCTCTCCTTCCCACCGCCTTCACCTCCATCCCCTTCCACTGCCGGCTCTGGGCACCTCACTGGGGCTTTCTCGCCTCTCCTGGAAGTGCTCTCATCCCCCTCTGACCCTCACTCCCCCACTTCACTCTAATCTCCCCAGAGACCTCTGGTCACTCTCGGTTCCCTCTTTCTTCTCTGCCTGGACAGATTACCAAGGCCCCTTTGTCTGTTCATCCGCCACGACTGCCCAGGAGCTCCAAGACCCACAAGTTAATGCTCCGGCAACCCTAGAGCCACACTGTTTCTCACCTGCGAGCTTCTGTCCATAACACCCCTACTGCCTGGGATGCCTTCTCCCCTGCGCGCTACTACCCTGCTGGACAAGCCGCTCCTCTGCTCTGGACTCAGCCTCTCCGCCCATCTGCTCCCAGGCTATGACAGGACCCCACTGCATCCCAGCTCCCATCACACTGTATTATGATCACCTGTTCATGTCTCCTTGGTTCCAGAGGTTCTCAAGGGAGGCGCTGTCTTATTCCTGCTCTTTCCTGTATCCTCCTTCCCCACCCACATACCCACTGTAGGCAACAAACCCCAGGCTGGCGGATGAAGCCTACATAGCTACTGAATAAGTAATTAAATCTACATGATGGACTATTATGCAGCCATTAAAAACTGTTTACTCAGAGTCTGTAATAATAGAGGGGAATGTTTCAGCACCTTAAATATTTTAAAAGAAACAACTGTATTTATATTACAGTCTACAGGGGGGCAGTAAGAAAGAAATATAACAAAATTGGAACAATGTTTCTGGGGCAATGGAGTCAAGGATGTTATTTTTTCCCCCTCTTTATTCTACTTTCTGCATTTTCAAACGTTTCTGCAATGAGATAAAATAAAGAAAATTAAAATCTTGCAAGGAGCATCTTAACTACATGCACCTTAGCTCCCAGAGCATGACAATATGGGACACCTTATGATGACGGATTATATTTTCACAGCTTCAATAAAGAGCCTTACCGCTCCTTGGGGAAAATATTCAGGGTTTTTTGGGTTTTTTTAATCACCTTTCACATTGAAAGCTGGTGTAGGAACCACTATCGCTCAGCCCTTGACTCCTTCAGCCAGTTCATTCCATGATGGCTTATTCCCGAAGCAGACAGGCTGGCTAGCGATCTGCACAGTGAAAAACAGTGGACGGAAGTGCCTCTCTCCCAGTGGTCTACTGGCTGCCCAACCATTTTTGCAGTGAGGAATTTGAGTTATCTAATTGTCTTGAGCTGCTGTTTTCAATAAGGAGGATACTAACTCCAATCCTCCAGCCATGGTTTAACATCACCATGCCCTTGACATGTGGAAAGGCCACACAGGATAGACACTGCCCATTTGGCATGAGTTCAGGGAGACCTCACTTTGCACAACTGTGTGGAAGCCTAAAAATGACCGTGCAAGCTGAAACACTCAAAGTGATCTTAATAATCAATGTGGAAATTACAAAAGTTCCACGATCTTAAAAAAAAACTTTTTAAAGACATGAAAAACTCTCTTACTGATGGTTATAAATGTAGAGGGTAATAAAAAAAAGAGTAAAACTAATATTTTATTTAGTACACAGTCATGTAAAACCTTAGAAACATTGAGAATTCAAGTGTTTTATCTCTTTGTAAAAAATGTATCCAGACTAGTTTCAACAGTGCTGGCTTCCTCTGCTTGTTGGATAACTTGCGATGCTGGGCAAACATCTTTCCTATGCCTTGAAGAACTGCCTTTCTAAGTTCAGATCCACTTCCAAGATTCTATCCTCTGCACGTTCAACACTGTGGAATGGCTTCAAGAGTTCCTTTCACATGAAGTGTGCTGCCAGCGTCACCTCCCCTGGGACATCTTCATTTTTTCTGTCACAAGCACTTCTCTCATTTATGTCAATAAGTTCACCTTGACTTAGTTACTTAGTTCCCCTGGCTGCATATAAGTCTCGAATGGTCACAGCTTCAACATTCCCAGGATCAGCAGTTTCCTCTATAACTCCATTTACATCCAATGCAAATTTCTCTGCCAGCATTATTACTTTTCTCCTTCCTTTTATTTCTTTTTTGCCGAGCATCAACTTTGTGGGCCAAATTTCCTCTTTTGACTATCCATTTTTGTAAAATGTCATGTGGGTTTATCACCAGGAAACAAGGAGGCAACATCACCACATGCTTTGCTGTCTATGTGTGAACCAACAGATACGCAGGGACCAACCAGAGACAGACACTGCAAGAAGTGACTTGGTCTCAGATCACAATACTCATCTGTTATTTACTTAGTGATTTGTGGGCTGGAGAGCCAGTGGCGAAGTTTCTACTTTATGCAATTACTCACAGTTACCATTTTGTGGTAGCTGAAATCTGGGCTATGTGATTGGGGGACTGGCATTACTGAACAAAACTGTGGTGACTGAAAATCTGTACACATTGGAACTGTGCAAAGTGAAGATCACCGGGTGGAGGTGTGGCATTTGGAAAAATAATGGACTATTCTGGGGTCAGATTTGAAGACATGCCATTTGTTCACTCAGTCATTCAAACACACATTTATCCAGCACCTAGTGGGCACCAGGTGGGTACCAGGTGCTGAGCTGTGTGCAGAGGAAACAGGCATGTCCAAGATATATATCCGCTGATGTTTCATGAGGCAGGACTCCGGGTCCAATGTTTCAGAAAGGCCAGGTTCCAGTCCTGTCTTATGATCTGAGCTGAGTCACCCCTCCTGGCTGGGACTGAGACTTAAGGTTCTTTAAGTTATAAGGAACAGAAATTGACTCAGGCTAACATAAGCAAGAAGGAAGTTACTGGAAGGTCCTGAGGGAGCCACAGAATCTAGGAGAGAGCACAGCAGCTGGACAAGGGGCCTCAGAAGGAGCCGGACAGTACTGGGAATTCAATTTCGGGGATCTATGACTATTCCAGTTACCTATCGCTGTGTAACAAATAACCTTATAACTCAATGTCTTCAAACAGAAACCTTTTGCTCCTGAGTCTGCAGTTTGGGTAGGTCTTGGTGGAGATGGTGCGCGCTGCTGAACAACCTGCCCAGGATCTCTCAGCTGATCAGTGGGGAGGAGGGGTCCTTAAAAGAGAGGGGCGTGCCCAGGGGATTCCCAGGATCCAGGCAAACACCTGTCAGCATCCGGTCCCGTCAGGCAACTGGGATTCAGAAAGGGATTACGGACTGTGGGGATGAAACTGTAATCCTTTCGAAACAGTAACGAATGTCTTTATCAAGTCTGGATGGAGGACTGATCTCGATCAGAAAAGATTTAAGAGACAGAACAAGCAAATGCAGATGCAGGACTTTAGATCCTGGGTCAAACCAACCAACTATAAAAAGACATTTTTGAGATAACTGGAGACATTGCTAAGGTGAACCAGAATCAATCAACCTGTTTGTTTATTTTTTACTGAAGTATAGTTGACTTGCTAAGATGGACCAGAATTTAGATTGAAAGAAATTCGTACTCATTTTATTTGGTGAGATAGTGGTACTTTCAGAGATGCCTGCTGACGTAGGGGTGAAATGACAGGAGTCTTGAATTTAGTTAAATATTCTTAAGCCAAAAGGATGGGAAAGTAAATGAAGAAAGTACAGCAAAATCTTGAGAGCAGCTGAAAAGCGAGGGGATGGATGAGGAACAATTCAACATACGACTTTCTCTACTTTTGTACATATTTGAAAGTTTTCATTAAAACGTTATTGAAATTATAAAAGGAAATTCAAAAGCTGATAATGACAACACAAGTAGCTCCCTTTTATTGAGGTGTAAGTGCAGTGCGCACATTATTGCCCTTAATACAAAAAGCCCACGTGGCTAGTAGTTCTCCCCCTCCTTTAGGGATGAGTCGACTGGTTCAGAGGCTGGAGAACCTGCCAAAGGCTCACAGCCGTGCCCAGGAGCGGAGCGCAGGGCTGGCAGCCCCGGGCGTCAGGGCTGCAACCTCTGCAGGGCGTGGGGGCGGGAGGATGCAGGAGGCCAGGCTGGTTCAGAGGAGGCCCTGGTCTGCAGTTGGAGATCCCATCCCTGCTTGGGGCAGCCGGAACCTCTGAGCAGCCTTTGTTCTGCCTCAATGTGCCATTCAGCCCAGGGTTCTGGAGGACAATGGATCCCACTGTGCAAGGAGGCAATGCCATCCTGGGCAGCACAGAGGCCCCAGGTGGGCCCTGGTCCCCAGGCAGGCTGGCAACTACAACCTGGGCTCAGGTAGAGGAGCCTAGATGCTGTCAAGGGACAAGCACGTGTAACTCTGCACATGCTGTTCTTTCTGCCTGGAAGGCACTAGAAATCTGTGTCTCAGCACGCCATCACTCCCGACCCTGTGAATGCCACTCCCTTTAGTGCCAAAGCACCTGTCCTCTATGGAACTGTGATCGTCCCCCCACTGATGCAGTGGAGGGGATCCCTTCTTCCATTGACCCACGTGGATTACCTTCACCACGTGTGGCTAGGAGAGATGCCGTGCTGCTACATGTCCAGCGTTAGCACCGTGCCAGGCAGTCCTGGGTTCAAATTGCGAGACCCTCTGAAGCCGGGTGCAGAGCCAGAAGTGAATGGGCCACCTGTCCCTTCCCTGTTGGTCCAACAACCAGGCAATGTGGAGGTTAGGAGGATGGGTTTGCAGGCAGATGGCCGGCATTCAAACCCCAGCTCTGCCCCTTACAAACCATGTGACCCTGGGCAAGTGTCCAAGCCTCCGTTTTCTCCGTTGTAAAATGGGGTGAAACACACACACGTGCACACACACACCGGGGTTTGTGAGGATCCAATAATATGAGGCACTCAGTATCACATCTGGCATCAGTAAATGGTCAATCATAATAATGGCTATTATGTTCGTTTCATAATTATTTAATGCTGAAGACCAGGTGAGTAATTTTGCACAAGGGCTGACTGGTGAGGAGACCAAGGTTAATTAACAGGACACCCCAGGGTGCTGTGGGGCTGGCAGATTGCTTCAGCAACTCCAGACTCCATCCTGAGGCAGCCCACTCTCTCACTGGCATCCAAGATCCTGGGAGAGATGGGCCCACGTTTCAAAGACACAGCCTGGCCTGTGTCCACGAAATGAAACCAGGAGCGTGGAGCTCTAGAAATGGTGCCTTCTGGGGCCTGGAGCATTTGTCCCAGGGCAGGAAGACTGGGGCGGGGGTGTCAGGTGGGTGAGGAGACATCCTGGAGAGCAGGTCACAGAGAGCAACCTATTCTGCGTGCCAATGGGGAGAACTAGGGGTGCAGACTATAAAGGCTCATGGAGAGATGGCATCACCAAATAGAATGCAAGGGAACCAGGTGCTGGCTGGGTGTGGGCACCTGAGAGATGCTTCCCAACGCTATTTAAGGCTGGGTGACCCAGCATTCTTCCTGCCAGCCCCCTCTCTCTCCCTTCCCTTCCAGGATTCTCTTCGATCTGTGACTCCAGAGCCTTCCTGTTTTATCTCCCACCTGGGTGGCCACCAAGAATTCTCGTTCTCTGTCCCTTAGATGTTGGTGAACCTTGGGGCTCTGGCCTCAGCTCTCTTCCCTCCTTCCTCTCGCCCCCACTTCACTCTCCCTGCCCAGAGACATGGGCTTCTTTTCTGCCTAGCACGTAGTGGGTGCTCCAGAAATGTTTGTTGAATGAACGAATGAATGAATGACCTTGTCCTTCAATGTTGTACGTCTGGCATCTAACCTCCCCCTGGCATTTAAGGGGGATCAGTAAATGTCTGTTGAACAAAGGGGGAAAAATGTTCAACCTCATTGGTATTCAGACATGAATTTAAACAAATATTTTTCATCTATGATATTGGCAAAGGTCAAACCAATTAGAACACCTAACACTGATCAGTATGAGGTAAAATTTGTCAACGTGTGTCAAGAACGTTAAACACGTTCATGATTTTTACGTAAAATCGCATGTGTGGGACTCTCTCTGAAGAAAATTATTCCAGATTTGGGGGGAGGGATGGGAATAGGGTGTCTTCCTACACACATAGCATTCCTTCCCTCAGTGTTAGTTATAAAAGAAAATAAACAACCTAGTTATCCATCAATCGGGGGTGAAGAGTTGAACTATGACATCTATCACAGGAAGAGTGTGCAGCCAATAAAATGGTGGAATCTGGGGGCGGGGCCGAGGTAACCAGTTACACACCCCTTCCCTGCTAGGACTTGAGAACACACAGGGAAGATGGACAAGAAGGAAATCAAAAAATTCTTCTTCCTTGATGGTAAACTCGCGGCAGGGAATGAGCTAGGGAACCCTACTCCACTGCCCCTTCTCTTGGGCCTGTGGGGAGAGAGAGGTCTAAAGGCTGGACTCTGAAATGAGGGAAACATAGGCTTCTTCTTGGGGCCCCATGGGTAGGGGTGAAGCAGAGACTTTCAATACTACAGCCCCGCCCAACAGAGAAAAATTGTCCAGTGAGTGACAGGTTCTCACCAGTTCCACCAATCACAAAAGCCAAGGGGGTGAGAGGCGGGGCCAAGGATTCCACCATCCCAGGAATTCCAGCCTCCTCCCTACAGCAAAATAGGGCCAACTATAGCATTTGTGGAGCCCGGTGCAAAGTGAAAATGCAGAGGATAAAAAGCAGGGAAAAGTATCATTAAAGGTACAAAAATATAAAGCTTCCTCGTTTTTTTCCCATGACTTGTCTTAGTTATTTGCTATTTAATGACAATTGAAAAAAAAATTTAAATTATTAGCATGAATTGTATCGCTCATTCTGTTGTGTAATTCCAGCTTTAAATGCAAACAGAAGAGCACTGAACTCGAATGCAGAATCCCTGAATTACACAATTCGTATCTGGTAGCTCCTACAGGCATACGTAGCTTGTTCTTACCAGAGCAGTGGGAACACTGCACGTTTTATTTCACCTTTTGACGCTTGCACGTTCTAGGCACACACCTCCACCCTCCATGAATGACGGTTGAAGGGAACAGGAACTATGGTTGTCCATCTTTCCCTTTCTTTTGGTGCCATCGTTTTCAGAAGCGTTGATTAGCTAGCCCAAGGATGTCACACGAGTAACAAAGGATATGATAGGGTTCCTTGGTCCTTATGCTTCTTAGAATGTCATTGCCTCCTTTCTGCATTCAAAACAAGTTCTGATTCAAAAGGAAAGCGTGGCCTCTCGAGCTGTCAGTGCCCCTGTTTACGCAACCACAGACATGCTGATCGGTGCCTATGCGCAGAATTCTGGTGGCCCCAGGACGCTGGGGAGCTCCATGACACTTAAAGTGACACAAGGTAAGCATGTTACGGAAGCCAAGGAACAGCGGAATCGCTTGTTGCATGTGTCACTTGTGTTCACAGGTGTGCTCCATTGTCCCATCACATGTCACTAACAAAACACGGGTCCAAAGATACAATTATTAAAAATTTCAAGGTGGGGACAGCAGAGAATTAAACGGAGCGCAGGGTTCTTGGTCCTTCCGAATATGGGACCTACACGGGTTGCACACTCAGGACACCAGCTCTGCAGCAAAGCACTGGAAAATTCTTATAACCTCACACTTAAAAGTACCCTTCCAAATGGTTTATATGGAGAGATTAAAGCTTTTATTAAAAACAGACATGGGCATTTAAAAGAGATGGGCAGGAGCTGTGGCAAATGGCTAACAACATGTATCTAGAGGCTGGTCTTTCCTCTTCATCTGCACTGTTACTCTGTAATCCTCCCCTTTAAGCCCCAGTATTTCATACAGCCACGCTTCAGGTGTCAAGACCTAAACACCTTAGAGAAACATCCCTTAGCTCTGCTGACTTTAAGGATAAAACCCCAAAACTGTAGCAAGTAAAAACCAGGAGATGATGCGGAAACATTTTATTAGCACTTGATCTCCATCTTGCAGCAAGAAAATGAGAAAGCCCTACTTGGTGACTGCACCAACCTTTAAGTGAGGTCTGGCTTTCTTGACAGTTTGGGGAAACTGAAAACAATAACCCCTTCCCAAAGATGGACCTTTGGAGTCCACATGGTCTTTACTCCTCAGAACCTTGTGACAACCCAGGGCAGGAAGCAATGCAGGGAAACTGAGGCTCAGAGAGGTGATGTGACTTAATGGGGGACAGCCACCAGTGTCCCACAGCAGCCTCCTTCCCTGAAGTGGAGACAACATGAGCTCGTGAAAACCCAGGCAAACTTATGGAAGGGGTGCTCCTAAGTGGAAGCAAAAGGAACAAAGATTTCAAAAATCAAAGGCTGGCTCTCCGCTCTCCTACTGGGCTGGCTCAGGTCCCTGCCAGACATAACTCCCCTCTCAGCACAATTTCTCTGGGGGTGGAGATGGAATTAGGTTAGCCAGTCTGATGACAGTTCTAAGGGCTAGTCTAACTCTAACCCCTAAAGAACAGACATAGTTATTTATGGACAATATTTATTAAGTACTGACTGTGCCCCAGGCCCTGGGCTGGGCACAATCACACACACCAAGCCATTTAATGCCATGAGTTCACTGAACATATTCCATTCATGAAGCACGGTGGAGAGTCCATAGAGAAGACGCTACAGCATCAAATAACTGCACGTCCCTTGTTTCAAGTGATCTAAGGAGCAACCTGGAGAAGAAACTAAGGCTCAGAGAAACCTGCCCGAGATTACAGACCCAGAGCGGAACCCACTGGGAAGGCAGGTCTCCAGACCCCACCAGGAATGCAGATCTCCTGACACCAGATCTTGGGATACCTCCTCTGGCTGGAAACGCGAGGAGGGGAAATCAGAACTCTGCAGCTTGGACTTGAGCGCGTGAAAGAAATCAAAGAGGATTTCTAAAACAAAAAGCAAACAAATCAGCATCCCTCCTGGTTTTCTGTATCTCGCATCTCGTTCGTGAGAGACAGGGCAGCCTTTCTGTTTTCCAGACAGTCAGTAAAGGCTGTACGAGTCGGGGTACTGCTGGCTGCAAGTAACAGAGACTTGGTTGAAAGTTTGAAACAATGAGTAAATGTAACAGCTCACGGAACTGGAAGCCCAGAGGTGGGGTGGACATCAGGCCTGGTTAATCCAGGAGTCACAGATGTCACCAACGTCCCCAGTTCTCACTCACTGTCTGCTCTGCCAGCAATGGTGTTGTTGGCTTCAGACTGGCTCCCTCCATGGTCTCAAGGCGGCCGCCAGCAGCAATGGAGGCGTCTGTGTTCCATCACAAGAGAGGGACCAGCTTCCTGCAGCTCACTCTACTCTCCACTCAACCTCCAGAAAGGACTCCCACGTCCATTCTGGGACCAGTCACTGCAAGGGGGATGGGAGTACACTGGTCCATCACTGCCTGCCCAGGGCCAGACTCAGAAAAGGATGTGCTTGGTAAATGCTACTGCATGAAGGAGGATGAATGTATTTTGTAGATTCAATCTAGCCTAAAAATGTCTATTTAACCACCCTAAAGCTGAGTCCTGGGGCTGCAGCAAGAGAACACAGCCAGGAAGAGTCCTTCCTAGAGCCATATCTGGCTCTTGAGAAAAGCCTAAACAGAGACTCCTTGGCATTCTCCTATCCCTGGGGCCCCTTTCTCTAGGGCTCAGGTCCTTCTACTGTCCACTGTCAACTGTACTGTTCTCCCCAACACTCACCCATCCTTGCCAAGTTCTCTGTGCCCCACAGTGACATGCACTCATGCCTTATGATCACAACAGCCCTCAATCAGCTGAGCTGAGCTAAGAGTTAGAGGGGGAAAAGCTGCTCTAATTCACACTAAGGTGTGAATGACTAACAAAACCTAAACTCTCCCCAAGGTATTTGAGATTTTACAAGAAGAAATTGAGGAACTCAAGCAAGACTGGCACTGGTGAAGATGACATTTAACTTGAGACCTAAAGGATGAGAAGGAAGAGCAGGAAGTGGGTGTTCCAGGTAGTGGACGTAACCAGTGCAAATACCCCAAGAGAAATAAAAAACTTCCTGCTTAAGGAACAGGGAGTAGATCAGAGCCACTGGGGTATTGTGAGTATTTGTGACCAAGTGACCAGGTGGAACAGGAATTTGTACGCCTGGTTCTTTTACAAACTCCCAGCATCCATTATTTGCTTGTGAAGCTCTTCCAGGAACAATACTTTTAAATGATAACAGTGCCATTTATTAAGTGCTTCCAACAGGCCAAACACTGTGCCAGGTGCTTCCTAAATTAGCAAAACCACTGATCATTCCAACAGCCCTGTAAGATGAGTCACTATTACTCCTCCCTTTAAAGGGAGAAAGTGAAGCCCAGAAACATTTAGTAACTTGTCCGAGGTTGCACAGCACCTGAAGAGTCAGAAGAAGGATTCGAATACGAGTCTGTCTGACATCCAAATCTGTAACTTACTCTGTGCTCTGAGCACAAAATGCAGGCAAGATGCAACAGTGTGAAAGTCTGTTTTCATGCAGGGAGGCCAGAAATCTCATATAATTCTAATAATTATTGTTATTGCTTTCTCAAGGGCGGGAACTTCAGATCTTGGTCCTAGGTTCCCTAGGACCTGAGCTCTGTGCCTTCCACACTCTGGCATTCAATCTGGGACATGGACAAAGGCCACGCCTCAGTTTCTTCATCAGCACATAATGGGTCCTCCACATACCTGGGCTGCCAGTTCACAATTTGTAGTTCCGAGGTGGCTCTTTCATCCACCATCTTATCTGACCCTCACAGAAACCTTAATACCTCTAGGCAGAATGGTATTATTCACTCCCATTTCACAGATGGGGAAAAGAGATCCATCCACATAACGGCGTTCCCTTCTAGAATACAGGCTGCCCACGGGCAGTACCTGTGTCCAGTCCCCAGGGCTAAAACTGACCAGAACATAGTAGGTACTCGGTAAATATGCGTTCTATGAATGAAGAATTAAAATCATCACTTCTTACTCTGATAACTATGCACTTCTCCCTTGTTCCTCCCTTCTAAGAGCTGGTGAATTAGTGCGAGAAACAGCGGGAGACAGAATAAAGAAGGAATTAGGGTTTGCAAATGTCCGCTATGAGTCAGGCAGTGCTTTTTAAATACTTTAAATCACGGCGCCCAGTGCCCTGTCCCAGCATCCTCAATGTAGAGATGGGAAAACGGAGGCTTCCTCCAGAAAACCAGACCACAATGACCTGCCAAGATCCCCTCTCTCTCCTGGCTCCAGCCAGACCACTGGGGCACCTGCCAGCAACCCAGCAGCCTTTTTACCTCTGCCTCTCAGCAGGCTGCCAGCAGAAAGAACACCAGGAAACACGCTGATCCTTCCTCAGCCTCTCCAAGGCAGGCGACAAAAGACCGCTTTCAGCTGCCTGGGGACACCCCCCACCCCGAAACCCCTAGCTTGGGGCAGAGCCCTCACCCGGCCTGAGCAGCCCTGCCCCCTCTCCCTACACACACCCATCAGCAAAGCGTGACTCAGCACTTCTCCTCCGGGGAGCGGGGAGCGCCACTCTTCGGCATATGTCCGCCCAGGTTACACACCCAGCCTCTGCTCCCCTGGGTCAGGACGCCCAGGAGCCCACCCCGCGCTGGCCCAGTGCTCCCCAGGCCTCCGCAGGGCTCGGGCTACGGGCTCCTCGGCCTCATTTCCGGCGGCGCCAGGCATCAGCGCGGCGGACAGCACCCTGGAGTCGAGTCACCGCTCCGAGCCCACACGGGTTCCTGACACAGGCTCCCACGCGCACCAGTCCCGCGGCACGCAATGCCCAGGGCCCCTCCCACCGAGGCACCCATCAGGGGACCTCTTGCTAAAAACCCACAAACACTTCTGCAGCCAGTCCAGCAGCCCCCAGGGAAGATGAAGACGGCCGCTTCACCCGGGAAGGTCTCCAGCACAAGTGTCCCCACCGCTGCACACTGACACCCCGCGGCTAGCTCTCCCCATCCTCAATGGAGGCTCCACTCCGCGGGCCCCCGGCTGCGGCCCAGGAGCTGTCCCCACCGCTCCCTGGGCAAGGTGGAGCAGAGAGACCCTTGGAAGTTACAGGCTTATAAGAGAGGGCCCCTGACCCTCTAGATCCCACCAGCCTCGGAGTGGCGGTTGGGCTTGGGCTGTAGGGCCAATTTAGGGGATTTCAAATGCAGGGCCTGTTTGGGGTGGCATGTCCCACTTTGGGGGGAAATTCTGACAGTTTAGGGCCAGCTGTTCCTGTCTTAGTTCAACTCGCCAGGAATAAAAGATGAACCCCAAACCAGACACCTTCTCCCACCCACTAAGGGGCCCTGCTTCTCGAGGTACAGGGAGGGGCCGAAGACCGCGAGCCTCTAGGGGAATCTGGCAATGGATTACCCCCACCCCCACCCCCGGGTCCCACTTCGTCTCCAGGGAGTGGGCAGCCTAGAAAATTCTGCGGGCTCTGGACAGGGCAAACCCAGTATTCTAAGCCACTAAATTTCCCCGGTATTTCTTCACCAGATTAGCCGCAGAGGTGGCCTTTTTAAAAATGAGGGCCAGGGCCGATTCAGGATGCCACCAGGCCTGGGGGCGGAAAGCTACCTGCCGGAGGGCGGCGCGGAGGAAGGCGCTGCGCTCTCGGGCTGCTGGGCAGCGGAGGCCGGCGCCCTCGGGCTCCCTCCCTCCCGGACCCGGGGCGGGGTAGGGTAGGGTGGGGTGGGGGGACACGACACACAGCGCGCGGTCCAAACCTTCGGAGGGCATTCGGTGCGACGGCATCCCCACGCCGCGGCCGGCCGGAGGGGGCCTCAGACAACACGTACGTTACCTTCAGTCACATAGCTGTGGTCCCGCAGGAAGCTGTGGTTAATTTTCCGCGTGTCCGTGTCCTCGCCCATTGAAGGCCGTGCCCGGTGCCCTGGGCATGCCCCGCCGCCGCACACCGTTGCAATCCGCAGAGGTCGCGCCGGGCGCGCGGGCCATGCCGCCGCAGCCTAGCAGGGGCGCGGGCCACCGGGGCCCCGGGGGGCGGGCATCGCGACCGGGGGCAGCCGGGGACGGGCGAGGGCGGCCGGGACGGGCGCCGCGGTCAGGCTTGAGCGCGGCGGGCGGGCGGCGGCCGCGGGTGGGGGCGGACCGGGGCCCGGGAGCGCATCCCGGCCGGCGGTGCGCGCTGCGTCGGTGCGCCCGGCGGCGGAGGCCTGGTGCCGGTGCGCCTGGCTACGGCGGCGGCGGCGGCGGCGGCGGCGGCGGGAGGGGACGCGCGCGGCGCTGCGCCGACCGAGCCGAGGCCGAGCCAGGCTGCTAGGGCTGGGGCCGCCGCCGCCGCCGCCACTCTCGCAGGCCCCTCCCTCGCGCCGCCCGCTCCTCCGCCCCCACGGCCCGCGCAGCCCGCCGCGCGCGCGGGCAGCCCGGCACCCTGCAGGTACGGCGGCGCCCCGGCAAAGGCTGCGTCTCCGCGCTCCCGGCCTCGCGGGTGGGCACCTTTGGTCCCTGGGTCTGCCAGCGGGGGAGGGAGGAAGGAGATGGCCAGCTTGGGGGGCACACGGTCAGCTGAGCCTTTGAGGGTCACCTTGCGTGCCCAGGTACTCCAGTTGTGTATGGCCCATGGGTGGGGAGATTAGAAAAGGGGAGGACAGGTGGGCAGCCTCACAAGGCCGAGGGCCGCGGCGACCAGAAGAACAGGGAAGGGAGCGGGGCGCGGCTGAAGGCGAATCTGGAGAATGGGAGACTTCACAGCGGCGGAAGACCGGGGGTGGGGAGTAGGGACAAGAGCCCCCGTTCATTGGTAAAAGAGGGTAGGCAGACGCACTTCCAGGAACCTCCTAAGCGCAAAACTGGACCCGTGGGAAGAAGCTAGGGGACGGACTGGGGGGGGGGGGGGGGGGGGGGAATCAGCACCCTACAAACAAGGCAAAACTCTGGATGAGATGGCTGGAGGTAGTAGGCCTCCTCCAGGCAGAGCGCCGAGATCTCTTCTCATGCTCACCTCTCTACTTACTGGTGAGATAAAGTGGAGAAACAGTGCTGGGTACGCTCCAAAAACAGGCTGGGAAGTGCGGGTCCCTCCTCCCTCTGCCAGGCAGGAACCTACCCCCTCCCTTCCCTTAGTCATAAGTGTACCCGCCACCCCCTCGCATCCTACACAGTGCTTCACATAGAGCAGGCGCTCAAAAGCTATTTGTTCCCTCTTTTGGCGAGCTGCCACCTCCTCCAAGCTGACCCCTTGCCTGCAGGGAGCCCAGCCCCCAGTGGGTGTGTCAGAGGTGTTGGGTATGGATCAACACCCCCCTCCAGCACCCTCCCCCCACACACACACCAGCAGGCTTTCCTAGGTGCTCAGCAAAACCAGTTTGGAAAGGGAGAGTAGGAAAGGTTCAGACTGCCTCCAAGGGGTACCAAAGCTGAAGGGGCCCTTGGCCTGAGACTGGGGGGTGGTCCAAGCCACAGGAGGGAGGTGCCGCTGGTCTCTCTCACTCCTGCAATTCTGTGATGCTTTCCTCTTCTCAACTGGCTTTCTGGGGACTCCAGGCATCTCCCCAAACTGCAGTGGGGACAGGAGAGTCCAGAAGGGGCTGGGGTAGGAGGATGGGTTTGTGGGAGAGACTGGGGAAGGTGGAAGCCACCTGAGGTTTCTTGCTGGGAGGTGAGAGGGAGTTTCTGAAGCTAGATATGAGCTTTTATTCCATAGAAATGCCCAGAATGAACCTATAAGGAGGTGAAAGTTTCTCCCCCCCCCCACCCCCCGCCCCAGCACCCTGGAGGGCATAAGTGAAAAGGCAGGACCCAGGAAGGGCCTGGGGTTCTGCCAGCGCCACCACCTGGTTGCTGAGTGAGCCGGGACAGGTCCCGCACCTGTCCCCACCTCAGCTTTCTCACAAGGTCCACCTCATAGGACAGGTGTGCAGATCCAGTTCAAAGGCCAGGTAAACGCAAGGACCCTCAGGAGGTGAAAGAGGCTGACATCCAGTTCTCTATCACCCACCAGCCTGATCTGCTCAAGTGTCCCGCACCTAACAACAGAACTCAGCATCCTGCTCTCTGTTCCCCACTCACCTCTCTAGCCCATGTAGCAAGTGGCTGCAGCCTCAGATACTGGAAACCGGACAGTTTGGGTTCAAGTCCTCACCGTGAAGGGGCCCCAGGCAAGCACAACCTTGTCAGTTAAATGGACGTGATCACAGGCTGGTGTGCCTAGTTCACGCTTAGCAGGGGCCTGGCCTCATCGGTGCTCTGGAATGTTAGACATTATCATCATCATGCTGACCCTCGCCTCTCTGATCTTGGGGAGACCCCCTCACCCCCAGCCTCCCCATCTGGCAGTGCCGCTGAAATACCCACCCTGTCTTCCAGGATGCCTGGATCACAGTGAAAAGGGCCTTGCCCTGGCCGAACACAAGGATCCACCCCTTTCGTCAACCTGTAAGTCAGGCTGGGGACCCGGGAGTTGGTGGTCTTGAACCTTGCTGGGCCCCAAGGCTCAGCTTCAGCCCCTTGCACCCCCATGCAGTCTCCTCTGACTCCCTCAGGGCTCCTCTGGACTGTCTCTTCCATTCTCCTGAAGCACCCCTACGTCAGAGCCAAGGCCCCTCCCTCAATCCCCTGCTCGTGCCCACCTCCACCCCACTCAAACTCACACCATCCACCGCTTCCTCTCCTATATCTGCAGGCATCCCTGCCCCTCGGCACATCCTGCCCCTCTGTTCTCCTGACCCCAACCTCTCTCTCTGTACGGCCTCCTCCCTTGTTTTTCATTAACGAAGACTATTTGTTGAGCATCTACTATGTGCAGGCCCATTTCCAGCACAGGGGTAATGAGAACAGAACAGACCAAACTCTCTGCTCCCATGAGGTTGACCTATTAGTGGGGCGAGGTCAACAAGACAATGTGAACATGTAACATGGAGGTCATGATGAGTGAGAAGAGAAAGCAGGGCGCAGGGATGGAGATGGATGGAGGGGTCTATTTTATAAAGGGTGAGTGGAGAGGACCTCTCTGAGAAAGTGAAATTGTGTAACTACCACCTACATCAGGAAAAGAGACCACTGCCGTCTTCATAAGGCCTCCCTCATGACCCACCCTCTCCACCTCAAAGATAATCCCCATCTCGACTTCTAACAGTATAACTTTGCTGGTGGGTGTCTTTGTGTAGGATCATAGAGTGTGAATGTTTTTCTATCTGGTTTCTTCTGCTCAACATTATGTTTCTGAGTTTCACTCATTATTATATACATGCAGCTGTAGTTTATTCATTTTCCACTGTTCTATAGTATTCCCTGTACAGATACACTGCAATGTACCCTCCTTGTGATGGGCACTTAGCTTGTTTTCAGTTGGAGGTTATGATGAATAAAGGTCTGCCTGGACTTACTTCCGTTGGGCGTATATGCTCATCAGGAAATTGCCAGATGTTGGGATCTGTGTATGTGGAGTTTTAGTAACTGATATCAAAGAATTTACCAAAGAGCTAATGTAAGAGAGTTCCTGTTGCTCCACAACCTTGTCAAACAAGATATTACCGTTGTTTGTGATTTTAGCTACTCACTACCTCCAGCACTGCACTAGGCATCCTCTCCAGAAACCGAGACTGGCCCTCGTCCTCCTTCCCACTCAGGTCGAGTCATCCTCGACCCCTCACCCTTAAGCCTTCACAGCCTGTCCATCTTTCAGTCCTGCTGACCTGCTCTCAGAGCTCTCAAACCCTCCCCCTTCTCATGCCGGCCTCACCACCCCACCAGCATTCAGGGGCTCACCCCTCCCTCATGTGGACTGAAAGCTGACCATTCACTTTCCTGCTTAAAATGTTTCAAGGCTCCCAGTTTCTACACGCTAAAGTCTAAATTCTAAGGTCTTTGTAATGTGGTCCCAAACTGCATCTCTAGCCAATTCCCTGTATGCTCGACCTGTTCCGCAATTTTCTGAACAAGGCTGGCCCTTTCAAGACTCTGTGCATTTGCACATGCTTGTCCCCTGCCTAGAATGCCATTCCCACATCCATTTGTCTCCATTTGGAATCAACCTAAATGTCATCATGAACAGTAACTCTAACAGCAGCTCCCATTCATCGAATGGCCACAGGGAGGTCTTCGTGCTGACCTCACATGTCCTGCTTCCCACCTCCTCCTGCGTACTGGATAGATCTGCACTTCCTGTCCCCTCAAAAATTAGGCATAGTCATAAGAAGGTGTAGTGAAATGTAGAGAAAGTGACTGGTGTCTCTTCTGAGTTAGAACTTGAAAAGCCTGAGTGTGGTTTGCTAGATTTTTTTTCCCCTCCTGACTTAGGGTCTTGAAAAAGCAAATGTCAAGATAAAACCATGATCTTTATCTTGATGATGGCTTTACCTTTGAATGGTTACAAAGAACAGGGACCACATTAAATGTGTAGTGTGAGTGAGAAATAAACATGTGCTGTGCTTCGTCACCGAGATTTGTGGGTTATCTGCTACTGTAACATAACCTCACTTATCCCGACAGCTCCAACCCTGTACGCCAGCTGGTTGTAGTTAAACACTTTACAGGTGCTCTCTCATTTTGTCCTCAAAACATGAGGACTCTGTATCAGCCAGAATGGACTAGGTTGTATTGCAGCGATGCATGACCCTTGGAAATGCAGTGCCTTATAGAATCTATTTCTCACTCATGCCACATGCCCATCACAAGTTGGCTGCGGCTCTGATCATCGTCATCCTTACTCTGGGAGCCAGGCTGACCAAGCAGCCCTACATTTGGGCGTTGCTGGGGTCATGATAGAGGTGAACAAGAGATGAGTGTCATGAGCTCACTCTTACAACTTCATTGGCCCAAGTAAGTCACATAACCACGACTCATGAGTTCAAAGGGCAGGGAGGGACACTATAGGTCACATGACCACATGACCTCAATGGCACACGTAAGTACAATCCTCCCCCAAGGAGGGACTACAAGTATTTTGCACTACAGCAGAATCCACAACAGTACTCATTTTATAAATGAATAAACAGGCGCCAAGTTACTTCCGAAGTCACCCACTAGTAAGTGGCCGAGCTGAGATTTACCCAGGTCTGTGTGAATCCAAATCTTGTACAGTCAGCCCATACTAGCTGGTACTAATGTAACTACCTCTCTGCCACCTTTCCCCTCTGTGACTACCCAGGTCCCACAGGGAGTTCAAGGGGGTCTCTTGGTTCTTTTCGCCACTGGGAACTATCTGGAGAGGTGGCCTGAAGCAGTACCTGGATGGATTTTTCTCCAGTGAAAGGCTAGACAAAAACCCAGCCACCCACCTTAGTCTAGGTCACAGTGCCTCTGGATAGAGAATGTCTAAGAACGCTGAAATGTGCTAAGACCCATCAAAGAGCAATGTTACCAGGGAAGGACCCAGGGTTGTCATCTGGCCACACACTCAAAGTTTAGTGATTTTCTGCCCCTGCAAAAGTAACACTCATGATAGAAAATGTGGAAAGAAAGGAAAATAGGAAGAGTGTTGTCCTGAATCCAAACATAATTACCAGAAACCTTTTGGAGTGTCTGATTCTGGGGCCTTTCAAGAGAGAGTTTTGTTTTTACACAATCATGATCATACTTTATTTTTTGTATTGTATTTATTTTAATGAGCTATAAATAAACAGAGACTAAAGTATATTATTACAATCCCCCACCTTTTGAATATCGATTCAAAGGAATCAGTATTAAGATTCTGACATCTGGGCTTCCCTGGTGGCGCAGTGGTTAAGAATCTGCCTGCCAATGCAGGAGACACGGGTTCAAGCCCTGGTCTGGGAAGATCCCACATGCCGCGGAGCAACTAAGCCCATGCGCCACAACTACTGAGCCTGTACTCTAGAGCCTGTGAGCTACAACTACTGAGCCTGCACTCTAGAGTTTGCGAGCCACAACTACTGAGCCCGTGCACCACAACTACTGAAGCCTGTGTGCCGTAGAGCCCATGCTCTGCAACAAGAGAAGCCACTGCAATGAGAAGCCCGCGCACCGCAACAAAGAGTAGCCCCCGCTCGCCACAACTAGAGAAAGCCCGTGCAGAGCAACGAACACCCAAAGCAACAAAAAAAAAAAAAAAAAAAGATTCTGACATCTAATATGTTAGAATCTTTTAATGTAAGAAATAAAATCAGAGATATTGAAGCTCCTTTGCATCCCTTCCTAGTCTTAATCCTCCCATTCTCTTTCCAAATTCTGCCCCCAAATTTATGTTTTCTTCTCATCCATGCTCTGTTCTTTAACACATGTACATGCATTATATCATTTTGTGTAACTTTAAAATTTATACAAACATTATCACATTGATTGCACCATATTGCAAATTGCTTTTTCTCTAAGCCTTATTTTTTCAGCTCTACCTAGTTTCTTTATTGATCTCGAATGCTAGGAGAAAACAAACAATGGTGTGCCGGAGCCTGCCCCAAGAACCTTCTTGCAGGAACGGATTGTGTGTTTCTCTTCCAGACTCTGTGTTTAGTGATGTCATGGTGGTAACTAGGAATCAGCCCTGGTGGGAGTTATTTACAGCCCAGAAATCAGCAAATGCTACGGATTCAGGCTTTTTCCCTTAGATAGTAGGTTGTTAAACATTCATGAGCAGTGACTGCAATTAATTTATTATTTCCCATCCTCTCCACCCACTAGGATGGATATCTAGGTTGTTTCCAACCTGTAGGAATTTCAAACAACAATACAGTGACATCATTTTACCTGGTTCCTCATAACAAGTATGGACACCTGGAGGCAGGGTTATGGTATATGTATATATTTAACTTTGTACATGTTGCCACAGCAAGAAACAATTTACACTCCTACAACAGTGTATCGAATTTTGAGTAGCACTTGAAACTGAGTAAATGCACCTCGAGTTGGTGGGTGAGCTGATAGATGATGGTTGTCTAATTTGCATTTCCTGATGACTAGTGAGGCTGAGAATCTCCATTTCCTCTTCTAAGAATTGCCTGATCCTCCCTTGCCCCTTTGGCTTTTTTCTTACTGATTTCCTGGAGCTTCTTACATAATTTTACTACCTATCCTCTGTCTTATCGTGTGTGTTGCAAACATTCTCTTCTAATTTGTTGCTTTTCTCTTAAATTTGTTTATGGTATTGTTTTCCTTCAGAAGCTGCTGATTTTGATGTAGTGAAGTTTATCAATATTTTCTTTTAAGTATTTTGCCTTTTGTGTCCTCTTCAGTAAATACTTCTCTACCTGCTGAGTTATGAAGGTGAGCTATAGAATGTCTTTCTTTTATATTTACATTTAGCCCATCTATAGCATAATGTTCTGTTTGGGGTGAGGTAGGGATCTAATTATACACTTTTTTCCACATGAAGTACCTAATATCCAAATCATTTATTGACTAATCCATCTTTCTCCCTCTGATTATAATGCCAGCTCTCGTCTATACCAAGTTCCTGTATATGTGTGGGTCTATTTCTGAACTCTCTATTCTATTCCATTGGTCTTTTTATCTGGCCTATGTGCCTTAGATATTATAGTTTTATAATAAGTCAGTATCAAGTAGATCAAATGGTATAGTCTTTGTTTTTCTCAAAATTGTATTGACTGTTCTTGGACCTTTGCTTTTCTATATAAATTTTCAGTTTATCAGATCCCATTAAAAAGCCCGTTGTCATTTTCATTGAAACAGCAAAGAATTTATAAATTTAACCAGGGGGAAATGATATTTTTCTAATGCAGAATTGTCCCATCCCTGGGCATGATCTATCTCTATATTTATTCAGATATTCTTTCATGTTCAATTGTGCTGTAATTTTCTTCCCAACAATAATAGCAAACATTTCTATGTACCAACTACTGTTCTAAACGCTTATATTTAACTCAGAGGTACATATTATTGTCTCCCTTTACAAATGGGGAAACTGAGGCAGAGAGTGGTCAAGTACTTTACCCAAGCCAATTAGCAGTAGGGCTATAATGTAGAACAAGGCATTCTGAGTTGGAGGCTCTTCTCTGACCCGTGCTGCTATACTGCTTCCATACAGGGCTTGTACATCTGTTCTTAGATTTCATCTTAGGTACCCTATAGATTTTACTGCCTTTGTGAATGGAGTTTGCCTCTCTTATATGTTCTCAATTGTATTCCTGTTCAGGAGAAGTGCTATTGACTTTAGTGTGCTGTCTTGTACCCAGCAGTTATGTTGAACTGTTATATGATTTTAAATAATTTGAGAGATTACCTTGGATTTTCTATGTAGACAATCATGTCTGCAATTAAAGACAATTTGTGCCTTTTCTTGCCAATCTTTCCCCATTTTATGTCTGGCTCAGCTGGTTCCAGTATAAGGTAGAGTTGAATAGCAGTGGTGACAGATGGCATCTTTGTCTTTGGTCTAGCAATGCTTTTAAATTTCCACATGAAAAAATGTTTGCTGTTGGGTTTTGATAGGTGCCCTTTCTCACCCTTCCTAGTTTTCTGGGAAAGTTTATCAAGAATTACTGTCAAAATTTGTCTAATGTGGGCTTTTTTTGTTTGGCTAGTTGCTTTGTTTTGCTGTATCTATTGATATGATTATCTGGCTTTTTCCTTTTAATCTATTAATGGAGTGAGTTAAATTAATAGTTTATCTTTAAACCATTCTTGCATTCCCAGAGTGGACTCAACATAGTCATAAAGTTTTCCTGACACGTAGCCATACTCATTCATTTATGCATTTTCTATGGCCACTTTCGCACCATAATTGCAGAGTTGTATAGTTGCAATGGAGGCCATAATGTCCACAAGCCTAAAATATTTACAATCTGTTTTTTTCAGAAAAGTCTGTTAACTTTTCCTGGAAATTTTATAGGTTTGGGTTTTCCGTTTTGGTCTATGGTTCATTTTGAATTAATTCTTGTGTATGATGCGAGATAAGTTTCATTTTTTTGAAGTATAGAAGTTCATTTTTACACACACACAATTGTTTTAGCACTAATTGTCTATTTATTCTCCACTGAACTACCTTTTTATTTTTGTTCGAAATCAGCTGTATCAGCTGCCGTAAATGTGTGGGTCTATTTCTGGGTTCTCTATTCTGTTCCATTGATCTATTTGTTTACCTTGACATAATACCACCAATACCAATATCAATTACTGAAACTTTACAATAAGTTCTTGAAATTAGATCGTATTAGTCCTCCAAATTTGTTCTTTTCTTTCAAAGTTGTTTTGACTATCTTAGATCCTTTGCATTTCCATATGAATCCTAGAATCAGTTTGTCAGTTAAAAAAAAAAGCCTACTGAGATTTAATTTGCACTGTGTTGAGTCTATAGATCAACTTGAGGAGCATTGACATGTTAATAATATTGAGTCTTCCAACCGGCAGAATACTTTCTCCTTATTTAGGTTTTCATAAATTTATCTCGTGTTTTATAATTTTCAGTGCATAGGTTTTTCACATCTGTTAGATTTATTTCTCCATACTTCATATTGTAAGTGATATCTTTAAAATTTAGACTCTGATTGATCTTATATCCTGCAAACTTGTTAAATGTATTATTAATTCTGGTAGTTTTTTGTAGATCTCATTGGATTTTTACATAGACAATCATGTCATCTGTGAATAAAGACAGTTTTACTTCCTTCTTTCTAATCTGAATGCCTTTTATTTCTCTTTCTTGCCTTATTGCACTGGCTCTAACCTCTAGTACAATGTTCAATAGTCATGGTACAAGTGGCTGTCCTTGCCTTGTCCTCTGTCTTGTGGGAAAGTATTCCATATTTAAGACCATTAAGTCTGTGGGTTTTTCAGAGATGTTCTTTATCAAATTAAGGAAGTTCACTTCTATTTGTCGTTTGTTGAGAGATTTTTTTTTTTTTTTTAAATCAGGAATAGAGGTTGGGTACTGCCAAATGCTTTTTGTGTGTCTGTTTAGATGATTGTATAGTTTGAATTTTTTATTGTTAATATGATGAATTACATTGATCAATTTCCAAATGTTAAACCCAGCTGGCACGCCTGGGATAAACCCACTCAGTCATGATGTATTATCATTTTTCCCTGTTGTTGGATTAGATTTGTTAAGAATTTTCGTGTTGTATATATGTCCATGCCTCTCTCTCGCCCTGTCACAGCTCACCCTTCCCCCTATACACGAACAAACGTAAGGTAGATAGCTAGTGGGAAGCAGCCGCATGGCACAGGGATATCGGCTCGGTGCTTTGTGACCGCCTGGAGGGGTGGGATAGGGAGGGTGGGAGGGAGGGAGATGCAAGAGGGAAGAGATATGGGAACATATGTATATGTATAACTGATTCACTTTGTTATAAAGCAGAAACTAACACACCATTGTAAAGCAATTATACCCCAATAAAGATGTTAAAAAAAAAAGAATTTTCGTGTTGATGTTCATGAGGGATATTGATATTGGTTTGTAGTTTTCTTTATTCAAAATGTCCTTGTCTGGTTTTGATACCAGGGTAATGCTGCTTCACAGAGTGATTTGGGAACTGTTCCCCCTTTTTCAATCTTCTGGAAGAGATTGTGTAGTATTGGCATTATTTACTCACTAAATATTTCATAGAAGTCATCAGTGACTGGGCCTGGAGTTTTCTTTGTGGAAAGGTTCTAAATTATCACTTCAATTTCTTTTAATACTTATAGGACTACTCAGGATATCTTCTTCTACAGTAAGCTTTGGTAGTTTGTCTGTCAATGAATTTATCCATTCTATCTAAGTCACTGAATTTATTAGCAAAAAGATGTTCATAATATTCCCTTATTATTCTTTTAATATCTGTAGGATCTGTAGTGATGTCACCCTCTCGTTCTGGCTACTGGTAATAGTGTCTTATCTCTTGTTGTCCTCATAAGTCTGGCAATAGGTTTATCAATTTTATTGATACAAAAGCTCAAAGAAACAGCTTTTGACCTCATGAATTTTCCCTATTATTTTTGTTCTATATTTTGTTAATTTCTCTTCTGATCCTTATGATTTCCTTTCTTCTTCTTACTTTGGGTTTAAGTTGCTCTTCTTTTACTAGTTTCTTAAGGTGGAGCCTAGGATAATTGGTTTGAGAACTTTCTTTTTTTCCAGTATAGTTGCTTAGTGCTATAAATTTCCCTCTAAGTATTATTTTAGTCACAGATTGTGACACATTGTGCTATATATGCCATAAACCACACACTCTGTTGTCATTATTTTTGTTTCAAGAGCCAATTATATTTTAAAGAGACTAAAATAATAAGGGAAAATATTATATATTTACTTGTGCAATTACCACATCTGATGGTAATGCTCTTCATTCCTTTGTGTAGATCCATATTTCATCTAGTATCACTTTCCTTCTGTTTGAAGGACAGCCTTTAACATATTATATTTAGGATCTGCTAGAGGTGAATTCTTTTAGTTTTCATAGGCCTGAGAAGACTTTATATTGTTTTTATTCTCTTTTTTTTTTTTTTTTTTTTTTTTTTT